>NC_136809.1:26139814-26172314 GCF_951216825.1 Electrona antarctica
GTTTAATCCAGTAAACAGGCATGGGTTAGAACCAGGAGATCAATCAGAGAAGGTTTAATCCAGTAAACAGGCATGGGTTAGAACCAGGAGATCAATCAGAGAAGGTTTAATCCAGTAAACAGGCATGGGTTAGAACCAGGAGATCAATCAGAGAAGGTTTAATCCAGTAAACAGGCATGGGTTAGAACCAGGAGATCAATCAGAGAAGGCACATTAATCTGCAGGGATCAGGGTCCAGGGAAGCAGGATGAGAATCTGGTTCGGAATCAGGTAATAAATGCTGAAAGTATTAAATATCATAAATATGAAAAGTATTAACAAGAGCCTGTGTGACTAAATAATAACTATATTGGATTGGAACAAACGACATGCAAGGTGTCCGTTCCACAGTGATGATATACTGAGGGACTAAAGAGGGAATGAGCTACAGTACAGGTGGGTAAAACCAGGTGAAGGTAATGAGGTGGCGGCTTCTCACACGGGAATGGCAGGATCTGGAATCACATGAGAATTAGTGTCCGTGAAAACAAATGAGTAGACGGAATGAATGAAGTATGAATCAGGGAGATCAGGAAGGATTCATGATGTGTGTGTGGATGTGGGTGGGTGTGTTTATGCGTGTGCGTGACTGCGTGCGTGTGTGTGTGCGTGTGCGTGTGTGTGCGTGTGCGTGTGTGTGTGCGTCAGCGTGTGCGTGTGCGCGAGTGTACGTATGTGTGTGTACTTGTACTTGTGAACAGTGTCAGCTAGACTCATGGAGCTTACTGACACAAAGAGAAATGCTAACCAGCACCCGGCCTCTCCTCGTCTAGCAGGTCAAACATTACATCAGAGGGTGAGGCAGAATGCACTGTTAATAAAAGTTAATGGCGCATCATGTGTGAATTCTTATAAAGTACACCTGCACAGACAAAGCTGTAACATAAATCCTCATCGTCATATTGTTCTAGTTTCTATAAATGATTGTATATTTAGACCATTAATTTGAATGTCATTTCAAGTAAAGAAGAAAAATTAGTCGAGATGTTGAATTGTTTTGTTCCCATTGTCATTGAGACTAATGCTCCTCCTAATACAATAATAATATCTAATTTATAATCTATCTATCCATTATGAGGCTGGTGTTTGAATGTGACCTACAGTAAAATTCCGAAGCCAACTTAACACCCCCCAGCCCCCCCGAACCATTGAGACTCCATTCAACTAAACAGTTAGCTAACCCTTTATTATACTTTGTTGGTGGTGGCGTACAAAGTACAAACATAGAGAAAATAACCGATCTACAAGCTCACGATGCGTTGCATAGATCTGCTATTCTCACTATTTAAAAAGAACTGTTGATTGATTGTAATCAAGGCAAACATTTTCAAGTATCATGATGTTGATTTGAAATCATATCAGCCCTACTCACATCTCTTTTTTTTCCCTTCTTTTTTTTGCTGTAACACTTCGCCTTAACGAACCTAGTATGCTAGTGTTGATTGCTAACCAATCTTCCGCCTATCACCTCTCTCCTCAGTGCTGCCCCCTGTGTTGGTACCCAGGAACAGCGAGTTCAACGCCAAGCACACCATGCTGCCGCGCTTCCGCAACCCCCTGCAGCAAAATGAGCCACACATGCCCCAGAACGCCACCTTCCCAGAATCCTTTGCCCCGGGCAACACCATCACCATGCCCTTCCCCCCACACTCGCCGGCAAACAGCTACCCCAACTCGCCAGGCAGTGGCAGCAGCAGTGCCACCTTGCCGCATTCGCCCACCAGCACTGACCCCGGCAGTCCGTTCCAGATGCCAGGTGAGATGCCCACAGCGATGCCGTGGTTTCTATTGGTGTGATCCCACATCGACTCCGTTTGCAGTTATTGCCTTTGTTTCAAATCAAATCAAATCAAACTTTATTTGTATAGCACCTTTACAACAGCCAAAGCTGACCAAAGTGCTGAACAGAGTGAAAACAAGACAGTAGAGCATAGCAATATAAAACAATGAAAAGAGACAATAAAAATATAAAACAGAGCATACAATAGCACAGAGCTGGAAATCAATATACAGGTAAATCAGGTGCAATTAAAGGCGAGGGAGAAACAGTTTTTGTTTGGTACCCTCCAATCATCGCCGCCGCCAGACGCTGTGCACTGTGCGTAGGGCAACACGCAGAGGGGGCCAACAACATGCGCCAAGCCGATCCTCATAATAATAATTGTCTCCACCAGGCCGAAGGCATGGGGAAGGACATGGCTGGGGAGCAGGACAAACATATCATGCGCGGGGCAACCAAATAGCCAGTGTGTGTGTGTGTGTGTGTGTGTGATTATGAGTATTACTCATGCCATCTTTCTCCCGTCCATTTTCCTTCACCTCCCCAATGCAGAGACACCTCCTCCAGCGTACATGCCCCCAGAAGAGCCAATGACACAGGACTGCCCCCAGCCAATGGACACCAACCTCCTGGTACCCGCTCTTCCCCTAGAGGGCACTAACAACAGGCCAGGTAACCATGGTGATGCTTGCCAGCGCACGCACGCACGCACGCACGCACGCACGCACGCACGCACACACGCACGCACGCACGCACGCACGCACGCACGCACGCACGCACGCACGCACGCACGCACGCACACACACACACACACACACACACACACACACACACACACACACACACACACACACAAACACACACACACACAGTCTCTCCCACGACAGTGTCGCTTGTCTGTGCATGGTGTGACATCATCCCCACAGCTATCTCTGCACCTGCTCCTCTTTGCTCTGCAGGTGCAGATATTTCTGGGAACCCAGAGTTTTGTGAATGAGTTTTATCACTGTTTTGCGGTGTCAAGGCTTTATGCACAAATGCCTGGAAACAGAAATAGAACCTCAGCTGAGCTGGCAGACCGCAAGCTTTAACGAGTAATTTCAACAATCAAAGACGTGTGGAAAAGGATGGCACTTAGGGTCTGTCTATGTGTGTATGTACAACCCCCAGGGGAAGTTCAAAGCCTCTGCCAATTAAGCTCGGTCTTAGAGCAAGCTTTTATGAGCCCCCGTAAAACCTCTGGGCTTATGTCATCTCTGCCGGTGGTAATCGCCTGAAACTCGTTAAGGAGCCACTTCACTAATTACCTCCAAACTTCTACATGTGAAATGTTGACGGCCTTAATTGCCGCTACCTCAGCTCTGTGGTTTAGCTCTATACTGAGTTGGATGAGGCTTTGCCTCCCACAACCCACAATCTTGATAAGGATCTTGATTAATCATTTGTTTAATCAGAATCTAAATTCTTATTTTTTGTCTAACTATAGACGCCTTATCAGACAACGTCACACTGATAAGCACCAGCATGCACGTGCAGGCCGGCAGCACAAGACCCCCACCTCTCATAAGATGCAATGGAAAAGCTGCACTCACGTGTAAAAAATGCCCCATCAAACTTTCAGATGCTGTTTTTCTCCCAGTGTGGAGGGAGAATGATTAGGATTGTTATTGTATTCTCTCACTCTTGAAATATATATTTCATTGGTTTCTGTTGTGTGTGAAAAATAATAGCAATTCAAAGCAGTTGTCCTCAAAACCACACCTCCATTCGCTGTCATAGAACGGGATGTGCGCTCATGATCACGGCAGCAGAGCCTATTTGTGCACGGCTGCACGCGCACGTGCAGCCCATCAAGTATAATTTATGCTTCGTCCCACGATGGTGTCACGCACGCAGACCTCTACGCTCGCAACAGTGGCATCCGTGACGCGATGTGAGCTTGTATATCAGCTGTTCTCTGCATGCAATACTGTTGCGCAATGAAGTATAAATGTCTCCTAGGGTGCACCTCACTAGCCAACACACAAGAGAGGTTGAATTAATTGAAACCAGCGCTCCACAAAACAACAAGTTTGGAGATCTGTTGGGAATTGATTACATGAGACAGTCACCCGTTTGACCAGTCTCAATGTTTGTAAACAAATAATTGGTCTATATATTTGCACACACAAGGAATTTGGCATAGTGTAGTGTCAGATTACACAATATTAACTAATTTACTGCCAACAGTGCCAGCTGGGGACGGGCTCAGGGCGCCATTTAAAGGTGTAGGGAAACTAAAATGGTGGGCATTTTATTTTGAAGTTTCAGACGGTTTCAACTAGAAACACCGCTATGAAGTTTCTGAACCAATCAGAGCGTCGCATCCCTTCAGGCGATGGAACGGTAGCACCCTGGGCAAGACCTACGCTGTAAAGACTATCATTTGTTTGGGCGGAAGTTGCGGGATTTTAGCGGAAGTATCGCCCAAGGAAATTACGTTGATGCTTCACAAATCAGTTTACATTCTCCGCGAATGAAACGTGAAAAGTGTTGTGATTGGTCGGGAAAATATCGTATCCGGGGGAAATACATCTGACGGATGTTCCGGAGGATACATCCGCCGGTTGCGTCTCTGCCTTACGTTGTGACCAGGCTTTTCTTTTCGCAGATAAGTAAGCCTGGGACCGAGGCTAGGACGGTAGCTAGGGACGGTAGCTATGCTATACGCAGGACGCATGGTGTGTGTTTGTTTACAAGTCAGATAGTCGGCCAGCTTTACCAGTTTACTGTTATGTGGCTTATTTCTACCCTATAATGTTTTCAGATACATATTTTAGCGTGATGATTAAGTTGAAACAGAGTAATACACTGTCTGGATGTCATCTTGAATGGGAACAAAAACGGAGGATTTATGTAATGTATGCAGCTGTGGACGGTGTTGGACGGATGCGCAGATATGGGGAATTAAACGGGTGAGCTTCATTTTTATTGGCTTTTATCGATGTGGGCCTCGATACGTCATCACGCAGTACGTTTTCGTTTTCAGGAAGTAATTAAAATTCGATTTATATGGACTTTTGATATAAAAATACACAAAAATGTAAATGTACCCACTTTTTTGGCATCCATTGTTAGGTATGCTCATATGATGACCACGGATGTGGTCTAAAAGTGTGAAAAACATATTTTTCATTTCACTACGCCTTTAATAGACGAAGCATCTTATTCTGAAAGCCGTTTCACTCAGAAACCGAGAATCAGGAAATACAAATCTGCTATGTAACATGTCCCACGATTGTCATTTAATCCACCCAAAACATTTGTAACCGAGGGTCATATCGTTTAGAGAAATGAGCCGCAAATCAAGCATGTTTTGACCCAAAAAGAAGTATTAAGATTCTAAAAACTGCGTGCCCATAGACAGCATAAGCTAGCGGAATCTTTTTGTTTTTTTTACCGCACCGGAACCGGAGTGTTATGAGCACGTACACGTACAGTACACAGTTGTGAACCGTAATAAATTGATATTAAAAAGGTGTGAAATCGGCGTGGAGAAACATATGAAATAAGGCATCAAAAGGCACAATTGGTGCAGGGTGAGTTAACTTCTGAATGCATAAAGATTTAGGATACAAATGGCAAAAAGGTAGAGTGGAAGGGCTTTTCATTTTACACTTTACCTCCCATTCACGAGCTACACGAGTTAATTGATGTCTTTCTTTCCCTCCCGAACATGAGTTACACGAGTTACGTTTTCATTGTTTTATTCGCCGTTCTTTGATAACTTTAAGACTTACAGGGTTTCCCTCGGACGTAGTAGGAATACGTCACGCGTTTGGATCACGTGTCGTGACGTGACCGGAAAAAAATCTGTCACACTGGCTTTTCAGGGCTTCTGGGAAATTGAGGTGCAATGCAAAGTCTATTGGAGCGCAATGGCCGCGCCCATGTATCCCAGTTACCCGCTGCTATTGTTGTCGCGACTGTGGAATATTTTTGGACACTATTACAAACGATCACACTATTTTAAGGGCGATTTTCATTAAACGGAACGACGATCACGGCCGGGTGGTTCTTCAAAGGTGTGAAAAACAACGGCAGTCAAATAGGGAACTGTTAACCTACTACCTAGATTATTCTGGCTACTTGTAATGCAGTTGATGTACATACTGAGGCTTATTTGACAGTGCCATTTGTCATGAACAATATCAGTAAATGTAAATATAACTATTAACTGTTGGAGGTGATATTGAGTATTTAGTATTTAATACTTAGTATTTAGGGTTTATATAATGATTGTACAGTATATTTTATTAATCAGTTCAGCTCAAATTTGTTGGCACAAAAAGCTTTTGTGCCCAAATCTGACCTAGTGCAGCTTGTTATCATCAGAAATACTAGTCCCCCTCAAATACACACACACACACACACACACACACACACACACACACACACACACACACACACACACACACACAGGGACAGTATTGGCGGGAAGGAGCTGTTGTTGATGAAATGTGCACTGCATGGAAGTGGGAATTTTGTGGAGTTTTTCAGCTCTTTTCCACAAGCTGCATCCTGTGCAGGGGAGAGGCCTTTCCATTGTCGGCCAGTTCTGGGAACAGGGCAGACAAAACACACCTGCAAGCTAGTGCCATGCTGCAGAGGAAGTTTAGGAGAGGTATGCGCTTAGATAAACACGGTTTATTCCTCCCTGGGAGAGGGGCGAGGCCAGCTGGCACAGGCATACCCAATATACCAGGCGTATGAGGCCACAGTGGCAGGGCACTCAACTGTCCTTCCTTCTTAGTAAAGCCTGGCACACAGACCGCAAGGCAGTCTGCATGAGTTGGCCTTTGCATTGCTCTGCATTGATTTTGGTCGGGCAATAAGTCGGACATAAGTGCAGCCCGTGGAGCCCATGTTTGAATCAAATTTGTGTCATGACTTCCAGAGGATTGTTTTAGAAGAATTCGCTTTTACAGTGGGATTAGATGAACGGCTGAGCGTCAGCAGACATGCACAGCTGGCTATGGTTGCTGACACTTCATCTTAGACCTGCGCAGAGGTCCTGTTTTAGATCCAATGCAGCAGTAAATCTATATGTGATTATGTGTGTGTCTGCGTATGTGTTCCTCTACTTCTAACACTCAAAGACATCCACTCATTGTAACAGTTTTTTCTATATACAATTCTGCATTGTTTTATTCACAGCATTTTACAATTCCTTTGTCTTAAGGTCATAGGAAAGCACTTTGTAAACTCTATCTTCGCTATATACAATTATTGCGACCGGAGGTTGCAGATAACTATGAAACCTTGCGTTTTTGACACCTAACCCACAATCCCCGTCACTCCGACACGTCACCTAACTCAAATCCCTGTCACTCTGACACGTCACCTAACTCAAATCCTCGTCTCTCACCCCAGGCAAGCCCCCAGGTCATCGTGACATCACGTGACATCAGTCCCCTGGTCACCCCAGGCAAGCCCCCAGGTACCCAGGTCATCGTGACATCATCGTGACATCACGTGAAAAAGTTCCATACATGGGCATTCCCAGCTGATACCCTAATACAATCCCTGTTATGCCCATATATGGAGGTCCCTGACTGTGATCAATAGTAAGCCCATTTATGGGAATGCCAATATATATATGATCATATTGTGATCATCATAACCACTGTGCTTGCCGCAAAGGTCACAGTTAACTAGGGAATCATGTTCTCAATAGGCCCGAAAATGAAGGCCTGGCCCTACCTGGCCCCCATCAAACCCTGTATATTCAATACACTGCCCCCGCTGCCACCCTTAGATATCCATATATGGAAGCTGACCTGTTCTGACATTCCATATCTTGATCTGACCTCATCACACCCTGTACACTCAAGATACGCTCCATATATGGCCAGTGCACGCGACCTCACCCTTTAGGGCGAGTTCGCTTCTCACCCTCAGGCGTCTTACTGTTTATTACTACTCTGATGGATTGCTGTGCAACTTCCCTTGTAGTAGAAAGACTCTTAGGTGTGTGTGTGTGTGTGTGTGTGTGTGTGTGTGTGTGTGTGTGTGTGTGTGTGTGTGTGTGTGTGTGTGTGTGTGTGTGCGTGTGCGTGTGTTTGTGTAAGAGTCACATTGTGCTGATGGTGTGTAACATATCAATGTGTTTCCTGTGCAGATGTTCAGCCGGTAGCCTATGAAGAGCCGAAGCACTGGTGCTCCATTGTTTACTACGAGCTCAACAACCGTGTGGGCGAAGCCTTCCAGGCCTCCTCCACCAGTGTGCTGGTCGACGGCTTCACGGACCCCTCCAACAACCGCAACCGCTTCTGCCTCGGCCTCCTCTCCAACGTCAACCGCAACTCCACCATCGAGAACACCCGGCGGCACATCGGCAAAGGTCTGTCAGTGCTATTGAAGTACAGTATGAGCCAATGACAAAATGTAGAAAAGTTAAGCTGCCCACTCAATGCCACTGGCCACTCAATGCTCGTTAGGTGTTTGTCTGCGTATCGAACCATACAGCGTGAAGCTCCTCCCCTTTCCTGTATCTCACATACACTGTGTCCTGCACAGCTTTGCAATCTGTTTATGGGTCTAATTAGCAGCATAAAACGGAGCAGTCTTCCGTGTGTCTCTGTTTTGATTTATTTTAAAACAGCACACAATGTGTGCACAGAATTGAAAACAAGAATGGCTCAATCATAACTGACAGGTGCAGCAACCTCTTGTTGCGCCCGTTTTCGTTCGTTTCCAACGTTCTTTTGTTGGTTCACTCACTGTGTTTTGTTATGGCATTCCTCTAGCTTCAGTTAGCTCATAACATTAGCTTATATTGCCACTCGCTCCGCATTGCGGCGTTCAGAGTATGGGTTTTTATGCCGTTCAGACTATGGGTTTTATGGTTAAGTCTCCTATTGGTTAGAGAGGCAGCCAATCATGAAAAAGGGATCAGTACGGTTGTCGTCAGTAGTAGTGGTGCGTGCAAATGTAGTACAGGTGCTTTTTAAGCACCTGGCAAAAAGAAAAAGGGGAGACAAGAAGCCCAAAGGGCATATACAAGGCCTCTACCCATCTGAACACACTAAATGCATTAATATATAGGACAATATACTAGGACTGAAGTGTCACAGAAGATGGGCTTAAAAGTGTACTCTTACACTGCAGTAAAATCCACAAATGTGAAAACCAATGCTTGCCCATAAAGTGTCTCATGGGGATTGTAGGAACACAAAGTAAGTCAAAACACACAGTAAAGGGAATTGTCTCTGTCATACATGTTGTTTCCATAGATAGACCATCAACAATTAACCCGAAACACAAATCTAAGGCATGTCCTTTAAACCTCCCCTCATGTCATATTATGTTCCCTTCCAGGGGTCCATCTGTACTACGTCGGTGGGGAGGTGTATGCAGAGTGTCTGAGTGACAGCAGCATCTTTGTCCAGAGTCGTAACTGTAATTACCACCACGGCTTCCATCCCACCACCGTCTGCAAGATTCCCAGCGGCTGCAGCCTCAAAATCTTCAACAATCAGGAGTTTGCCGAGCTGCTGGCCCAGTCTGTCAACCACGGCTTTGAGGCCGTCTATGAGCTCACCAAGATGTGCACTATCCGCATGAGCTTTGTCAAGGTTGCACACTTATTCTCTCTCTCTCTCTCTCTCTCTCTCTCTCACACACACACACACACACACACACACACACACACACACACACACACACACACACACACACACACACACACACACACACACACACACACACACACACACACGCACGTCGCACACACATCATCAGCATGAGTTCTCTGTGCATGTAATATGCCTCGCTCTACATTGTAGTTAAGTGCTGTATTAGAGATTAGGTGGGCAGAACGGGGTCTTCAGAATGTGTTTTGAGACTCATGTGAAGTGCATAGCTTCGCCCAAGAAATGTGATTGGTCAAAGGCACGTTCCAACTGTGCAGCAGACTGCAGATAATTATCATAAGGCATGGCTTGGCAAGCCTGATTGGTTTCTATGCCAACACGTAGTGACCAGGAAGTGATCTCTCTCTTAAGCCCAAACCGCACCAATGCAACCGCACTCCTCCTTGCACCAAGACAGTTTTATGGTCAACCGCACCACTAAGTAGATGTAAGTAGTTTTATGTTGCAAGGAGTTGCATGGCGAATTATTTTGGGCCTTATTTGAAAACATTTCTGTCACTACTTTGAAAAGGTGAAATGGTAACTGTTTGTGTGTGTGTGTGTGTGTGTGTGTGTGTGTGTGTGTGTGTGTGTGTGTGTGTGTGTGTGTGTGTGCGTGTGCGTGTGTGTTCTAGGGCTGGGGTGCTGAGTACCACCGGCAGGATGTGACCAGCACACCTTGCTGGATCGAGATCCACCTGCACGGCCCCCTGCAATGGCTGGACAAGGTGCTCACCCAGATGGGTTCTCCCCACAACCCCATCTCCTCCGTGTCCTAGGCGCCATCTGTCCTCGGCCCGAGGCGGTCCACACCCCAGCATTTTGGTTCCAGTATAGCGAGAGAATACTATAGGGGAGTCGTTAGCTGGCCCCCAGATTGGCACACGGCAAAATCCACGAGTGTTAATTTGACTCTGAGACTGTGCAAAAGAGACAGCGAGACGTGCAGGCACTTCACGGACACTTATTTTATGGAACGCACTCATTTCTGGCAAAAGAACGTCACTATTGGCAAGACATCTTTTTTTATTTGTAATAGTTGATATAGCTCCTGTTTGTAGACTCTCAGAGTTATACATGGATGAACCCATTTAGGCCTGGAACACTTATACGTTGTTATACCTTTCAATCCAGGGACAGTTTGTGTAACAATAGCTGTTGCCATTTTTATATAGCAATTTATTCTTTTTGGACATTTTTTAATTAAACGTTTTTCAGAAAACATTGGTCAGGATTTAGAAGGTGTTTCTAGAATGGGCCCCAGGTCTAAATGGGTTAACAACACTGTGCATGGTGCTTCAGTCAACCTGCTCTCATCATCGATGATCATTAGAGGTGTTTGCTTGAAACACAAGCTGATCTTCGGGCCAGTAGGGTTTGTTGTCGGGTAGGATGGGGTTTCGGGGGTTGTTGAACAGTTTTATTTGTAATCTTACTTGAAGGATGTCTGAATTGGGCACATTTGCAGACAGGTTGAAGGGGGAGGGAAGGGCGGGAGGGGAGGGAAGGGCGGGTGGGTGATCGGGCAAGGAAAATGAGCATGTTACAACTGGAAGATACTTGAGCTTTGTGACCAACTGTAATAATCAGACCATCGCACTCAATTGTGACGCAAGTATCCTCCCCTGGTCTTGCTCCCACAATTTCTCCTCAACATTTCTCATTGTTCTTTTTCCCCCCTCTCACACAGTACCTAGTTTGCATCTCAATATTCCACTGGGAATCATCCAGATTATACAGAAGTGTAGTTAGCAATGATGACGGGACATTCCAGGTCAGCTACATTGCAGTTGTTCCGCTAGATCTGCCTCTGCCAGCTACAGTAACTCTTTGCCAGACTGCAATGGAGTTGGCATGAAATTACTTCTAGACATGAACCAAGTTACCCAGGGTTTGGTCAATGAACAATAAGGTTGAACAAAATGAAATAAATGTTGAAATATTAAGTCTGAGAAATATTTAGATTCAATCAAGACAGTAATGCCAGCAGTATGCTGAAATATCTCCTAGAATTCTTTTTTCTTTTTCTTTATAGATTTGGAAAAAAGTGTGTAAAATGTAACTTTTGCATTTAAATGTGAATGCAAAATGACATCAAAAATATTAAAAAGCTAATATGATGGCTTAATTTGGGGAGAGTTTGTAGGTGGTAAATGGAGTTTGGTGCAGTGGCATGGCAATGTGAGGGCATACGAGAATAATACCTGTAATGTTTAAAAATGTTGCTCATCTTGTGTTACACTTGTGTTCAACTGACTTTTAAGAGAATAAAAATATACCTAGTGTTTAGATATATTCACCATTAGAGTAGGTGCTGTGCAGTCTGATTTTGCAAAGCGTAGTTTGGTTAGTGTAGTGTTACACATTGAATGCCGGTAGGTAGCTTAATGTGACACTGAACAACAGACAAAATACAAGTGCAGTTAAGTCTGTCTCTTTTTGCTGTAGTAAACAGTAAGTTGAGCCTGATGTATTCTTAGTTGCGTT
Organism: Electrona antarctica; assembly: GCF_951216825.1. Taxonomy (NCBI): domain Eukaryota; kingdom Metazoa; phylum Chordata; class Actinopteri; order Myctophiformes; family Myctophidae; genus Electrona; species Electrona antarctica. The sequence continues at coordinate 26,151,794 of NC_136809.1, forward strand.
ACTGATGTATTCTTAGTTGCGTTATTTGGGACGCATTGTGAGCTTGTAGATCAGCTAAGTATAACTCAGGCTTTACAGTGAAACTAAACACATCAACTACAGAGTCACATTGAGGATAGATATTTCATCGGCTCTGCTTTTTTCTCTTGTTACGTTAACTCAGCAAAACGTGCAAAAGGACTGTTGGGGGGGGGGGGGGGGGGAGATGTGTTTTGCCTGAACATACAAAATTATTAAATTGTCGAATGAAAAAAGGTAGCTATCAGTTACTGATGGTTGTAATGAGAATTGTTTTTTGTTTGTTTTTTTATTAAATGCAGATTTTTGCCTTTGAATTCTTTTATGCTTTGAGCAATCCCATTTGCTATTAAGAATATGTTATATTCTTTATATTCTTTTTGTATTTTTGAAAGTTTTCTGTTGTTTCATTTGTCTGCACTTTCACAGATTGTCTCTTTGTTTTATTTTCCTTTGTTCTTTTATTTTTTCTCTATCTCTGTAGCACTCCCAGAAAAGCAGATTTATTCCATGAATATCAAGTCTCTACTGGAAGATTCAATAAAATCGTTTCATTACACAGCCTTTCTTCTTTTCTACAAAAATACAATACGTGTGTGTGTGTGTGTGTGTGTGTGTGTGTGTGTGTGTGTGTGTGTGTGTGTGTGTGTGTGTGTGTGTGTGTGTGTGTGTGTGTGTGTGTGTATAGCTATAAGCTCCTATTTATCATGCAAATGTTCAACTGCAATGATTAGGTTAGTCTTCACTTGGGTCGTCCAGGTCAACATGAAAAGCCAAGCTTCCAGGCTGTGTCTAGTTATTGAAAAGAGAACGGCAGCATCCACAATGACAAGACGAACTTCTGATACGGACCTTAGAATAATGGCATACTATTATTAAACTAAAAGCCATAATAGAATCATGAAACCACATTAATATTCCTAAAAATGCCGCCATATCAGCACTATAGAAATCAGCACTGATTGTCTCCACCAGGCCGAAGGCATGGGGAGAGAGTATGTTTTGCACTCCGTCCGTGTGTGTGTGTGTCCGTGTGTGTGTCCGTCCTTCCGTCCGTCTGTTACCAGCTAATCTCCGGCACCGTTAACCCGGTCGATGCCAAACTTTGCACACACACTCCCTGGTTGCCAACGATGAACCTCTGCCCCACATTTTCCAGAATGGCCTGTTATAGCGCCACCATGAGGCAGCTTTTCAAATTTTTTACCTAAAACTGCACCGATCTGCGTGAAACGTTGCATGCACACTCCCTAGAGGCCAAGGACAAACCGTTGACCTGCATTTTCCGCATCTGCCTTTTATAGCGCCACCAGGAGGCCGACTTTTGTAAAACACATTTTTTGATATTACTCCTCCAGATTCTGTCCAAAAATCTCACAAATCGTTACACACTATCTCTATGGTCATGTGCTCAAGTCGGATCTGTCCAATATTTCATATTCCATCCTAATTGGCTATAATTAGCTTTCACAGTTTGCAAGATTGCCCCGTTTTGAACAAAAGCCTCAAATCATGAACGCAGCATGCAATTTACGTGAAATCTTTCACACATTTTCTTACTAGGCTGAGGAATATATCCCACCCTTTTCACATTGGCCTGTTATAGCGCCACCAACAGGTTGATTTTTGCAAAACACATTTTTGGAACAAAATGCCTCAAAAACATGTTTATATTAATCCTAAACATTTTGCCAAACATCTCACACAGTCCTATCCTCCTGGTGGAGACCTGTGCCCAGAAGGGCACTTTTTCTAGTTTGTAATTCCAAACATCCTTGTACTTGAAGTTGGGAAGGAAAAGAAAAAGATATTTGCTGCCACCTACTGGGAAGAGTGGGCAACACGACTATCGTGTCCTGGTGTTTTTCCTGATGGAAAAATAAAGTCCCCCCAAGCCCAAGTGATTGACTATTCATGTAATTTATTTATATAAAAAATATAAAATCCTATGAAATGAACACAATATGTTGTCAGATTTCGAGGGGATGTGCATGTATCACGCTGGCATCACGACGGCAAGGGGCGAACCCATAGAGTATGGGCGAACCCCTACGTCACAGGAAGTAGGAAGTGAAAGGAGCAAAAAGTGGGAGACAACAACAATTCGATGGTGGGAGGGAGGTCAACGTGAATCCAATCAGAACAGATAGATGTGCTTATTAAAACGTTTTAATTAAGATGTAGTTTAGATTCACACGATATCCGAAGATAGACAACGCTAGAAGTGGATTTGACGCAGTTAGGTAAAGTGTCAGTGAGTGCATGTGCTTTAGCCAGTGAAGACAGTTTGTGTGTGTGTGTGTGTGTGTGTGTGTGTGTGTGTGTGTGTGTGTGTAATTTACAGCAGTCTGTAACCTGCACTTATGTCAACACATGACTGGTTAGCACTTTACCAACATGTTCTATTAAATAATACTGTCAGCACGAGTCTCCAGATGAAACGTATCAACATTAGTTACTTAGAAAGTTAAAATAATTGTATAATAATAATAATAATAATAATAATTATTATTATTATTACACTATGCATTCATGTTGTAATTCACTGCCTTCCTGAACCACACTGGGGTTTCACGCCACAATTCTCCTATAGGCGACCTGTGTGTTATAAATGGGGCCGACTGGATTTGCTCTCCTCCGCCACGTGTCTTATCAATATAAGCACCTGTCATCCCCTTCGACTAACAAGACCCGATGCCTCCTCCTCGCCTGTTGCCACCGCAGCGGGCACAGCTGGCAGCACAGGAGGTCTGCTGGTGGAGGGGTGGAGGCGGCTCTTAGCCAACACATACAAGACCTGAGCGCGCCTGAAAAGAGGCTGTTGAATAAACTTTATGAAGGACTGATAAGCGGTCAGCGGGCTTCCCTGGCCGAGTCCATCACTCTGGTGGAGACCCAGCACCCCAGGAAGAAGGAGCTGTCTCAGGTGTTGCTGCAGAGAGTGCTCTCCTACCGGAAGGAACAGGAACAGAGGAACCAAGGGAAGCCGCTGGCCTTCAGAGTAGGTCTGTAGGTCTTTGATGTGGTTTTGTTTTGTTTTCTGTCTCTTGTTAAAGAGACACACAACATGACTTATTTTCTATCAATTCCACACCCCACGAAGCCTCGAATTCATGGAGATTGTTTTGTTTTTGTCGCATTCCTGAGCCAATAATTGACGACTGGGTCAATGGTCAATAGGAGACTCGGCAGTCTCCTACCGGAGGCTCTGCTGGTCATCAAATAATTGGCATAGGAATGGGACAAAAACAAAAAAAGGACTCCAAGGCTTCATGCGGTGTGTAATTGATATAAAATAAGTCCTTTTTTGGGGGAACTCCTTAACATGTATTTTTATACATGGCTCACTCGGCTGTGCATTTAGTTTGAGCTGTGTGCTGTGCTGACTGTTTGTTCCAGGTCTGTCCGGCCCACCGGGAGCAGGGAAGTCTTCTTTCATCGAGGTGCTGGGGAAGATGTTGACGGGACAAGGACACAAAGTGTCAGTGCTGGCTGTCGACCCCTCCTCCTGCACCACAGGAGGTACTTCCCAGTTCCCACATCGTCATCAACATGATGTTAATGTTGTCATTGGCAATTGTATGTTCATTGGATATTTTCAGTGGCAAAGATCAATATTGTCTTTATGGGAAGGATTGTACTTTGAATTGATTGCTTGAAATACATGATGATGTGTTTCTGGCTAACCTCGGTCCCAGCCTTACTCATCTGCGAAGAGTCCGGCCTGAACATCCGTCACATGTATTTCACACGGATATGATATTATTTGACCAATCACAACACTTTGTAAAGTGTCAACGTAATTTCAACGTCATTTCCTTGAGTGGGACTTGAGTGGGACTTTAAGTCGCAGGAGGAAAATCCTGCGACTTCTGCCAAATTCCAGCAATGCACTCTACAGCGTAGGTCTTGCCCAGCGTGGTTTCTGGCGTCTTAGTCTTTTTCTTGTTCAGAACCTATATGTGATGAAGCAATTCCTTATAATGCTTTCCAGGTATACAGAGTAGCACTCTTACAGTAATGCACAGACTATTTCTTTTTCCACAATATTTCTTGTACGAGCAGTTTTTAATGCATATATTGGACGATTAAGACAAAGCGGAAATGAAGGACAGATGTAGCAAGGAACACAAAACTATGAAGAAAGGAAATGGGAAATGCACATCAGGGACAAATGCACAAGATATATAATGGCATATTGACCATTAAGACAAACAAGGAATGAAGGACAGATCATTTAGCAAGGAACAGAAAACAAACAATGGAAAAAAAGAAAATAAATTGGAAATGCACATCAGACATAAATATAGATATTTAATGGGATATTGACCATGTGCAGCGCCTGATATCACTGCATAGCCTGTTTACTTTGTACTGTCAGCTTTGTCTGGTTTCCAGGCTGAAACCTTATAGACCAAAGCAGTTGATAGTGACACTCACACAAAGTCAAGGTGGGTGAGGGAGGGATGTCACTAGAAGTGATGAGCCCCCAAGAGCCCCCAAGAAGTGATGAGCCCCCTCCCCAATGAGCTGAATATCTTCTTTGCCCGGTTTGAGACAGAGGGCACCAACACCAGTCCACCAGAGCCTGCGATACCGCAGGAGGCCAGCCCATTATCCATCTCAGGGGCTGATGTGCGTAAGGCCTTCATGCGAGTGAACAACCGCAAAGCTGCAGGCCCTGATGGCATTCCAGGTCGTGTCCTTAAAGTCTGTGCACATCAGCTGGCTGGTGTGTTCACAGACCAGACATCTTCAATCTCTCCCTCTCCCAAGCTGAGGTTCCTGCTGGCTTCAAAAGGTCCACCATTGTACCGGTACCCAAGCGTACGAATACATCATGCTACAATGACTGGAGACCTGTTGCCTTAACACCAATTGTCAGCAAGTGTTTTGAGAGACTAGTTACAATTTACAATTTAGGCATTTAGCAGACGCTCTTAATCCAGAGCGACTTACAATAGGCAAGAACAAAAAGCATGGGAATACATCACATATGTAACAAAATGCATTTATCGCGAAACATGCGTAAGCTAAGACCGTGACTAGAACATATCTATATAATGACACTATACATATAAACTATAACTAGTGAGAGATTACATCTGCTCAGTCCTGCCCGCTACACTGGATCCATGCCAGTTTGCATACCGGAAAAACAGATCTACCGATGACGCAGTGGCCATGGCTCTCCACACCACCCTCACTCACTTGGACAAGAGAGGGAGCAACAACAGGTATGTGCGGATGCTGTTTGTGGACTTCAGCTCCGCCTTCAACACAATTGTCCCTGCAAGACTGGACATTAAGCTCAGAGACCTAGGCCTGCACCCAACCATGTGCAGGTGGATACTGGACTACTTGTCGAACCGTGCTCAGGTGGTGCGGATGGGGAACATAACATCCGACCCAATGACCCTCAACACTGGTGCACCCCAAAGCTGTGTGCTCAGCTCCCTCTTGTACTCCTTGTACACACATGACTGTGTCACCACACACGGCTGCAATATCATCATTAAGTATGCCGATGACACCACACTCATGGGGATGATCACAGATGCCAGCGAGACGGCCTACAGAGACGAGGTCAATAAACTGGCGCTATGGTGTCGGGAGAACAACCTAGCTCTCAACGCTGGAAAGACCAAGGAGCTAATTGTGGATTTCAGGAGACAGAGGAGCGAACACACACCAATCTACATCAATGGAGTTGCAGTGGAGCGCATCAGTGAGTTCAAGTTCCTTGGCACACACATTGATGAGGACCTTAAGTAGGCCAAACACACCACTTATGTGGTGAAAAAGGCACAACAACGCCTGTACTGCTTACGGCGCTTGAAAAAGTTCAAAGTCAGCCCCCGTATCCTGAGGTCGTTCTATAACTGCACCATCGAGAGCATCCTAACGGGTGGAACCATCGTGTGGTACGGGAGCTGCACTGTCCGCCAGCAGAAGGCACTATAGAGGGTAGTGAAAGCAGCCCAGCGTATAATTGGAGGTGGGCTTCCCTCCCTGGCTCCCTCCAGGGAATATATACGAAAGCCGATGCGTGGCCAAGGCGAAACGGATTGTTAAAGATGTGTATCATCCCAGCCACAGCCTGTTTGAACCATCTAAGTGGCCGTGGCCAGGCAACCGGTTCCTCAGCCTCACCAGCCGCACACAGAGACTATGGAACACATTCTTCCTTTCCGCCATCAGACTTATGAATAGACACTGAACACTACAAGGCCTGGGCTATTTGGTCATATGTCTAAGACTTTCTGCATATTTGCACTGAGATCTTGCACTTTTCAGTAGTTTTAGTTTAGAGATGATAGTTTTAACTTGCACTTAGTTTTTTTACATAGATTATTTGACACTAGACTGTAGCTGTTGTATGGTTTTTTAACGCACAATGAATTTCACGTGCCTTTTAGGTAAAATTTGAAAGTACGTTTTGCTTTCTAATTTCCAAGTGACCTTTCACAGGCCAGTCAGAGTCAGCCAAAGGGCCGTATTTGGCCCCCGGGCCGAATAATGCCCAGGTCTGCAATAGAAGGACCGGGAAGTCTGGCGTGTCATTGTGAAATCCATGATTTCGACCGCGGCCGAAAAATGATGAATGAAGAAGAGCGAATCAAAGGTGGATTTCCAATATGAAGACGGTGAGCTGCAAGACCAATACGTATGAAGCTGATGACGCCTGTCACAGTGGAGGTCGATATGATACGGTAGATACAAGCAAGTTTGCACTTAGACCAGCACAGCCTATGGACAAAATTGCACTGCAAAATGCGTTGATGGCCAATTATCAGGCATACAGTTTATAGATGAGGAGTGGAGCCTGTCTAGAGATAGAGACATGTGTCTAACTCTATCTTCCCTGCTGTAGATCCTCTGACACAGATTATGCAGAGGCTTCTGCAGCAGCATACATTTATGTAATTTATTAGGTTCAGATCACAGTACATTATATCGGAACATCACACATAACAAACGACAATACCAAAAGTGTCTCCTACATTTATGAGTGGTTGCCAAACCTTTACAAAGCCTTGATAATAGTCATGTATGACATATGTAAGCTTTTCTAAGGGTATTATCCTTACCACGGTTTCATACCAGTCTGCTAATGAGGGTGGATCTCTAGCAACCCAAACCTTGAGAATGCTCTTTCTCGCAATATACAGAAGTATTCTAATCAGTTTAACATTGTTTCGTATATTTCTCACATGATGATAACCCATCATTTTACAGATCTCTTCCTTCACTTCCTCCAACAAATGTCTGATTAATGGACAGCTCCAGATCATATGTACCAGTCTCTCTTTTGCATTTTGGGCACAATTTGTGCCAAATTTGCTCCTTTTTGAGGGGCCCTCCCAACACCTGGCTTTTCATTGAGATGTCATGTGGCAGCAAGTCTATGGACTTTTTAATCTTTGTTTTAAGCATGCCTCCCTTTTTTTATGTTCCATGTCATGGGGGCCATGACATGGCACCCCTCACTTCACACTTTTTCTTCACATACAAACGCAAGGATTTGTAAATAATGTATTCTAGAGTCCTACTGTAGGTAGATACAGTGCACTTAATGTATGGAATAACACTGCAATTAAATACATTTTGGAATGCCATTTTGCTTACTTGATTGATATGCTATATAAATCACTCTTCTCCATCCAGGCTCTCTGATGGGTGATAAAACTCGTATGACAGAGCTGTCCAGGGACATGAATGCTTTTATCAGACCGTCCCCTACCTCTGGAACTTTAGGCGGCGTCACCAGAACCACAAACGAGGCCATCGTCCTCTGTGAGGGGGCCGGATATGACATCGTTCTTGTAGAGACTGTAGGTAAGAGTAAGACCTGGTACCTCCAGCGGTTGCTTGGATTGCATAAAGCATGGGCTCGCACAACAGGCACAATATTCAGAGAATACGTAAGAGACGTTCAATGGATGCTTAACCCATTTAGACCTGAGCTCGATTCTATAATGTCTTCCAAATCCTGACCGTTTTCTGAAAAACCCTATGTTTTAAATATATGTAATTGGCCGCCGAACCCCATCTGAAAATATGTTGTTCCAGGGAGCCCCCAGAAGCTTAGATTTGAGTTAAAAACGTTTGCTCTGAAAGAATATATATTCTTTCTTATAAGATTTGCACCACATTTTCTCAAATTTTCAAAAATAGCATGAGCATTATTGGTGAGGACCAATTATAGTAAGATAAGGTTGAAAATGGATGCTGTAGTCCTTTAAAGAATAAAGTGTGGGAAATGATCAAGACAGTGGGCATATAGTAACCAATCTGAGAACGCATCATCAAAAGTAATAGGAAAAACAGTGCTTTTGACGGATAGGAGTCAACAGTCTGTCTCAAGAGACTAAGGAACAACAAATATAACAAATGTCAGCGAGATGAAATGCTGTGATGAAGAATAATGAGCACGCTGCCAACATCACAGTATTACGTTGTCCTCCTAAGCACCGGTGAGCCTGAAGCCATGGCTTGTGTTTTCCAGGTGTGGGTCAGTCAGAGTTTGCAGTGGCTGACATGGTGGACATGTTTGTTCTCCTTATACCACCAGCAGGTGGCGACGAACTCCAGGTCAGTGAAAAACAGTGACATGCCAGCCAGATTCCATTAGCTCTCATTCTAGAGCAGTGGTTCTCAAACCTAAAGGACCCGGCCATAACAGACCTTTATGAGTCCATTTGGAACCCCCTCAAGGAACCCAGATTGTCCCACTTTGAGAACCATTGGCACTGTTTTCCAGACACTTTATACATTTTGTTTTTAATTATTTTTTCAAAACATCCTCAAAAACATTCCCAAAAAACAAAGATTTTCATTCATTAATAACAATTCAATTACATTTTTTAGTAATTTCATGAAGAAATAACATATTTTTAAGGAATTCCCTAAATTAGAAAACAAATGTTTAAGAAGTAGTGAAAATTGCAGAGCTTGTAGATCTGCTATTTTCACTAATTTGGGTCCCAGGCAAACGTCTAATTTCTCTCTTTTTTCTTCTCGTCACGGACTAAAACCTTTGTGAATCTCTAGAGCGACTGACAGTAATTGGGTATGTATGGGTCCAGTCAGTGTGCTACTCAATACTCTCATAGCTTTTCAATAAAAGACAGTTTAACTCAGGGGTTCTCAAACTTTTTCATGTCAATGACCCCCAAATTGACACTAATTAGCCTGCGGACTATTTGAAAAGATATTCCAGGGACCCTATAAGAGAAGATTTTTACGGCTCTAGCAGTGATTCTCAACCTGTTTAATTTCAAGGACCCCCAGTTTGACATGCATTAGTCTACAGACCCCCATTTAATGGCATTTCTATCTCTGGGCCCCCAATTTCTATTGTAAAATCAATGTTTGTTCAGTTATGGTTTCAAGCTGTCATATTATCTTTATATTCCTTTAACGTACAAGTGACTTCTACCTGTATCTAGGCAACTATATACATCTATACTTGAGTTCTTCTGTAACACATTTTCCAGGTTAAGTGGGGGGTCACTCAGTCTAGTGGTTTTGCACACATAATTTAGCTTCCACACGTACAAAATGGAATTAATTACTCTATACAAGATACTTATTATACTCCATTGGGCGTACAGATATTTTTAAAGCATCAAACATTCTTAGCGATCCACATGGGGAACGTGTGGCTCCAATGTGCATCTCAAATTTCATGTGGCCATCCATGATTCACAATGGACTCAATTTGACTCAAATCAGATATGAGCCCCATTGACTTCAATTATACAATTATAAAATTAAATATTTTCTAAAAGTTTACAAGGTGAAAAATAGTGGTGGTATGTCTGTGGCCTACTTGCAGTGTGCATACAAAGTTTGTCACTGATCAGTAAGTACAGTGTTTTGCGAGATTAGCTTTGGAGACAGACACACACACACACACACACACACACACACACACACACACACACACACAGACACAGACACACACACACACATTCATAGACGGCTTGAAGTGGTCCCACACAGCCTGACCTGATGAGGAAGATCTTTCTGTCAAAGAGTTCTAATAGTTGACATTCAGCAAACGCATCAACAATAATGGCTGGCAATGAATGAATGAATGCATGAATGAATGCCTTTATTGCAGACTCAGGGTCCATAGAGAAACATACAAAACACAAAATACAATATACATCCAATAAAAAAACAGTCCAAATGTACATGGAGACAGGCATCTGTGACAGTTATAAATAAAGGCTTTTAAGCCAATGTTTTCTAAGGCTAGAGGAGTATCTAGTGCAACTTTTGACAGGGTTATTTATACTGACGATGATGCTATTCACAGACTCATCCAAGCGACACGTGAATCTATGCATTAAGTTCCGGAGAACAGCTTGAAAAGTATTGACTCTTGCAGCCACAAGCATTTCACTACATTTCACTACTATGATGAGCTTTGAATTGTCCTTTATTTTTATTTAGAGTAGCAAATACATTTTCACCCCCTTTTGAGGTGAGATGAGATATACTTTACCAGTAAGACGCCTTAAAGGCGAGGAGCGACCGCAGGGCTGAGACACTTCATTATGTCAGCACTACAGCGGAGCGGACGGACGGTGAAATCTCTACCAAAGTCCTGATGTCACTCGCTCATCCCCTGGTCCAGGGCTGTAGAAGTTTCATTTGAAATTGTCTCATATAAGCATTGTGGTCCAAAAATAAATAAACTGTCTCTGCGATATTGTCAGGGAGGTGTCTCTGTATCGTCACAACAGCCAGTCAGTGATATTTGATACAGTCTGTTTATAGCGAAATTGTTAATAATTCGACGGCAGCAACGTTTTCTCTCAGTCAGTTGATTTTTTATATCCATATGAGTCAAACCACCGCGATCATTTGTTTATTTTTGGAACACGGTTATTATTTGACGCAATATGAAAAAGTTGCGCTCCTGTCACTTTGGGGGTTGCCTCCGTACAAATAAACTTCTCGAAATGTACAGAAACAAAAGAATCGCCGGCGTGTGTGTGTGTGTGTGTGTGTCGCCTGTGTGTTGTGTGTGTGCAGCATTACCTGAAGAGCGTGACAAAGCATTACATGAAGAGCGTGTGACGGAAGCGTGACAGCCTTGAACGTTACAGGCTTCCTGCACGTTTGCATAGCAACTGCGACCTGCAGTCGCAATTAATCCCCAAAGGGAAATTGAGGCGTTACAGCAGCAGCACAGCAGCATGATTAAATAAAACCGCTGGACAACAGACACAGGTGGACATAAACACATAAGACCAGAACCACCATAGGACCATATGCATTGGGGGAGACAGTTCTTATGCATTTGCATTATAGAATCTGATGGCAGTTGGCCAATGTAGTTATGCCAATGAATTCCTCCCTATACCCACATTTGTGTTGTCACTGTGAAGAAGGCATTCTGTTGCCGAAACGTTGGTATAATAAAGGTTTTTTGCATCGTGACTACGAGCTGTCTTTTTTTCCTTTTTTCAAGTTGTGTCTCCCACGGTCAGCACCTCCCCACTATTGGTGTGTGCTCCTACCTCTTTGTTTGCACTGTTGTATCCTACTGACTCACCTAGCCTGCCTGCGAGGAGCCCCAACTGTAGGGTCCTACTCCTCCCGCCACAACACTCCCTGCTGACAGGTGCCGCCCAAGCCCGTAGGTAGGAGAGCAATAACCAGTATCACCCTCCCCGCCTGGCTTTCCTCCTCCGAACACTGGCCAATTGTGTTCACATAGATGCTCAACAAAGCCGGATGCACCACAGTGAATTCGAACCCACAACCTCCGTGGTGGTTGTTCAGGGACTTTATCACTGTGCCATGCGGGGTCGAGTTGTCTTATATGGAGTGAGTTGATATACAGTAGGTCGAGTCTTAATTAAGAATGAGACTCGACAAAAGAGTGACTACATTCTGTAGAATATTAAAACCATCTCACTATCAGGGAACTCTTATCTGCATCATAAAAAAAAGTCAATTGTAATGGAATCTGAAAATTCTGATACACCTTGATCACAATACGCCATAGATTATGTGTACCGATTTGTGAGAGTTTTGGACAAAACATTAAGACAAAAACTGTTTTGAAAAAATGCCGGAATATGGGTAGTACTAGTAGCGTTATGATCCAAGATTTGGATTGTACAACGGTTCTAAGAGTCATAGCTCAAAATATGAAACAGCCTCACACACCGTCACCATGAGCTGACGTGACAAATCTTGGACAGAGGGAGTGTGAGTGCAAAGTTTCACAATGATTGATCCAATGGTGCCAAATTGCAGAAATAGATTCAAGAATAGTTTTGAGCGAACAAATTTGGAAGCATGTCATTGGCTGTCAATCGGCCCAATCATCAAGATCGCGGGAAAACTGACCAGTGACGTCAATCTCAGGAGGCATTTTGTCATCTCTGTAAGCAGACATACTATAGTAAACAGTAGCTCTCTAACCTTCCATCTAATAAACTCACAATCTGTTTCACTTCATTCACAGTGCCCTCAATCAGATTAGGAGTCTCTAGACATGAGATGTGTGTACAACACTAGAGTAACATGAACTGACCGAGCCCTCTACTGGTCCCGCAGGGCATCAAGCGGGGCATCATAGAGATGGCTGACCTGGTGGTGGTGACCAAGTCTGATGGAGACCTGCTGGTGCCAGCACGTCGGATCCATGCCGAGTACACCAGCGCTCTCAAACTGCTCAGGAAAAAATCCATGACCTGGAAACCAAAGGTAGGGGTGTGTGTGTGTGTGTGTGTGTGTGTGTGTGTGTGTGTGTGTGTGTGTGTGTGTGTGTGTGTGTGTGTGTGTGTGTGTGTGTGTGTGTGTGTGTGTGTGTGTGTGTGTGTGTGTGTGTGTGTGTGTGTGTGTGTGTGTGTGTGTGTGTGTGTGTGTGTGTGTGTGTGTGTGTGTGTGTGTGTGTGTCATCTTTTCACAGTCCCCGGTTGCTTTGACTTTGGGATCCCATTCCCATCTACCGAAAAGTGTAGAGTTTAGATCCCATAGCCTGAGGAGGTAGTCGGCTGCAGTATCCAATAGCTATTTCAGTTCATACGTCATAAATTGCCCGCTAAGGATCCACTTATGTCCAAGAAGCTCTCTCCTTGGCTCCCTCCTTGGCTCCTCTGCAAGCAAATGTCAAATTCTGAGACAGTTCCAGAATGTTGTCTCTCCTGTTTTCTTCCGGCTTTGCTCCCGTCCCATAAAAAGGCAATCAATACAGCCACTTGAATGTTGTGAATTCTGACAGTGAGCTGCTGTGTATGCACCCCATAGGTAATCAAACTGTAATTTTCAATAGCAGATCTACAAGCTCACAATGCATCGCATTGTTACCCATTGTGAGCATGTCAATCTGCTATTTTCGTTATCTTTATGCACACGCTATCAATTGTCACATTTCTAAGCCAATAATTTGATGACCGGGTTATGGGTGGCAGTGGTTCCCTATGGAGACACAAATGAGACTATTTGTGTCTCCATAGGGAACCACTGCTGGTCATCAAATTATTGGCTTAGGAATGCAACAAAAACTAAATAATATGAATGAATGAATTAAAGTCTCCATGGGGTGTGTAATTGATAGTCATTTTGGATTGAACTATCCCTTTAAGAAGTCTGATCCCTTTAAGGGCCGGCGGTGGCTCAGGTGTAGAGTGGCCGGATGGTAACCGCAAGGTTGCCAGTTCGAACCCGGGATCCCCCAGTGTCGAAGTGTGCTTGAGCAAGACACTGAACCCCTAATTGCTCCTGATGTGCTGGTTGGTGCCTTGCATGGTTTCAGCTGCCATCGGTGTATGAATGGGTGAATGTAATGCACAATCTATGTAAAGCGCCTTGGATAAAGGCGCTATATAAATGCACCATTTACCATTTAAGTAGTCAGACTAATCGATTTATTCAATTATAAAAATCTGTTTCGTGTCAATTCATTGATATATAGAAAATAAAACAAATTATAAATCCCAATGCTTCTTGATTATTCGATTAAATGAAAAAGGAATCCGTAGAACAATAATTGCTACGAAAATAAGTGATATTTTCAGCCCAATACATTTTTGACTCGGGAGTTGGCAGTGTCAAGTTTGTTGCATGTCTGGTCTATTTGATTGGTACATTTGCATTTTCACATACAGCCCCTCTGGCTAATGTCTAGATAAGTTCATGGTTACGATACATGTGTGAAAGCAGCTAGATTGAGAGATAGAAAGAGAGAATGTGTAAAAGATGGGGAAAGGGAGTCTTTATGTTTATACAGTGTGTGTGTGTGTGTGTGTGTGTGTGTGTGTGTGTGTGTGTGTGTGTGTGTGTGTGTGTGTGTGTGTGTGTGTGTGTGTGTGTGTGTGTGTGTGTGTGTGTGTGTGTGTGTGTGTGTGTGTGTGTGTGTGTGTGTGTGTGTGTGTGTGTGTGAAACCTTGAGGCGCAGGTGGAGGGTTGGAGGTTATAACTAAACCGTAAAATGATAAGATTCGAATTGATTGAGAAGATTGAAAGCGTTGTCAGTTGACATCTCAACTGAGTTTGGCATCGTACTGTACATGCTGGCCTGTACTCAAATGAGTCTGTCCTTAAAAGAAGAAAAAAAGCATACTGTATATGCGCGTGCGCACACCCGCACACACTGTTAACCGACCCCAACAAGACGACCCATGGAGAGGTCAGCTGATCCGGGGGGGATGATGATGTCATAGCCTCACAGAATCAGTACTGCAGTGTCTCCTCACGCCTGCCTCCCTCCCTCCCCCGCTCACTCGCCTCGCTGGCCTTGTCCCTTTGTCTCCCTGGTCCAATGCAGCATCTGCCCACCTGGCAGGCGGCCAAGCAGCGACCACCCTCCCCTCCCCCAGTCCCCTAGCTCCAACCCATCCAACCCCTCACCACCACCACTGCTCTGAATGCTGCTGCTGTGTCATGCATTTTCCTGATTAGAAGCCCACACACTCTGAATAAAAGCCCGATCTCTCTCTCTCTCTCTCTCTCTCTCTCTCTCTCTCTCTCTCTCTCTCTCATGCTCTGTATTGCACTCTTGTTCCCATCTTGTTTCTGTTTCTTCTAGTCTCTTCTTTCTCCATCCCTACTCTTAACTGGTTGCCCTTCCTCGCTCTATTAGGCCTAACACAATTTCTAAATAAGCCCCCATCGCTCTTTCTTCTCTTCTCTGTCTTCCTCTCTTACGCTCCATTTTGTTATCTTAACTTTGTTGCCGTGCCTATTGATTATGTCTAATGCTGAGCTCCCTTTCTCTGTCTTTTCACTGTTGTTTGTTAATCTGCTTCCTCTTTCGATTTCATCCATCCTTAATTTGATCATAATGTTTTTGGAAGCTTAGGTAAAGTACATTTGGTTGGAATTATATTTTTATGAAACCAAGTCGCTTGTCTCTTTCAAGTCATGTATATGCCAAAACAATGAGTGTTTGATCAAAATGTTACAGAGTCAAAGAGAAGCCCCTCTGGCCGTCACGTCTGAGGACTTAATTTTCTTCAGCATAATGTCTTCTGTTAAACACAGAATAAATGTCACCAGAATTATTTTGGGGTGGCCTTGTTGTTTAATGAAATTGTTAAAAACTACAATTCTATTCAGCCAAAATAATTACATTTCAATATGTCTACTCAAGACAGTGCTGCCTTAGACAGCACTATGCTGCGAGATCTAGCTGTGCCTCTAGCTCCATGTCTCAGTGTAATGCATTAAGCCGAGTGATTTAATTGTCCTGAGGGCAGCCTTTTTTTAAATCTCAAATTAGGATTTATTTCATGTTGCCATCAAAGTCAAACCCAAGAGGGCATTCTTCATTTTATTCCGGGATATGGGACTGTGTAGCAGAAAGCACAGCCGACTGCTGTTGAGTGTCGACATCATCAAAGTACCTCTAGTTGACGAGACTAAATGACAGTAACAGACATTTACCCAAGTTCAACTCTGCTTGCAGCCATTATTCTATCCCATCGAATTGTAATTGTTCATGAAGCTTTAACTCAATTCAAGTCACCATGCACCATGTGTAACTTACAGTAAGGTGCATTCTTAAATGTAATCCATAATACCCAGGTTAACATCATTTTTTTTCCATGGCCATATTACCCATTAAATTGCATTATACTATATCCCCACCACACCAGGTGGTGCGAGTGTCCTCTCAAACCGGGGAGGGCATCCCCGAGCTCTGGGCGAAGATGGAGTCGTTTCGGGACAAAATGCTGGACAGCGGGGACCTGCAGCGTCACCGCAGGGCCCAGCACAAAGTCTGGATGTGGAGTCTGATCCAGGAGAGCGTCCTGCAGCACTTCCAGAACCACCCGGCTGTCAGAGGAGAGCTGCCCCACCTGGAGGACAGGGTCACCAGGGGAGATATCTCCCCTGGACTGGCCGCTGACCTGCTGCTCAAAGCCTTCTCGTCTTCTTCATCGTCATCATCATAGTTTGGACTGTCACACCCAAGGGAGCCCCCTCCCAAGGGCTGTCGGCATCCTCGTCGTTGGCACAGGGACCACTGCACTTCTGAAGAGTGAGGGACCTACTGGTGCCTGGCGTTGGATCGGTGCCCCTTGCTGTACTGCCAAGTTCTCCGAAGGGCGAATTCAACATCTTTTGGCCCTCATTAGTGTGTTAATGAAATTAAAATACTGTACAAGCCTTAGTCGGACCCAGTGGATATGAACGGACCAGAAACCAGTACTGTTGCTTGTTTGAAGCCGTACGAGGCTTCATCCTTTTATTTTAAATCCAAATTTGAGATGAGATGATAGATTCAAAGAATCCCGTTAGCACAAAGACTGAATCCAACTTGTTTACTCTAAATATAAGGAAAGGACATATCATTGGCCAGTATTCAGTTCTCACATACTGCAGGGGAACATTCAATATTAGACAATATACTGCAGACGAAGATGTCATTTCATATGAATAAGAATCTTATCAATTGACACGCAAATGTTAAATATTAAGCATTTCATATTTATATAGAATATTTTATATAGACCAGGGATCAGCCAGGTATTTGTCGTTGCCCAAGAAGTATCTGCAACCCCACAATCCAATTGTGGCATGGCCATACAGTATCTTAGTGGATAGAGAGGCCATGGCCATACAGTATCTTAGTGGATAGAGAGGCCATGGCCATACAGTATCTTAGTGGATAGAGAGGCCATGGCCATACAGTATCTTAGTGGATAGAGAGGCCATGGCCATACAGTATCTTAGTGGATAGAGAGGCCATGGCCATACAGTATCTTAGTGGATAGAGAGGCCATCTGGTAATCAGTTTGTCCCCTGGTTTCCCCCCCTGTCTGCCCCCTATACATGTTGAAGTGTTCCTGAACCATAACGGCTTCCCCCGGGCGCTCTTCACGACCCTCTGAGCAGCCATCAGCTGGGTGAAGCTGAAACCGAATTTCCTGTGCGGGACTAATAAAAGGTCTACCTTCAACCTATAGAGCAGACATAGGCAAGGACCGATGCTGCCTGCCCGAGGATGGATAATATGAGGGCAACGACAAACATGCCCATACTATTACATACCCATAGCCTTAATTCACAAAGACAACTAGAAATAAAATATTATTTGATCAACACTTTAAATTAATAGATTAACATTTACTGGCAACGCAGAAAATGGTCCCACTGGTATTCCCAGACAGTGTGGGGAGAGCTGGAACACTGAAGGTGTATTGCTGCCATGCTTCACGTGAGCAGGTAAACTCCAGTGTCTCCTCAGCCATGAATTAAACCAAACCTTCCCCAGCAACCGTGTTTGGTGGCCAACTTTTGTACTTGGCAAATTCCTTAGTAGCCCTTGGCCTTTGCGGTGCCAGTGCAGATTGCAGTTGCACTTTAGCTGTGCTGTTTTGTCAGCTGCCGTTTAAACCCTACGAAAGATATGGGTTTCGCTATTGCAGGTCAGCTGTAGCCTAACACTTAGCGAAGATGGCAGTTGACCAAATAGCGCAAGCATATTGCCCCCTGTCCTCAACTCCTCTCACCCAGGGCAAATAATGGCTGGGCTTGTGATATTATATACAATATAAATATTTCAACTTGATTGTTTTCCGAGACAGGCATTTTAAAGATATTTAAAGGAGCATTCAGTGATTTGGGTGATTTGGAAAAAAACCCGGTCCACCCGGTAACAAGATGTGCACATGCACACGCTCTACAGTGGGGGAAGTACAACAGACCAACAGCACGCGCACCAATGCCAGCCACACTCGATCATGATTGGAGGAAGGCACCTCTCATCCTGATTGGATGAAAGCTTTGCCACCCAAAGCCCAAACCGAAACTAGGGTTTTTTGACCCCAGGGGCTCACTGGGGACAGGGAGGAACTCCTTATATGGTCAGCACACTTTATAGTAGGGAGGATTATCCAAAAAATAAGAAAAAATAAGTGATAGTTGAATTAAGTGAAATCACTGAATGTACCTTTAAAGTACTGGTATAACCCAATAGAAACTGGCCATCCAGGCTCAGCGGAAGGAGCTGCTAAGGTCTTTTTCCTTTCCTGACAAAATGTGAACATGTGTGACAGATTTGATGGATCTCTGTCCTCTATGTTTGAGCAACACATACTGTACAGTCATAACTGTACACAACAATTTTGACTGTGTTGGTTAACCAGTCGGTTGATACCCAAAATATGGGTCTTGATATGTTCTGGCAGGGTTGCAAGCAAAGAAATAAAGTAAACATATACAAATGGTTGAATTCTAGGGTTTTTTGTGTCCTGATTTAATGGCTGGCACAAGCTTTTATGCATTCTTTATGTATGCTTTTAATTAACTGAACAGACTTGTGTTTGCTTGTTGTTGGAATGGAATACATTATTAAATTAATATTTTTGTGTACATATCATTGATATGATTATTGCTGCCCATAAGTAATTTGCGTCTGAGATGCAAATTGTTTGTAGACAGTGGAGATGGGGTGAGCAGCCCAATGAGCCCATGGGGGAGATTTCCTTGCTGCTTGTCATGGTTGCCTTCAGTCAGCATACCCTGATTTATTTGACTTCATTAAATCTTTTTAAAATAGTGACCAGATATGTGTTTGTTGAGAGTATGTGTCTTTTGGACCCTTTGGCATTTATCGTCTAGTTTCTTTGTGATTATTGCTGTTGTGATATGGCAATCACATTGACATTAAAGTGATTATTGTTGCCCCTGCACATCTCATGGGATGTGCTTGTTTGTTTTAGAGGATGTTTTCATGTTTTACATGCAGATGCATTTGAAATGTTTTATTGATAGTCATTTGTGGAGGCAAGACAGAAATCCTCTGACAAGGATTGGGTTTTCAGTTGCTTTAATTTCTGGCATACGGCTGCATCTTCATTCAGTTTAGTTGGAATAGGGATAGGGATGGTATAGTCAGTCGATTCAGTTCTGCCTGTGTACCTCGACTAGTGCAGGATAGAATCGTGCCACAACTATCTGTCACGTGTATCTGTCATGCTGTCTTTCTCTCTCAGCAGTCCTCTATCGCCAAAGCTGTAAAAAGAAAAAACATGAGGTGCCTGCTCTCCTTCAAGAAAGATATGACCAGAATTGGCTTTAATATACAATACATTAGCCCCTCTTAACCACTAGAGGTCTCCCAAACTCCACTAAGTTGTCCTTTTGGCATGTTATAAAGACAGGTCTTAACCAGCCTGTCTCTCCCTCCCCTAGGTGGGTACTCCCAGACATTTTCCATTTTGGGTGTTTGATAGATGCCAGCGGGTCACAAAGACACTGGACCGTCAGTAACTCACGCCCTGCCACTCGTGCCATACTGTAATCCTTATCCTGTGGGTCAATATTGGGGTACTGGGTGTTCTTAGGCCTCAATGATGGGCAGAATTGGGAAAGAGACTGAACTGCTGCAGGGCAGTGTCAGGGTTAGGGTTAGGGTTAACTTTCAGCCCCCACTTGGGAACTGTTCCTTATTTCTGTCTGGCAAAATCGATCCCAACATCCCTGCATTTAATACTAATCTGTTTCCCCCCCTTAATGTTAGTCTGCTTTTGAAGCAGAGAGAGAGAGAGACGGATCGAGAGAGAGAGAGATCTCCCTCTGCAGCTGGACTGGCTCCTGGGTCGCTGGTCGTTTGCTCCTGTCTGCGACGCGTACGGGAGGAAGAAACACCCCTTGAATGCAGATGGATTCATTAGGTCTGAGCACCGCTCTTCTCCTCCATCACGTTGACACACACGCGCACACACACACACACACACACACACACACACTGCACAGCTCTGGCTTTGAGTAGGGAACAGTGAGTTCTGCATCTGTGGACATTCTGCTCACACACATGCACTGCACACACACACACACACACACACACACACAGGCTCTAGTGTAAACACACCATTCGGCTTCATCGAGGAAGAAAGATTAACTCAAATGCTGCCGTATCGTGTTCGGCCGTTTCAGACCAAACACAGAAAGCCATCCACATGTGTTTAGCATTTGGCTGGAGCTGGAGAATGTAAGCAGAGGGACAGAGACTGAAGCTTTGATG
>NC_136809.1:26177314-26449814 GCF_951216825.1 Electrona antarctica
ACGGTGGCAGAGTGGCAGTGTTCAGTGAGCTTCAGTGTAACGATGAGAACGGGTCAGTCCGCCCGACCGAACACACTCTGCCCCGCCCCGCCCAGGACAAGATGGCAGCACCCCTGGTAGTCCATCAGCAGTTGTTGTCGCCCTGGCATGTTCCTGGCTCTCTTTGCTGGTCCGGGGGCAGCACCCCCACAGCACCCCCCCGCCCTGCGAGAGGGCCGGGGGCAGCACCCCCACCATACCCAGGCCCTGCGACAGGGCCGAAGGGGCCTCCGGCCTTTGGGTTTGTCACGCCAGGTCGGTTGACATTTCGTGAAGCCATGCCAGAACTCCGCAGGCATGCCGTTTCGCCTCAGTCCGGACAAGCGGTGTGGGAGCAGGCAAGTGGACTCGGGCAGATGGGCAGGCTCCGGTGCCAACCTGCGCTGGACCGTACCGGGGCCACTGGCATGGCAACTGTCAACCAGTCCTGTCAGACATGAGCGCTTGCTGGCACATGGACGGAGGGGACAGGTGTCTCCCCCTACCACCAAGCTGTGGCTATGTGCTCATATGTCTGTGTTTGTTAGAGGGACAGAGCAGAATCAATCTGTTAGGATAATATATATTGTGTTTGTTAAAGTCTGTAGAGTCAATACCCCATGGACCTCTTACATGATCAGTGAAGGTCCAGTGGAACCATGATGGCCTTTGTTCTCGTAAGATTAGACTCCAGTTCAAGCTTAATAGCTTGAAGATCAGCTCTTTTCGGCAAGTGACACAGTCCTATATTACTATAATTTTGGCTTCAGTTTTGGTTGGATGCGAATTATGTTTGTGAACAAACTTTATTATACAGCTGCAGTTGTTCTAGGCCACTTCTTTTGTTTTAAAAGGATTATTTGTCAGTTGCATGTTTAGTAATGTCAACTCTACTTGTTCCAATTTCTTTACTTTTACAGTTTTTACTAGTAAATAACGGGACCCTTATGAACCCTCGACCGCAAACCCAACCGGTCTGACACTCCTGTCGGATATCATCATGGCTGCTTTGGTGAGAGTGTGTGCGCAGTGAGGCACGTTTGTGTTACATCAGTACCTGCATGAGCTTGTTCAGAGAGCTCTGCTGCGTTGCACATCTCAGCCAGACCGGCTGCAAAGGGAAGGACATTAATCTCAGCTAAATCAAATAAATCAAGGGCAGTTTAGAAAAGAGCTGTCAGTGTAATTGTTGTGATAGCCGTTCCCTGGCTAACCCCAAGTGCTAGCTCTACTGGAATGCATGATCACTGCAGTCCAAATGTGCTGCTATGGCTCTGGGAACTGCCTGTGTGGTCAAGGGTCTCCCCTTATTACTTTTTCCCCCTAACTTTATTTATCCTGGAAAGTTAACAGAACCAACTCTCCTGCTTCACTCTAACTCACACAGTCAAATCACACACATGCTGGGAAAGGCTTGTGCTCTGGGCACCGCTAGTGAAGTGATTGGGGCTGAAGTGCCTTGCACAACAGCACTTCAACAGTAACAGAGAGATTTATTTTTGTTGTTTACTTCCCCCAACCAGATTTTCAGATTAATTTCACTGATTGGAACTGGCAACTTTCTGGTTGGAAATCATGCCTGATTTCCGTGACCTCTACCACAATGAGCAACATCTGCATAAATTTTCTTTATTTCTCAAGTCTGTTATCTTCAGCTCAGCACCTGCGTGTGTCGTGTATTTTGGACACGAGACCATACAAACTTAACCAAAACGGGAGAGCGGAGATAATTGTGAGACGGCAGCAGACAGCAGATTAGATGTTCCTTGATGTTTATTTCGACAACACAGCATAGCAAGACATGGCATAGGCTCCTCCAGCCTCACGGCCTCGGGTCGACTGACTAAATGACATAGAGAATCAACTAGCTTAAATACAGTTTTACACATTCCTAGAAGGATCACTGTGGCCCTTTGATCTACTGTTTTAGCATGTCAACAAACTCCTTTTGTCATACGAATAGCACAGGAAGGCAAATGGCAAGGCCCTCACCACATGGGATCGGCGTGGGAAAGACAGTCACAGACTGGAGACGAACTGACTGGTGCAATTAACTATACCTAATGAATAAACAGGATCACCCATATGCTAGGCCCACGAACATGAGATATTGTAAGAATTATTGATTCATAATTCACCACATTCCCCCTTTGACAGACACAGTCTGTCACTATGAAATATGAAACCATAATTATCTTACCAGTTACCACCCCCCTTGATCCTCAGCTTAACAATACTCAAGACACCAGAATAACAGATTTCCCCAACATAGTTTTCAGACAGACATTCAAGATTACACAACTCGACATAAATGATTTCCTTTACAGTAAGTACAA
Organism: Electrona antarctica; assembly: GCF_951216825.1. Lineage (NCBI taxonomy): Eukaryota > Metazoa > Chordata > Actinopteri > Myctophiformes > Myctophidae > Electrona > Electrona antarctica. The sequence goes on from NC_136809.1 coordinate 26,179,669, forward strand.
ATACAATTTCGTATCAGTGGATAATTCATAATTGGTTTCCATTACAGTAAGTTCAAACACAATTTCGTATCAGTGGATGGATCGGATCAGAATTCTCTTTGCGTTATTTCAAACTCTTATGGCTAAAAATGTCACAGAACATTAGGAGGATAATTTCCCTGTTGTTACTCAAATCTAGGATAACATGTTTATAAGCACCAGATCACATGAAACTCTCTCTTTGGAGTTTTCACAGGACCGAAATCAAAATAAGTCTTAGACTTATCCTGACCATAACACACCAAATCACATAAACCTCTCTTGGAGATTCACAGGACCAATAACACACCAAATCACATGAACTCTCTTTGGAATTCACATGAAAAATAAGAAAAAGGAAGAACACGTTATATCCCAGAACAGAAGCCAACAGAAATTTAACCCCTCACTAATAACTCCCATCCCGTAATTTAAATCACATTTTAAGCCCTAGAAAACCACAAAAGAGTCAAATTAAACCCTCCTTTCAACACTGTCGGTACTACACGACTACCAATTAATTACCCTGTAATTTAATCACTATCCTGACTTTTAACACTGTCGGCACTCAACGGCTGCCAATTGCCCTGTAATTTAAACATAAATGATTAGTACAAACGAACGTGACGCACAATTGTAATCAGAAAGAAGGAATGTCCGTCTCCCTCCGTATGAACAAAGGAAATTCTTCTGTTTGCTGCATTCCGTTACCTCAAAGTTCGCTCAGCTGCATGGACCAAGTTGAGAAAATGTTCACCGCTCTGTTTCCGCTGAAAGTTCTCATAATCATCTCATCATCATCTCCCCCCCTCCCAGCTCTGAAACAACAGAGATGGGAAAACGAGGCAACATCTTCATCACAGACCCCTGCTCAGGTCCGTGAAGGCCCTCAGCTTGAGTCGTCAGCCGGCCATGGAAAGTGGAAACCGCCGCCGCGCCAAGCGTCGAGTGGCCGCCTCTCCCCGTCGGGATGAGCGATCCCCTCTCCCCCTGGAACGCTGGTGCCCCCGTGCCGTTCTGCACCGCTCCTCTGCTCGCCGTCTCCTGCGTAGAGTTGATGATCGAAGGCCCCTCCCGTGTGGCTGTCCGCTTCGCCGAATGCACCGCTGTCCACCCGTCCAGCGGCTGGCCCCGGCGATGCATGTCCCCGTAGCGCAACACTCCCCATCGCGGTGGTCCGTCGACATCTTCGTCCTCGTTCCGCTGGAACCCGTCGTTGCCGTCTCCCACAAAAACTCGCTGATCAGACTGAATAAAAAGCCGCCGATTCTTCCCGTCTGGCGCTGGAACGCACCATAGACACCGGTTTCTAGGCACCACATGTCGACTCCCTTCGCCTGACGCAAAAAATGCACCAACACGACCGGGTCGGCACCACATGTCGTGTATTTTGGACACGAGACCATACAAACTTAACCAAAACGGGAGAGCGGAGATAATTGTGAGACGGCAGCAGACAGCAGATTAGATGTTCCTTGATGTTTATTTCGACAACACAGCATAGCAAGACATGGCATAGGCTCCTCCAGCCTCACGGCCTCGGGTCGACTGACTAAATGACATAGAGAATCAACTAGCTTAAATACAGTTTTACACATTCCTAGAAGGATCACTGTGGCCCTTTGATCTACTGTTTTAGCATGTCAACAAACTCCTTTTGTCATACGAATAGCACAGGAAGGCAAATGGCAAGGCCCTCACCACATGGGATCGGCGTGGGAAAGACAGTCACAGACTGGAGACGAACTGACTGGTGCAATTAACTATACCTAATGAATAAACAGGATCACCCATATGCTAGGCCCACGAACATGAGATATTGTAAGAATTATTGATTCATAATTCACCACACGTGTTTGGATGGATATGTGTGATCTTCATTAGCAGACATCTGCAGTAACCCTAATCTATTTGCTTGTTTTCTCCTAATTTATAAAATCCCATGAAGAGAAATGACGACGACATTTTGCAATCACTGCTACACAGTCTAGCACAGAGAATTGGTTCCCAAACAAGACGTGTGATTTCCACATGGTACAAAAACCAAGCCAGTGCACAGTATCGGTTTGATATTCTCCTGTTAAATGTGACCAGTGATTCACACAACAGATTGTGCCTCTAAGGGGAAAAAAAGGCCTCTAATATTGGCCGAGCTGCCGTTAGCGTGGTTGGTAAACGATTTGCCCAAGAGCCAGCACTAAACTGATAAAAAAAACAAGAAGAAGAAAGAAACAACCATCAAACCTAATCTCTACTGCCACTTTGAATCCCGGCTGAAAGAGCACATTCTGGTATTTACATATAAAAGAATGATAAAGCCATTCAAAGGCTTCATATTGGTGGGTCTGGGGGGATGATACAGTAGGGAGTATGGAGCTGGAAAGAGCAGCGAGTGAAAGGGGCTACAATGGCTGACCTCAGCTCCTCTCTCAGCCAATGAGGGTTAAATGACTATCTGGGCACCTTGGCAACCATGGCTGTACTCCTTCTTAGGCAGGATGTGAACTGGATGAACTCACAGCGCTACGGGTTTCCATCAGGCACTTTAAGATTCACTGGTGAACCTAACAACACATTTACCATAATTGGCAGAGTATTCAGTGGAATGATTGACTGATGCTGAAATGTGCGTGTATATTGAATGTAGCAAGGTAACATTTTTATTTTTATTGAACCAAGACTGTCTGGGTCTAGACAATGGAGTTATGTATTGTAAAGTGTACAAAAGTCCTATTTTTAATTCAGTTCCCATCTTTATTCTTCAGCTAAATCCATACAGTATAGGACAATATACTTTCTGTGTGCGTGCGTGCGTGCGTGCGTGCGTGCGTGCGTGCGTGCGTGCGAATGAAAGAGAGTGAGTGGCTGCATGCCTTTGTGTTTGAGTACTCTTGATTGATCAGGAGATCTGCTGGCTTTCACCTTGGACATGACTCATGAGGGGCACAATAACCAATGGAAAGAACATGACAAAGGCTCCCAAACTCTGTTTTGTGTGCTACTTTAAGTTATTCAAGGTTTTTTTTAATAGAATGCATTTTGAACACAGACAAAGTTAAACAGTCTGCACATGGTCTATCATTGTCTGTTTTGTTGACATATCTGGCTTCAATCTGCATTGTGCAATTACTGTAATAGTCACAAAGACCTGAAGCACCCGTGTTTACGTCGTTACTACTTGAACAACCCTTCATTGTCTTCTAGGCTTCCATAACATAACACTGGCACATTCGCTCTGCATATTCACATATTCCGGACATCACACACTATATCCTTTTTTTGCGCTGCAACATCGTTGCCATGTCTTTGGGATGGGACCTGGGTTCAATGGCCTGGGTCTTTGGGATGGGACCTGGGTTCAATGGCCTGGGTCTTTGGGATGGGACCTGGGTTCAATGGCCTGGGTCTTTGGGATGGGACCTGGGTTCAATGGCCTGGGTCTTTGGGATGGGACCTGGGTTCAATGGCCTGGGTCTTTGGGATGGGACCTGGGTTCAATGGGATGGGGGAATAGATGAGAAGTTGGACCTGGGTTCAATGGCACGGGGGAATAGATGAGAAGTTGGACCTGGGTTCAATGGCACGGGGGAATAGATGAGAAGTTGGACCTGGGTTCAATGGCACGGGGGAATAGATGAGAAGTTGGACCTGGGTTCAATGGCACGGGGGAATAGATGAGAAGTTGGACCTGGGTTCAATGGCACGGGGAATAGATGAGAAGTTGGACCTGGGTTCAATGGCACGGGGAATAGATGAGAAGTTGGACCTGGGTTCAATGGCACGGGGGAATAGATGAGAAGTCTTTGGGATGGGACCTGGGTTCAATGGGACCTGGGTTCAATGGGACCTGGGTTCAATGGGACCTGGGTTCAATGGCACGGGGGAATAGATGAGAAGTTGTCTTTGGGATGGGACCTGGGTTCAATGGCACAGGGGAATAGATGAGAAGTTGTCTTTGGGATGGGACCTGGGTTCAATGGCACGGGGGAATAGATGCCATGTCTTTGGGATGGGACCTGGGTTCAATGGCACGGGGGAATAGATGAGAAGTTGGACCTGGGTTCAATGGCACGGGGGAATAGATGAGAAGTTGGACCTGGGTTCAATGGCACGGGGGAATAGATGCCATGTCTTTGGGATGGGACCTGGGTTCAATGGCACGGGGGAATAGATGCCATGTCTTTGGGATGGGACCTGGGTTCAATGGCACGGGGGAATAGATGCCATGTCTTTGGGATGGGACCTGGGTTCAATGGCATGGGGGAATAGATGAGAAGTTGGACCTGGGTTCAATGGCACGGGGGAATAGATGAGAAGTTGGACCTGGGTTCAATGGCACGGGGGAATAGATGAGAAGTTGGACCTGGGTTCAATGGCACGGGGGAATAGATGAGAAGTTGGACCTGGGTTCAATGGCACGGGGGAATAGATGAGGATGGGACCTGGGTTCAATGGCACGGGGGAATAGATGAGAAGTTGGACCTGGGTTCAATGGCACGGGGGAATAGATGAGAAGTTGGACCTGGGTTCAATGGCACGGGGGAATAGATGAGAAGTTGGACCTGGGTTCAATGGCACGGGGGAATAGATGAGGATGGGACCTGGGTTCAATGGCACGGGGGAATAGATGAGAAGTTGGACCTGGGTTCAATGGCACGGGGGAATAGATGAGAAGTTGGACCTGGGTTCAATGGCACGGGGGAATAGATGAGAAGTTGGCTAAAGTGGAATCTCAGCCTTCTATATCTATACCTTTTGCTTTTCCAACAAAAGTACAGCTGACATTACAACAAATAGATTTCGTGAAAATCACAATCTCTTTCTTGTTTCACATCCATATTAAAAACTCTGAGGAGGGGGAGGTGGCTGAAAAAAAATAACTGGAAAGACAGACAGGGATGAATGTGATGTGCGTTAATTTGTTTGACCCACTCCCTTCTCAAATGAGAATGGATGGAGAGATTCCCAGTGTCTAGATTGGAAGATGGATGAGTGTGTGGCCGTGACTCTAATTGATTGAAGACAGGAATTCAGTTAGGGCTAATTGAATCGTGGAAATCATTAAAAGCTCAAGTGTGTAAGATCATTAGGACGAGCTAACCAGGTTGTAATCAACCCACTGGTGGAAATAATCTGCTGGGATCTGCACGAAAGGATTTAGTCAAGTGCATTGCACTTGGAGAAAATACACTTACTAAGAGTTGGGCCAATCATCTATGAATCTGTCCATTCCATACATCCATCTATCATCTTGTCTTTCTGTCTGTCCCTACCTACCTACTATCATCCTGTCTGTCTGTCCCTACCTACCTACTATCATCCTGTCTGTCTGTCCCTACCTACCTACTATCATCCTGTCCCTACCTACCTACTATCATCCTGTCTGTCTGTCCCTACCTACCTACTATCATCCTGTCTGTCTGTCCCTACCTACCTACTATCATCCTGTCTGTCTGTCTGTCCCTATACCTACTATCATCCTGTCTGTCTGTCGGTCCGTACACCTACCTACTATCATCCTGTCTGTCTGTCCCTACCTACCTACTATCATCCTGTCTGTCTGTCTGTCCCTATACCTACTATCATCCTGTCTGTCTGTCGGTCCGTACACCTACCTACTATCATCCTGTCTGTCTGTCCCTACCTACCTACTATCATCCTGTCTGTCTGTCCATCCCTACACCTACCTACTATCATCCTGTCTGTCTGTCCCTATACCTACCTACTATCATCCTGTCTGTCTGTCTGTCTGTCCCTACACCTACCTACTATCATCCTGTCTGTCTGTCTGTCTGTCCCTACACCTACCTACTATCATCCTGTCTGTCTGTCTGTCTGTCCCTACACCTACCTACTATCATCCTGTCTGTCTGTCCATCCCTACACCTACCTACTATCATCCTGTCTGTCTGTCTGTCCGTTCCTACACCTACCTACTATCATCCTGTCTGTCTGTCCGTTCCTACACCTACCTACTATCATCCTGTCTGTCTGTCCGTTCCTACACCTACCTACTATCATCCTGTCTGTCTGTCTGTCTGTCCGTTCCTACACCTACCTACTATCATCCTGTCTGTCTGTCCGTTCCTACACCTACCTACTATCATCCTGTCTGTCTGTCTGTCTGTCCGTTCCTACATCTACCTACTATCTAATGTAATTATTACGTTCGAAAGAAGCTGAAGAGGACGTCGGGATATGGGGATGAAGTTTCTTGTTTATATAAGAAAAAAGGTGTACATGAAAAGTGCAGAAAATGAATCTTTAGGTATTATTTGTCATACGCGGTTTCTCTCGGCTACTGGCTGCTATTCTCCACATGCATCAACAACAAACTAACGAAAACCCGGCAATTCTCTCACCGGATATCCGGCGCTAGATACAACTTAGCATCATGGGAAATGCAGTTTTTAGAATCGCTTAGTATTGAATACAAATAGAAATAACAATTCTACATGAAATCAGTATATACTGTAAATCAATCAATTCTCTTTAACTCAATAAAGTCCTTTTAAACTGTAAATAGTCATAATATGAAATAAACAGCTTTCAAACATTATGCAATGAAATGTCACAAATTATTAACCAATGTAACCCAAATTAAGTTACAACATTCTCCCACCCATGAACTATCTGTTCATCTAAATCTCAAGACAGTACAGTAACTGAATAGGTCTTCTCAACAAAGTCCCTGTGGGAGTGCGGACCATGCACGACCTGACAAGTCCATCTCGGCCTGTAAACAGTTCTGTGATTCTTCCCAGTTTCCAGGTTTGTCTGGGGGTATTGTCCTCTCCAATGAGTACAACGTCACCCACTTTCAGTGGGGTGGGTGTCGGTGTGTCGCAGCGGTGTGCTGACTTCAAGTCCAACAGGTAATCCTTACGCCAGGCGTTCCAGAAGCTGGTCGTGAGTTTCTGCCTGTATTTCCATCTTCGAGTGATCTCTGCCTTGTTGACAGTTGGGTGCTGTGTGTCAGCGGGGAAAGGCTTGGGTGGCAGAGATGTTAGTCGTTTTCCCACCAAGAAGTGGGCTGGAGTGAGTGGCTGTGGCTCATCCACTTCATTATGCACAAATGTCAGAGGCCTCGAATTTATGATAGCCTCCACTTCTGTCAGTACTGTGCACATCTCTTCAAAGTTGAGTGAAGCTTTTCCGAGAACTTTCTTCAGGCATGTCTTTACTGAACGGACCATCCGCTCCCAGAATCCGCCCCACCAGGCTGCTCGTTCTGCGATGAACTTCCAGGTGATGCCTCTTTCTGAGAAGAACTCTAACAGCTGGGGTTCTTTAATGGCTTTCCACAGCTCCTTCAGGTCCTGATCAGCTCTCTTGAATGTTCTGGCGTTGTCCGAGTAGATTATCTTGCATAATCCTCTCCTGGAGATGAATCTTTTCAGCGCTAACAGGAATGTCTCTGTTGACTGATCTGAGACCAGTTCCAAGTGTATGGCTCTGGTTACAGCACAGGTGAATAGCGCTATGTATGACTTCTTCACAGAATCACCTGCTTTCACATAAAGTGGCCCTGCAAAATCCACACCTGTGACTTCGAATGGTGGGGATTCAGTTATTCTGTCTTTGGGCAAGGGCGCAGTGATCTGCTGTCCGGCTTTTGCCTTGAATCGTTTGCAGACTGTGCAGTTAGCCACAGTGCTCTTGACCAGCTGCCTTGCACGCGGGATCCAGTATCTCTCTCTCACTTGTACGAGAGTGTCTCTCACTCCTGAGTGCATCACTTTCACATGACAGCTTTGTATCAGCAGCTCTGAAAATCTGTGCTTGTTGGGCATAATCCATGGGTGCTGCTGTCTGTATGTGAAGTCTGACTGCTGCAGCCTTCCTCCCACACTGAGCAGCTCGTGTTCATCCAGGAAGGGTTTCAGTTCTTTAATCTTGTAGTCATTGTTTAGGCTCTTTCTTGCCTTCAGTTGTTTTATTTCCTGGCTGAAACTCTGTTGTTGTGTAGTCTTGATCCAGTACTTTTCTGCCTCGAAGAGCTCGTCGGCAGTCAGTTCTCCTCTTGTCTTTGTTTTTGTTTGTGCATTGGCTATGAATCTCTTTATCCAGGCTGTCACTCTGAGGACCCTGTTCAACTTGCTGTATCCTTCCAGCTCCAACACTGGTTCAGTGGGGTCTGTGTCGTTTGCAGCGAGCTGTACAGTGATGTGTTGACTAGACTTGCGTTCTGCATTCATGTTGTCTTGAACTTGTTCATTTTCAGTCTCCTCTGACTGATCGGGTGTTGTCAGAACGCTGGGTCCATTCCACCATAGGTGGCTCTGTATCAGACTTTCGACACTTTGTCCTCTTGTTGGGAGGTCAGCTGGGTTGATTTTTCCTGCAATGTGTGACCATGTCTCAGGGTTGGTCAGTGACTGGATCTCGGTCACTCTGTTTGCAACAAACTGTTTCCACTTCTGAGCTGAGCTGCAAATCCAATGCAGCGTAATCATAGAGTCCGTCCACATTCTTAACTGGTTTGGTTCCAGTTTTAGAGTAGTCATCAAGTTGTTGGCTAGTCTCGCTCCAATCACAGCTCCCATGAGCTCCAGGCGTGGCAGTGTCATTTTCTTGAGAGGGGCCACTCTGGATTTGGATGCGACTAGGCTCATTGTCGGTTCTCCGTCTGGTGATTTACCTTGTAGGTAGGCAGCGGCACTGTAAGCTCTTTCACTTGCGTCACAGAACACATGTAATTCCAGGGCATGTTTGTCTTGTATGTCTGTTTGATACCACCTTGGTATGGCGAGCTGGTGTAGCTTGGGTAGTTCTGAACACCACTGTTGCCATTCTCGAGTCAGGTCAGGTGGTAGCTCTTCATCCCAGGAGAGCCCTCTCTCCCACATTTCTTGAAACATGCACTTGATTCTGATGGTGAAAGGTGTCAGGAACCCGAGTGGGTCATAGATGCGTGCAGCTGACTGTAGAACGCTCCTCTTTGTGTTCTTCATTTCTTGTAGGATGCTCAATAGCGGTCTGAGGTCAAAGGTGAAGTCATCGGTTGTTGGTCTCCACACCAAGCCCAGCACTTTGAGCACAGCTCCGTGTGTCTCTGGTGCTAGTGTGTGATCGGTTGTGCCCTCCTCCCATTTCTTCTCCAGCTCATGAGAGTTAGTCATCCACTTGCAGAGGTCCATGCCTGCGGTTGACAGCATCCTCTTAGCAGTTGTTGTCACATGGTAAGCCTCTTCAACACTGTTTGAACTTGATATAAAGTCGTCCACATACAATGACTCCCTTAGTGTCTCTACAACCTGTGGTTGTTCTTCTTCGTATTGTTCCAGGTGCTTCCTGATCGTAGCTGCGAGCAGGAATGGGCTCGGGGAGGCTCCAAACACTACTCTGGTCATCCTCAGCACGCGTGGCTCTCCATCCTGTTCTCCATTTGGTGGGCCTGAGAGCCACAGGAATCTCACAGCATCTCTGTCTTTCTCCTCTAGGGAGATCTGCAAGAAAGCCTTTTTTATGTCAGCCATGAAGGCTATCTCATGTTGTCTGAATTTAATGAGGACACTGAGCAGATCTGGATTCAGGTTTGGTCCTGTGAGCAGACAGTCATTGAGGGATGGACTGCCAACTTCATGAGACGACGCATCAAACACCACTCTCAGTTTTGTGGTCACTTTGTCTTCTCTGAGTACTGCGTGGTGAGGTAAGTAGTATTTCACATTGTCTGTAATTGCGTCCTTTGGCACCTCCTCTGCAATGTTCTGCTGTAAATAGTCCTCCACTACTTCATTGTATCTGCTGTAGAATGTGACATCTTTCTTTAGTCTTTTCTTCAGACCTTCAAATCGTTTTTTAGCAACTCTGTAGTTGTCTTGTAGCTCTGCTCTTTCTTGTTTCCATGGCAACTCCACGTGGTATCGTCCATCTTTGAAAGTTGTCGTTTTCTCGAAGATCTGCAGAGCCTCTTCTTCTGCTGGGTTCTGTGTTTTCTCACTTGTGATACCCAGAGACTCAATTTCCCAGAATGCACATAGTTGCTTGGAGACAAGTGTGTCCTCTTCAAGTGGAATGAACATGCAGGTTGCCTCGGCGACACTTGACATGGACACTGGTCCCTGCACAGACCATCCAAAGGTGCTCTCCAGTGCTACTAATGTCTCTGTCAGTCTCTCCACTCTTCCTGAGACTATTTTCCAATAGTAGTCTGCTCCTATCAGAACGGAGAGCTCAGGATCATCATCGTTGTCTGGGAAGTCTGCTAGCTGTAGTCCCTTTTTCTTGAGCTCGTGCTGAATCTGGTCACCGGGAACTTTCATCACAGCTGAGCACACCTGTGGGGTTTCTATAGCCTCAATTTCAATTCTCTGCTGGTTGTCCCAGACATTCTGTAGAATTACTCTCACTGTGTTGCGCTTTGACATTGTAGGGACAGTGGAGCCAAACGTGTGAAGTGTGAGTGTCTCTTGTCTTATTACTGGTAAATTCAGGCTCCTCGCAAGGTTTTCATGAATGAAGCTTCTCTGACTCCCTCCATCGAGCAAGCAGCGAGCTATTTTCCTTCCTGATGGGCCTCCCACCCATGCCTTCGCTGTCTGCAGCAGCACAGTGTTTTGTCCACCTGGTTTCATCTTCGCTGAGTGAGGAATGACTGAGGAAACAACAGCATCTTCTGTAAAAGTGGGGGGCTGCACCTCACCTTTCTCACTGGTGCACACAGCAGTATGGTGTCTCCTTCCACATTTTTCACATGACGCATCCTTCACTTTGCATGTCCTCGCCATGTGTCTTTGTCCCAAACACACAAAGCATCTTCCCATTTTCTTTATTTTCTCTTTGCGTTCAGAAATGCTGTGGTTTGGGCAATGTTCAGATTTGTGCTCTGCACTGTCACAGAATAAACAATTGCGTGTCTTCTCCTGGCTGGCTGTGTGCAGTGCAGCAGCAGATTGCATGCTCGGTCTGTTCATCTTTGTGTCTTTGTATGAGCATGACTGCTTCCATGGCTTGATTTCTGGTTTGATTTCTGGTTTCTGTTCTCTCTGAGTGTATGACGCTGTCATTTGCAGTGCTCTTTCCCTGCTCTGAACCTCTTTCTGTAGGAATTTGACTATTTCATCAACTTTCCATTCATCATCACTTCCCCTCTGACGGCTATATTCAAGAGCTATGTCATCTGGAATCATCTTCATTAAAATTGGGCATAGTAGGCTTCCATAGGTGTCTGACACTACACCCAGTGACTCCAGGCTCCTAATTTGAATTTCACATTCATCATATAGCTGCCTTAGTGCATGCACGTCAGAGGATTTCTTCACAGGAGTTAGATTCAGCAGCCTTGACATGTGAGCACTGATAACCAGATCTTTCCTTCCAAATCTGCTTTGCAGTAATGTGATCGCGCTGTCGTAGTTTGCATCTGTGAGCATCAGCCCTGCTACTGCCTTTGCAGCTTGTCCAGTGAGATACGTTTTCAAGTAGGTAAACTTTTCACGTTTGCACAGTGCATCATTCGTGTGAATAGCGGTCTCATACTGGCTCCAAAACTCCTGCCATCTACTGACATCTCCATTGTATTTGTCAATAATCAACTTCGGCAGCTTTACAGACTGTCTCTGTGCAAATGAGTTAGCTGAATTTGCGCCGCTCACCCTGCTTTGTGTTGATGATTGGAGCTGCTGGTTTTCATCCTCCTTTCTCCTTATCATCCGCTGTGCGCGGCTCTTAGACGAGATGACACGTTGCTTGTAGTCCTCCGTAGTTTCGATCTCGTTCTCCAAGTCATCCAGCGCCGTATGCCGTTCGATTTCGTTGTCCAGGCCAGATAGACTGTCCTCCTTCGCGGACAACATGTCCAATAAAGTGCTCAATTGATCCATGTCCGGATCTGGCTTGGCCATTTCTGCGTCAATATTGTTCAAAAGTCGTGTAGTAGTACCTCTTATTGCACCCCGCTTTCTTCTCATTCTTTCCATTTCTTTGCGTCCCTCTTCTGCTCTTAAAGCGGCGGCTGCGGCTTCTTCATTTGAGTCTCCCTCGCTCATCTTATCCCGGGTTTCGGCACCAAATAATGTAATTATTACGTTCGAAAGAAGCTGAAGAGGACGTCGGGATATGGGGATGAAGTTTCTTGTTTATATAAGAAAAAAGGTGTACATGAAAAGTGCAGAAAATGAATCTTTAGGTATTATTTGTCATACGCGGTTTCTCTCGGCTACTGGCTGCTATTCTCCACATGCATCAACAACAAACTAACGAAAACCCGGCAATTCTCTCACCGGATATCCGGCGCTAGATACAACTTAGCATCATGGGAAATGCAGTTTTTAGAATCGCTTAGTATTGAATACAAATAGAAATAACAATTCTACATGAAATCAGTATATACTGTAAATCAATCAATTCTCTTTAACTCAATAAAGTCCTTTTAAACTGTAAATAGTCATAATATGAAATAAACAGCTTTCAAACATTATGCAATGAAATGTCACAAATTATTAACCAATGTAACCCAAATTAAGTTACAACACTATCATCCTGTCTGTCCGTTCCTACACCTACCTACTATCATCCTGTCTGTCTGTCTGTCCGTTCCTACACCTACCTACTATCATCCTGTCTGTCTGTCTGTCCGTTCCTACACCTACCTACTATCATCCTGTCTGTCTGTCTGTCTGTCTGTCCGTTCCTACACCTACCTACTATCATCCTGTCTGTCTGTCCATCCCTACACCTACCTACTATCATCCTGTCTGTCTGTCTGTCCGTTCCTACACCTACCTACTATCATCCTGTCTGTCTGTCTGTCCGTTCCTACACCTACCTACTATCATCCTGTCTGTCCGTTCCTACACCTACCTACTATCATCCTGTCTGTCTGTCCATCCCTACACCTACCTACTATCATCCTGTCTGTCTGTCCATCCCTACACCTACCTACTATCATCCTGTCTGTCTGTCTGTCCGTTCCTACACCTACCTACTATCATCCTGTCTGTCTGTCTGTCCGTTCCTACACCTACCTACTATCATCCTGTCTGTCTGTCCGTTCCTACACCTACCTACTCGCATAATTGCTTGATTGGTTGGTTTCTTTATTTGTAATTTGTACTGTCCATGCAGGCATATAGAACATATAACTTTACCTATAACCATTTAAACTAGTGATGCACGATATAATCGGTAGCATAATTGGAATCGGCCATATCGTCCATAAAAATGCCACATCGGTATCGGAACGGTCTCAAAATAATACAGATTATTTAATCGGTTATCACCAGCAAAAGAAAAGTAAATGAAAATTTTAAAAATGCATCAATGAGTTCAATAGTCTCTAGTACCTCTACTCTAACAAAACAAACACAAGACAAATCAAATATGATATGTATTGATTGATTGAATACTGTGTTAACAGGCTTTGGACCAAGCCCCTATAGGGCCTAGGCTTGTTTCCATTGTGGTCCTCTGTATAATATCAGAATCGGTCAGAATCGGTATCGGCAGATATGACCCTGCAAATAATCGGATATCGGTTATAATTTCATAATCGTGCACCCCTAATTTAAACCACTTAAACCACTACTTTGTTGGGTTGGGGTCCCTCAGAGGTCTGTACTGTAATATAATAATATTAAAGGCTTAGTGGTTAGTTCATGTACTTTTCCCTTTCCTAGATATACATGTAGTGGTGTCAGAAGTACAATATTTGTCTTTGAAATGTAGTGGTACAAAATCCAAAAGTACTCAAGTACAGTAAAGTACACTACTCAAATATGTACGCCTGTAGTAACGCCTGCTGACAGTCATATGCTCATTGCCTTGATGCCATTCATTCCCAGGTGCCATTGTATGAAAAGTACAGCAGAAAACAGTAGCTGCACTAGGTAGGAGCAGGGTACAGTTTGTTGGAGGGGATGGGGTGGTCCATGCCTCTGCACTAGGTAGGAGCAGGGTACAGTTTGAACAGTAAAACAGTAGCTGCACTAGGTAGGAGCAGGGTACAGTTTGTTGGAGGGGATGGGGTGGTCCATGCCTCTGCACTAGGTAGGAGCAGGGTACAGTTTGAACAGTAAAACAGTAGCTGCACTAGGTAGGAGCAGGGTACAGTTTGAACAGTAAAACAGTAGCTGCACTAGGTAGGAGCAGGGTACAGTTTGAACAGTAAAACAGTAGCTGCACTAGGTAGGAGCAGGGTACAGTTTGTTGGAGGGGATGGGGTGGTCCATGCCTCTGCTCTAGGTAGGAGCAGGGTACAGTTTGTTGGAGGGGATGGGGTGGTCCATGCCTCTGCTCTAGGTAGGAGCAGGGTACAGTTTGAACAGTAAAACAGTAGCTGCACTAGGTAGGAGCAGGGTACAGTTTGTTGGAGGGGATGGGGTGGTCCATGCCTCTGCTCTAGGTAGGAGCAGGGTACAGTTTGTTGGAGGGGATGGGGTGGTCCATGCCTCTGCTCTAGGTAGGAGCAGGGTACAGTTTGTTGGAGGGGGTGGGGTGGTCCATGCCTCTGCACTAGGTAGGAGCAGGGTACAGTTTGTTGGAGGGGATGGGGTGGTCCATGCCTCTGCTCTAGGTAGGAGCAGGGTACAGTTTGTTGGAGGGGATGGGGTGGTCCATGCCTCTGCTCTAGGTAGGAGCAGGGTACAGTTTGTTGGAGGGGGTGGGGTGGTCCATGCCTCTGCTCTAGGTAGGAGCAGGGTACAGTTTGTTGGAGGGGATGGGGTGGTCCATGCCTCTGCTCTAGGTAGGAGCAGGGTACAGTTTGTTGGAGGGGATGGGGTGGTCCATGCCTCTGCTCTAGGTAGGAGCAGGGTACAGTTTGTTGGAGGGGATGGGGTGGTCCATGCCTCTGCTCTAGGTAGGAGCAGGGTACAGTTTGTTGGAGGGGATGGGGTGCTCCATGCCTCTGCTCTAGGTAGGAGCAGGGTACAGTTTGTTGGAGGGGATGGGGTGGTCCATGCCTCTGCTCTAGGTAGGAGCAGGGTACAGTGTGTTGGAGGGGATGGGGTGGTCCATGCCTCTGCTCTAGGTAGGAGCAGGGTACAGTTTGTTGGAGGGGATGGGGTGCTCCATGCCTCTGCTCTAGGTAGGAGCAGGGTACAGTTTGTTGGAGGGGATGGGGTGGTCCATGCCTCTACTTTTGTTATCCCCTCTCTGGTCAACAATGCTTCATCACCGGTAGTGGTATATGTTTTATCTCTGCTTCTGGTCAAGTTTATGCATTTCTTTTGGGAAATGTAGACTGTGTGATATGTCTGTTTACAACAATTTAACAATTTAATTAAAAATGTATTAACCACATTTAGATATACATGTTCACAACATGTCGCTTGTGGATCAGCTATTTCCGCTATTTGTCTAAGTGCATAGGGCTATAAGTGGTTAAGAAACTAAACCCCCACCTCCCCCCGGTGTTTTTTTCTTGTCTTTTCAAATGGAACACTGGGTAGAAGGTTACTACATTTCATATATTAATATACAAGATGCTGTGCTTGAATATCTCCCTTACTGTCTTGGTCTGTAGTAGACTTGGTTTTCCTGCTACAGATTCCCAGGGTCGAGCGGAGGTCAGCGTTCTACTTCATTACCCCACCCAGGGAAATGAGCAGTCTGATTAGTTTGGACTTGACCTTGGGCTGTTCTCTTCTAACGCCCAGACTCTCTCTCTCTCTCTCTCTCTCTCTCTCTCTCTCTCTCTCTCTCTCTCTCTCTCTCGCGCGCGCGTGCACGCTAAATATGCCTACTTCAGATCTCAATGGACCTGAATCATTGGACTCATCACATCTCATAATGCAGCAAGCGGGTCCGTGAGAGGGCAAAGGAAGGGGCGCGCTGTTGTTCACGGTTGTTTTGAATCACATTACGTCAGTCGCTGGTTCTCAGCCTTTTCTGTTGTCCACGGTTGTTTTGAATCACATTACGTCAGTCGCTGGTTCTCAGCCTTTTCTGGATCAGGGTCCACTTGAAAAGTGTTGGTGGCCAGAAGAGGAGAGCAGTGGTCTGACTGTCATCCACAGTATAAACCAGCTAACCTGTTATGGTGGCGTCCGTCATGCGGCGCCATGGTAACAGCACAACTATAAACCAGCTAACCTGTTATGGTGGCGTCCGTCATGCGGCGCCATGGTAACAGCACAACTATAAACCAGCTAACCTGTTATGGTGGCGTCCGTCATGCGGCGCCATGGTAACAGCACAACCTAACGACAACCAGCTAACCTGTTATGGTGGCGTCCGTCATGTGGCGCCATGGTAACAGCACAACCTAACGACAACCAGCTAACCTGTTATGGTGGCGTCCGTCATGCGGCGCCATGGTAACAGCACAACCTAACGACTAGCTGGCTTTACTCTCATGCATGATGATCATAGCTTACTGTTAAGTTGCTTGAATATTTGTGAAAGATGTAAAGACCACGCGGTACAGTCAGACATTAAGGCTAAACGGATAACACAAAAAAAGTCCTGGGGACTTGTTTCCATTGTGGGCCTATATACAGTATGTATCCAATTCATCAACATACTGAACATAGCATAAAATGAACAGTACATGTCGTCAACGGATGCAAACAAAACAAATAACTCCAATGGTTCCACTGGAAAGTAACGGTTTGGTTTCCAGCGGACGGACAGCGGTGATATCTGGCAGTAGCCGGGGGGTGGGGGGGGGGGGGGTGCTCTCTACACCCCTGCTGATGCAGCCTTACTGAAGTCTGGCTACACCAGCACCAAAGCCGTGCGGGTAATCCCCCTCCTCTTCTGCGGTAACCCCCCGCGGCGCTTCCTGAATCAGATTGCTGCTGACCACCCCCCCTGCAGAGTGATGTCTCACCCCCAAGATTTGGGGAGTGGGCACCGCGGGGGGTCAGCTGCCAGCGATGCTGGGCCCTCCGGGGT
This sequence comes from Electrona antarctica, assembly GCF_951216825.1. NCBI lineage: Eukaryota > Metazoa > Chordata > Actinopteri > Myctophiformes > Myctophidae > Electrona > Electrona antarctica. Next base: position 26,196,529 of record NC_136809.1, read on the forward strand.
TGGGCACCGGTAGACAGGCATGTAAATACATGTCCTTGCCTGCCTGTGTGTGTGTGTGTGTGTGTGTGTGTGTGTGTGTGTGTGTGTGTGTGTGTGTGTGTGTGTGCGTGTGCGTGTGCGTGCGTGTGCCCGTGTGTGTGCGTGTGCGTGTGCCTGTGTGTGTGTGCCTACTTCACATCAGCAAATGAGTGATACTCCGTACCACAACAACTGGGGGGGCCGGTTCTTCTCACACCTGAGTTGTCTCAGCCGTACGCCGACGCTGCTTTGCTTTCCCACTCTGGTGCGACACCATTTTGATTGTGAACATTGACGGAGCACAAAGGAGTGACCTTGGATGTGCTTCAGTCGTCGTAGCATCTTGTGTTCCCTACTATGCAAAACGCTGCACATCCATACAGATCCATACAATTTTGCAAACCACATCATCACACATTGGATAAACAGGTGGAGCCTGGTATTTGCCTTTAATTCTCCATTAAAATAGAGAGTGGGGGAAAAAATGCTAAATGGATTTGTGAATCAAGCGAGCAGCTTCAGGGGAGCTTTATTCCACACACTTTTGAGCCATGGCTCCAATCCATGCCAAATCGATTCCAGAGCTCATTTTCTTCTTTCTTTCTTTCTTTCTTTCTTTCTTTGGTGCCTTGGCTCGGCGCTCTCTCTCTCTCTCTCTCTCTCTCTCTCTCTCCTCTCTCTCTCTCTCTCTCTCTCTCTCTCTCTCTCTCTCGTACCACAGGCTTGTCTGCAGCAAGGCCTGTACATGTACGTGCATTACGGCCCTCTGTGTTGCTTATTTTCTCAGTCGAGGGCAGAAGATCTGTCACCACTTAGCAAAGGCCTCCTGCCTCCCTTAGTGGAGTGTATATAATGTGTGTGTGTGTGTGGTGGATTCGGGCAGAATCCGTAAGCAGTGAGAGACAGAAATATAGAACAGTGGAAGGGTGGGTGGGGGGTGAGCCACTTTTTATTTGTCCGGTGCACAAACTTAACCAAATGGTTACATGATGTCTGAGGTTGAGTGTTAAATAGATAGCCTAGCAAGTTAAGCAGCAGCAGTGGGTGAGAAATGGCAAGAGGAGAGCAAAACGGATCGCTACCATAGAGAGGAGCGAGGGAAAACAGGGTGCTTGGAGAACCAGATATAGCAAAATAGATTTCAACCCTTGAAGGAGCGAAAGAAGAGAGAGATAGAGAGAGGAGACAGAGCCTAGCAGCTGGGAGCTCCCTCGCTCTCTCCCACCCGCAGACACGTCTAAGCAGCTATCCTCTCAGGCCGGGGTCACGCCGGGTCGCAGCGGGATTACACTTTTGGCAAACAAGAGGGAGCTCCTCTCTCGCAAAGCCGCGCAAGACTCCCCTGTGACTCTCAGCAGCTGTAATAAAGCCAAGGCGCTCCTGAACCTACAAACAAAAAGCTAACACGCTATCGATCGACAGCAGCCAACTTTTGCGAGGTGGTGTCGAAAGGTCGACACTGTGCAGACAGCTTGGGCGGGGGGTGAAGGGCTATTATTGGGATGAGGGAAAATGGAGGGCTTTTCTTGTCCATAGCACAGGGAAATTCTCCACGTTCTTCTGCCTTGGCGGACAATTTCATTAGCAGTGTCAGTTGCATAAATTGAGATATGGCATGTAGATTGAAGGAATTAAAATAGTTCTACATAACCACAAAGAAAGAAAAAGAGAGCCTATATAATGATGTCCGTTTTCCAACCCACAAAATCCAAATTGGGTTACTATGCTCTAGTCAATATCCATCCCCTGCAGTGTGCGTGCGTGTGTGTGTGTGTGTGTGTGTGTGTGTGTGTGTGTGTGTGTGTGTGTGTGTGTGTGTGTGTGTGTGTGTGTGTGTGTGTTCTACTTCCTAATCAACACTTCCACTCATAGGGAGGTCAGCTGAGCAGGCGAACGGTGCCCCGAGCGCTGCTTTGAACTTAATTAAGGAGCTTTAAACACGGACGAGGAAGATTCATTAATACCCAGGCAAGAAGATGAGCAGCCAGATGAGAATACGCCTAGACAGGAGTACAGAAAAAGAGATGTGTGCGTGCGTGCGTGTGTGCGTGTGTGCGTGCGTGCGTGCATGTGCGTACTTGTGTTCCCTTGGCTGTTGAACAGTAATAGGCCAACAGTCAGGTTCATCCTGTGATGGAGGGTCGCCTTCAGGGACTGCCTACCAAATTCTTTAGATGCACAGTTTCTACTTAACGAAACGACATTTGTTTGTTTAGCATATGTTCGACATAGAGAGGTGTTTCTGTCTACATAATACATATATCGTTTTTTGTTTTTATTACAATTTTCCGTTTATTTTCTCAATAGGAAATAACAATACAAAAATCAATGTTGAAAATGTTCATAATGGAAGAAAAACAAACAATTGTGACAAAACAGTGTTACAGGTGAGTGAGACAGTGTGTGTAACCATCAAGAAAGAAGCAACCATCTCCCAGTGTCGCTCTATACTGTAGTGTGAGCCCATAAAAATGTGTCCGCGGCCCACATATGGGTCCCTTAATGTCTTTGTTTTGTTTTAAATTTCAAAAAACATTCCCGAAAAAGATATTTAGATTATTTTCATGAATTGAAAAAACAAAACAAAAAAATAATCTACACATACTGTATGTAGTTGAAACACAAGATTAATACATTAACAAATTAATAATACAACGCCTTACTTCTTGCCTGGTAAGACATTTTCCCAACTTGTTACGCAACAAGCAGCTACTGTAAATGTAGCCTACTATACCTACAGATTTGAGTGAACCTTAGAGGGATGGCACTGCAGTAAGGGCATGTTCCACTAAAACTGAACTTGACCTCTCTACTCTCAAACAGAAGTGTACTCTGACTGTGTAAACATATGGGTAAAGAAATAGCTCCCATCTCTACCCAGGGAAAGTTTGATTGCAAAAGTAAAAACAAAACAAAAAAAACACACAGGCTCCATTACAAACTCCATCTCATCTGTAACTTGAGCTTCCCAGTGAAGATATTGTAAAAGTGTAGTAGGCCTATACATACAACATGATCAACTAGGGGACAATGATGCAAAAGGAAAACAAAAAGGCAAAGAAAGATGGAAAGAGATAGAGAAATGGCAGGCGTGAAAGAAAGGGGGATTGAAATTGAGAGAGAGAGAGAGTGTGTGTGTGTGTGCGTGCGTGTGTGTGTGCGTGTGCGCGTGTGCGTGCGTGCGTGCGTGCGTGCGTGCGTGCGTGCGTGCGTGCGTGCGTGCGTGCGTGCGTCTCTCACAGAGGCTGCCACCGGTGGTGTGAGGCAGGGCCCGTTAACGCAGAGTGCTCCAGACCAAGGTGTTCTATAGCTCGGGGGCTAACGCTGATAAATGAGTCCCTTAATGTCGGCAAACACTTTATCTCTGCTTCATCTGTTTTCATTAGGCAGGGCCAACCTTTGGCTGGGCGAGAACGTGCTGTAACTTTCATTACTACAACATACTGTAGGAAGGGGAGATGGCGGGAGGGAGGGAGAGAGGGACCTTCCCTCCACTGGTCCTGTAAACACACACCAGCTGTACAGCTGAGATCTTTGGTGATCTTATGTGATGTTGCGATGCAAAACGAACAATATTTTCATATCAATTCCACACACCATCCATTTCTGTGGACTCTACAGATCACTATCTACTATGTGTAGATAGTGTTACGATACGATACCTAGAGCTCTCTTAAGTTAATCCCCATCTTCTTAGCCGCTACAGTACCAAATGACAGTTGTCAAAAAACAATGAGCACCAGGCTGTAGGGTTCATTGTACAGATGGTATCCAAAACTACCAGGAAAATAGATGGTTTGGGTCCATCCAAATTGCTCCAGGGCCAGTCCATTTTGCCTGTTTTGTGATCCCTGCTATGTCTGCCTTGAAGGACAGCTAAGGTGATTGTGTACTAGTAGTCTAGTAGGAACGGGGGTTCTCCATGCACCCCATGGTCCCCAATGCTGATATTCGACAGCAAAGTTGATTCCAATTGCAAAAGAAAATGCCAGAAATTATTTTTATCATTTAGATATATACATTTTTACACAAAATAAAAAGTGTGCTATGTTTACAGCTGGAAGTTAATCATCACGCTTACTGGGAATTCCTTGTTAATAGGGAATCATTTGAATTCCCGATTATGAGTTGGACTTATCAACCATCAAGCACACTTATCTCCTTAGTGTGGTGCATGTGAAGCCCAGAGATAAGGGCATCACAGACCTTGCTTGTCAGTTGTCCCTCTAAGAAGTTTGTCGCCAACCACGCAAGGCCGCAAAACTAGCTAACAAGCGAGAGATATCAATCTGTCAATCCTCTCCATGTCCGGTTCAGATGAGCTTCCCTGTGTGGACTAAGGGCTCCATCTTGCGCCACCCTTATCCCTTATCCCTAAACTAATTTGCCATTTTTTATTATTTAAAAAAACCTTTTAAAATAGTTCAACTAGCCGATCTACATCGAGACATTGTGAGCTTGTAGATCGGCTAGTTGAACTATTTTAAAAGGTGTTTTAAAATAGTAAAAAATGACAAATTAGTTTAGGGATAAGGGATAAGGGTGGCGCAAGATATAGCCCTGTCTAATTCTAATTTGTGGTTGGTATTCTGGGATTCTATACTAGTACTACAGATACTCTCTGGAGGGAGCCATGGAACCATAAAACCATGCACCACTGGGAGAAAAGGAATGGCGGGGGAATGGCGACTCTGGGGTATGGTTCTCCCCTATTAAACCAATGTTACAATGTACTGTATATGGGGCTGAATGACCAACTTGGCAACTTGCTGTTGAAACGTTGGCCCTGCTTTTATATTCAATAAACTTTGCATTGGAACTAGAGAGTGTGGCGGTATTCTTTCAGTTTCAAAGTGCATATGGGGACCCGGGAGGCTGCAGCCAGCCACGGGGAGCCCTCATGGGGCTAATGCATTCCTATAAACCTGCTGGAGCAGGCCTGGAACCATTATATATTCATGAGTCAATGAAAAAGTGGATGGAGAATAAAATAAACACATGTTTAAAACATAGGCTCTGAGTGCTCTTTATTGACCTCCACCCAAAACATCTCACTATGCCCGCCACAGCTCACTCTGCACCCTTGTTTGGCTGCCATACCTCCAGCTGTTCGATACTGGCTCACAGGTGCCCCTAAGTAATTAATATGAGTACATGGGCGGATTTAATGGGAGGGCAGGGGGGGGTGCCTACCTATATTACGGTAGGCCATTCAGCCATTCAGTTGCTAAAATAGGGGGGGGGCATCACTTTTCCGCCTTCACTTTTGTCTTCAATATGTACTGCTCTTGTGCTCAGCCAATCAAATAATCGCTATGGGGTGCTCAGCCAATCGAATCATCGCTATGGGGTGCACACAAACAGACAAAACTGGGCATATGATCGAGGGCTAGCGCCCCTAAAAAATAAATGAAAAATTGTGTTTTTTTTCACTTAATTTTTATGGTGGATTATGAGAAATAAAATAAAAAACCCGTCTTGATCACATGACTATGGAGAACATGTGTACTGATTCGCGTGAAATTTGGATAAAATCTGAAGGAGTAATATTAGAAAATGTGTTTTACATATGTCGGCCTCCTAGTGGCGCTATAAAGAGCAGATGTGAAAAATTCCAGGAAAAGGTTTTTCCTTGGCCTCTAGGGAGTTGGCATACAAAGTTATCCACAGATCCATGCAGTTAGAGGTAAAACACTTTTCGGCCAGTTATAGCGCCACCATGAGGCTGAGTTGAAAATGTTCATGTGGCATTTCTTCCTCGGCCTAGTGGGAATGTGCGTGCACAATTTCACGGAAATCACACGATGTGTTCATGATTTGCAGCATTTTATTTGAAACTGAGCACTCAGAAATCTGAAAGACCTGTTTCGTTGAATGGCTCTAGAGAGACTGTGTACCAATTTGTGTGATGTTTGGACAAAATCTGTAGGTGTACTGTCCAAAAACTTGTTTTGCACAAAGCGGCCTCCTGGTGGCGCTATAACAGGCCGTTCTGGAAAATGTGGGGCAGAGGTTCATCGTTGGCATCCAGGGAGTGTGTGTACAAAGTTTGGCATCGACCGGGTTAACGGTGCCGGAGATTAGCTGGTAACAGACGGACGGAAGGACACACACACACACACACGGACACACACACGGACGGAGTGCAAAACATACTATCTCCCCATACCTTCGGCCTGGTGGAGACAACAACATACACACAAATGTGCATTTTTGATACACTACAATACACAATCAAAACAATGTTTGAAATTCTCATATAGGGCTGAAGGAAGAGTTTGTTTTTAGTTAAACAAAATATTAAAAATGTTTGTTTAGTCGCTAACACAAACATTAAATGCCATTCAAAATAAATGTTTGTTTTGTCTGTGTTTGTTTTACATCACCACCTAATCATAGTGTAACCAGGTGGACTTTAATGCAGTTTCTCTCATTTCCCCTATGGTGTGATTGTGTCACTGACACTAATGATTGTGTCATTGAGTGCAGGTGCAAGCGGCTCCAGACCAGCCAATCATGATGCAGTACTCTTTTCAAAAGCAGGAAGTCCTACTGCAATGGCAGATCTGACTGATTCGCCACAGGCGAGCAGAGTGGTTCTCAGTGCTACCATGGTATGGTATTTTAATGTCTTTTAAATAATGACGTTTATCCAATGCAAGTTGGGCCAGTAGCTGTGAGGCAGTTTTCTGCCAGAGGTGCGCTTCCACTCTGCTTGCCCTGTGTTAAGGTATATTATGTGCACATAATGTTGTTGTTTCCTGTGTGATGTATGTATTTTATTTTGTAGTTTTCAACCCACTGTAAGGCTTGAGCTCCTTCACTGTTTGCATGTTTAGACATTAAGAGTAGTTAAACTAATTGTGTGTTTTTGTTGCAGTGAAACTAACCTACTTGAGTTGATGCTCCTTTTGATGTGATGTGCCTTAACTGCTCATGATGTATGGAGAAGAAATGTGTTCTACAGTGTTGAGAACTGCCATTTTGTATATTAAGCCATGGTACTAATTATAACTAAGTTATGTGAAATAAATGTCAACCTTTTGTAAACTCTGGTGTCTTCACTCAGCTCCTCATCCCAGTTTCTTAAGCTCTGTTTTACAAACCTGTTTAAGCCTGATGTATATGGAAAACCATAATTCACATTAATATAGTCTGTTTTAGCTAAAGTGTAAACCTGGATCTTTGTCTCTCATTGAGAGAGTGACATGACATGTTTAGACAGGATGCCTGCATGGGCACTGCAGGAGGGACCCTAAAGATCTGGCTTGCTGATAGTAAACGGCCAGGCCTGCAGGACACCTACTGTTCTGTGCTTGCTTCCTGGTGACCACTACCTTATTTAGACATGACCATTTGGTACAGGGGGGTTGGGACCACCTTTGCATTCTTCCTTTGATGTCTCTGTCTGTGAGTGGTATAAGGTCTACTGAAAATGTTTGTAACAGTTAGTCAGTGGCTCACACGCCGTGAGGCGGGTGGCCTAGGCCCATGCAGGAGAGATGATCTGTACTTTGTGTCTGCAAATAAAATGGAACTCCGGAACCTTCATCCATCTGCTTGCCTGTGCTTCTATCTTCATCCATCTATCTATCTGCAGAACTTCTCCGTATTTTTGCCTGAGTATTTTCTAGTCTAAGTATCTAAAGGTCTGTGTATGGGCCTTTGATTGTAGATTAGATTCTTCAAAGTGGTGCCGAGCTCGGTCGTGTTGATGCATTTTTGCGTCAGGCGGGAGAACCAGTGGACAATTGACAATTCAGTCTAATAGATATTTCGGTCGGCAATTTTTTTTGGACGGAGGGGAACGACGACGACGGCGCTATGCGCACTGCAGTCGAACCGGCGAGACAATGGCAACGGCCTGCCCGGCGAGGTGGGGGGGGTTTCATCACCACCACGACGGAGGCGACCTGCACAGAGGAGCGGCGATGGGCGACGGCTTGATGCTCTCGGCGATCGTGACCAGAGGGCGATGGACAGCGGCTGGACGGTGGGGAGAGGGGTGCTACGGAGCACAGCGTGCCCCGGCCCGAGGGCGCTCATCGGCGGTCAGCGGTCCAAGGGAGGCGTTGGCCACTTCGTTGACTCTTCTCGGCGCGTCTCGACTCGACAGGCGGCGAGGCGTGAGGCGGCTGGTCTACAAGCTCGCAACGCGGCACGTCACGAGTTTCTGCCTCGCAGAGGCCTATAGGCTCCTGTGATGACACTGGTTCACTTTCTCGTTTTTTTTAGTCATGTTGTATTATCATGACTGAAAGGGAGGAGGTGATAAAGTGAATTCAGATCAGAATTCAGAATGAAAGTTTCCGGACGGGACAAAGGGCAACTCTACAACAGAGCGGCCTACGCCATGCGGTGCATAAGTGTACTGCACAATCACAACCTCGTTTGGCCCGTGTGCGCTGACTGATGACGAAGGTGAGACAAAAGGAGAAGAAACGTTACAGAAGATTCTATTATATCAGATGGATATCGTTCCATTTGATTCCAAATGTATGTCTACGTTTGTCTAGTTCAACATAGTAATGGGCATGTATGTTGATTTTATGTGTCAGTATTTAATTAGGGAAGTTGACTTAATGGGGATGGATATGCCTAAGGGAGATTTGGATCTGAATCGAAATATTAACCGGAGTAAAATTAGTTAGATGTTTCTTTGTCAGGCGAAAGACAGTGCTCCTGTCGTACGCATAAGTGTTAATCGTCCTAATTGTGCATAAAGTTCTTATTTTTGTTCGAATAAATTTGTGAATGGGAAAAGTCAACGAAGGTATTTCTGCTATGACATGTGGGGAAAACTCTAAAGTTATATAAATTACTCTAGGATTTTAACGTAAGTGGGTAATAGTAGCATGCACGTTTTTTATATGTTGTTTCGTGGGTGTGAATCACAAAGAGGTGGTCAGGTCTCGCATTGGTCCGTCCATGACCTAAGGGGTCATGAAGTGAATGTTGTAAGTGCCGCAGTGCTGTTATTTGTACGAGCCTTGGGAAATCTAGAGTGTTGAAATAATTATAGATTTCTGCATGTCCTAAAGATAGGTTAACTAAACAAAAATGAATCATTTTATGGATGACTATGGTAATATTTATCCTTAACATTAACTGATGCTAAGAGCATCAGATGTAAAGTTTGAAGAACCGTAACACACTTTGTATTCAATAATTGGGTGCTTTGGAGTGAAGCAAAAGGGGTTGGATTCAGCGACGGTGTATTGTGTTTAAGTGTCAGATATATGTTTACGGGTTATCATTTATGTCAATGATCATGTTTTGAGTTATGTAAAGGTTAAAGTGAAGTTGATTACAGTACAGAGAAGTTGTTAGTGTGTAAGAGAGAACACAGAAGGGAGTTCTATAAGCACACCGATGATAATACTGTAATGGAATGAGAACACTGGTAACAAGTTATGTGATTTGAATGCCTAGAAGTTTGTAAGCCATTTTGAATTCTACTGTAATTGTTGATTTCTTTGTGTCATATTTTTTATGTTCCAGTCAGTGCCAAAGGGAGGACGAGGGTCAATTGTGTTTCCATATTCGTTTTTATGAGACATGATTGTCTCAAAGGGAGGTTATGATGTATATGGAAAACCATAATTCACATTAATATAGTCTGTTTTAGCTAAAGTGTAAACCTGGATCTTTGTCTCTCATTGAGAGAGTGACATGACATGTTTAGACAGGATGCCTGCATGGGCACTGCAGGAGGGACCCTAAAGATCTGGCTTGCTGATAGTAAACGGCCAGGCCTGCAGGACACCTACTGTTCTGTGCTTGCTTCCTGGTGACCACTACCTTATTTAGACATGACCATTTGGTACAGGGGGGTTGGGACCACCTTTGCATTCTTCCTTTGATGTCTCTGTCTGTGAGTGGTATAAGGTCTACTGAAAATGTTTGTAACAGTTAGTCAGTGGCTCACACGCCGTGAGGCGGGTGGCCTAGGCCCATGCAGGAGAGATGATCTGTACTTTGTGTCTGCAAATAAAATGGAACTCCGGAACCTTCATCCATCTGCTTGCCTGTGCTTCTATCTTCATCCATCTATCTATCTGCAGAACTTCTCCGTATTTTTGCCTGAGTATTTTCTAGTCTAAGTATCTAAAGGTCTGTGTATGGGCCTTTGATTGTAGATTAGATTCTTCAAGCCTTAAATGGTTGTTGGTGAAATTCCAACTGGTGTAGTGTTAAATGCATTTTAGTAACTTCTATTTTGGCCATTTGGTTACAATAGCAACATGAGTTAGACTTTAATATATTAGCGCCCCTCACTTCACATGGGTGTGATTGTTATAGAACTTGTCCTCTTGTAGTCTAAGAATAAAAGTTAGTTGTTCCATGATGTATATTTCCTCTGTAATGACAAATGGTGTTCTTTCAATTTGTCTCGTATACTTCCTCACAAACCATGTCATATTCCTCGCATCATCTCCACTTCTGTATACACATCTAATTTTCTTCCTTTACAATCTTCTCTTCTGTTCCTATACCATTTCCTCTCATCACACCTCGTCTGGAATAAAGTACACCGCGACTTTTAGAACCGGTCTGGCTATGACTCCCAACCTTTTTTGATTTTTTTTTTAAAGCATCAGTTGAAGTTTCAGTTCATTCTGATATGAGCAGAGAACGCATGCACGCACGTATAATACGGCTAATTCATTGACAAACTGCACACCTTGTCTCCACCAGGCCGAAGGCATGGGGAGAGAGTATGTTTTGCACTCCGTCCGTGTGTGTGTGTGTCCGTCCGTGTGTCCTTCCGTCCGTCCGTTACCAGCTAATCTCCGGCACCGTTAACCCGGTCGATGCCAAACTTTGCACACACACTCCCTGGATGCCAACGATGAACCTCTGCCCCGCATTTTCCAGAACGGCCTGTTATAGCGCCACCATGAGGCAGCTTTTCACATTGTTTACCTAAAACTGTACCGATCTGCGTGAAACGTTGCATGCACACTCCCTAGAGGCCAAGGACAAACCTTTGACCTGCATTTTCCACATCTGCCTTTTATAGTGCCACCAGGAGGCCGAATTTTGTAAAACACATTTTTGGATATTACTCCTCCAGATTCTGTCCAAAAATCGTTACACAGTATCTCTATGGTCATGTGCTCAAGTCGGATCTGACCGATTTTTCATATTCCATCCTAATTGGCTATAATTGGCTTTCACAGTTTGCAAGATTGCTCCGTTTTGAACAAAAGCCTCAAATCATGAACGCAGCATGCAATTTACGTCAAATCTTTCACACATTTTCTTACTAGGCTGAGGAATATATCCCACCCTTTTCACATTGGCCTGTTATAGCGCCACCAACAGGTTGATTTTTGCAAAACACATTTTTGGAACAAAATGCCTCAAATCATCCAATTGCCATCAAAGGCAAACATATTACTTATTTATATTACTCCTAAACATTTTGCCAAACATCTCACACAGTCCTATCCTCCTGGTGGAGACCTGTGCCCAGAAGGGCACTTTTTCTAGTTAGTAACTTGATATTGATGACGTACACCTCGACTTTTAGGAACGGGTCTGGCTATGAGACAGCCGGCTCAGGAGGTAGAGCAGGTCGTCCAATGATCCCTGGGTCGGCGGTTCGAGTTTGTAATCATCTCTCTTCAGGGGATCATGACATGATGACTCTCTGTACGGCTGTCGTGCGTGCGTGCGTGTGTGTGTGTGTGTGTGTGTGTGTGTGCTGCTGTCCTAAATAACTCCTCTTTAGGGGTTAGGGCATTGTAAAAAAAACGGCAAAATAAACAAGGTCAAAAAATTGAGCACACGCCAAACATTCGCCCCTCCTGGGGTCAAGTTCAAACCACGCCCATGTTAGCCTGGCTAATAAGCCTACGCCCATGTATGAGACGTATGAGTCTTTACTAACCCCACTAGCGGCAGAGCTCTCATGATGGCAATATTGATTAGTCAGTCAGCCAGTCAGTTATTCAGCCTGTCCATCCAACACTTTGATCCCAAACACCATATCTAGAAGATGACCCCAATTATTCATATTTTAATTATGGTAAATTTCACCTTAATCCTATATTCATGTGGCGCAGGAGATTAATTGCTGTTTCATAAACTCATGGTTGTTGGTTCAAATCACTGTACCTCTAAATACTAAGTATTAAATTATAAATGGTATTCATTGTCTCTGCCAGGCCAAAAGCATACATGGCTGAGACTATATTTCAGTCCGTCCATCTGTCAGTGATCAGCCAATCTCCAGCACCATTGGACCGATGCAAACCTGTGCATGCAACATGTCCGCCGTAAGATTAACCTAAATAGGTTGGAATGGGGTTTCTAGGTGTAAGTATGTAGGACTAATAGCATGCCAAAGTTTGTGCTATTGCCATTGAGAATGCATTGGGCTTTTAAGTTAAATAACTCAGAAACTACAAAACATTTCAAAGTAAAAAGTTCCAGCATGTGTCTCCACAGTAAGCTGAATAATAAAAAGTGTGAATGGAGTTTCTAGGTGAAAGTGATTTTTGACGTGCCATAGAGCTGCCATTGGGCCCCATTATAAATGTATCAAATTTGAAAGCTCTATATTTCTAAAACTATGAAACATTTCAAAGATTCCTTTTCAGGTAAACATGTCCACCGTAAGATGAACCTAAATAGGTTGGAATGGGGTTTCTAGGTGTAAGTATGTAGGACTAATAGCATGCCAAAGTTTGTGCTATTGCCATTGAGAATGCATTGGGCTTTTAAGTTAAATAACTCAGAAACTACAAAACATTTCAAAGTAAAAAGTTCCAGCATGTGTCTCCACAGTAAGCTGAATAATAAAAAGTGTGAATGGAGTTTCTAGGTGAAAGTGATTTTTGACGTGCCATAGAGCTGCCATTGGGCCCCATTATAAATGTATCAAATTTGAAAGTTCTATATTTCTAAAACTATGAAACATTTCAAAGATTCCTTTTCAGGTAAACATGTCCACCGTAAGATGAACCTAAATAGGTTGGAATGGGGTTTCTAGGTGTAAGTATGTAGGACTAATAGCATGCCAAAGTTTGTGCTATTGCCCTTGAGAATGCATTGGGCTTTTAAGTTAAATAACTCAGAAACTACAAAACATTTCAAAGTAAAAAGTTCCAGCATGTGTCTCCACAGTAAGCTGAATAATAAAAAGTGTGAATGGAGTTTCTAGGTGAAAGTGATTTTTGACGTGCCATAGAGCTGCCATTGGGCCCCATTATAAATGTATCAAATTTGAAAGTTCTATATTTCTAAAACTATGAAACATTTCAAAGATTCCTTTTCAGGTAAACATGTCCACCGTAAGATGAACCTAAATAGGTTGGAATGGGGTTTCTAGGTGTAAGTATGTAGGACTAATAGCATGCCAAAGTTTGCGCTATTGCCATTGAGAATGCATTGGGCTTTTAAGTTAAATAACTCAGAAACTACAAACCTTTTCAAAGTAAAAAGTTCCAGCATGTGTCTCCACAATAAGCTGAATAATAAAAAGTGTGAATGGAGTTTCTAGGTGAAAGTGATTTTTTGACGTGCCATAAGCTGCCATTGGGCCCCATTATAAATGTATCAAATTTGAAAGCTCTATATTTCTAAAACTATGAAACATTTCAAAGATTCCTCTTCAGGCAAACATGTCCACCGTAAGATGAACCTAAATAGGTTGGAATGGGGTTTCTAGGTGCAAGTATGTAGGACTAATAGCATGCCAAAGTTTGTGCTATTGCCATTGAGAATGCATTGGGCGTTAAAGTTAAATAACTCAGAAATTACAAAACATTTCAAAGTAAAAAGTTCCAGCATGTGTCTCCACAGTAAGCTGAATAATAAAAAGTGTGAATGGAGTTTCTAGGTGAAAGTGATTTCTGACGTGCCATAGAGCTGCCATTGGGCCCCATTATAAATGTATCAAATTTGAAAGCTCTATATTTCTAAAACTATGAAACATTTCAAAGATTCCTTTTCAGGCAAACATGTCCGCCGTAAGATGAACCTAAATAGGTTGGAATGGGGTTTCTAGGTGTAAGTATGTAGGACTAATAGCATGCCAAAGTTTGTGCTATTGCCATTGAGAATGCATTGGGCTTTTAAGTTAAATAACTCAGAAACTACAAAACATTTCAAAGTAAAAAGTTCCAGCATGTGTCTCCACAGTAAGCTGAATAATAAAAAGTGTGAATGGAGTTTCTAGGTGAAAGTGATTTTTGACGTGCCATAGAGCTGCCATTGGGCCCCATTATAAATGTATCAAATTTGAAAGCTCTATATTTCTAAAACTATGAAACATTTCAAAGATTCCTTTTCAGGCAAACATGTCCACCGTAAGATGAACCTAAATAGGTTGGAATGGGGTTTCTAGGTGTAAGTATGTAGGACTAATAGCATGCCAAAGTTTGCGCTATTGCCATTGAGAATGCATTGGGCTTTTAAGTTAAATAACTCAGAAACTACAAACCTTTTCAAAGTAAAAAGTTCCAGCATGTGTCTCCACAATAAGCTGAATAATAAAAAGTGTGAATGGAGTTTCTAGGTGAAAGTGATTTTTTGACGTGCCATAAGCTGCCATTGGGCCCCATTATAAATGTATCAAATTTGAAAGCTCTATATTTCTAAAACTATGAAACATTTCAAAGATTCCTCTTCAGGCAAACATGTCCGCCTTAAGATGAACCTAAATAGGTTGGAATGGGGTTTCTAGGTGCAAGTATGTAGGACTAATAGCATGCCAAAGTTTGTGCTATTGCCATTGAGAATGCATTGGGCGTTTAAGTTAAATAACTCAGAAACTACAAAACATTTCAAAGTAAAAAGTTCCAGCATGTGTCTCCACAGTAAGCTGAATAATAAAAAGTGTGAATGGAGTTTCTAGGTGAAAGTGATTTTTGACGTGCCATAGAGCTGCCATTGGGCCCCATTATAAATGTATCAAATTTGAAAGCTCTATATTTCTAAAACTATGAAACATTTCAAAGATTCCTTTTCAGGCAAACATGTCCACCGTAAGATTAACCTAAATAGGTTGGAATGGGGTTTCTAGGTGCAAGTATGTAGGACTAATAGCATGCCAAAGTTTGTGCTATTGCCATTGAGAATGCATTGGGCGTTTAAGTTAAATAACTCAGAAACTACAACAAATTTCAAAGTAAAAAGTTCCAGCATGTGTCTCCACAGTAAGCTGAATAATAAAAGGTGTGAAAGGAATTTCTAGGTGAAAGTGATTTTTTACGTGCCATAAGCTGCCATTGGGCCCCATTATAAATTTCTCAAATTTGAAAGCTCTATATTTCTAAAACTATGAAACATTTCAAAGATTCCTTTTCAGGCAAACATGTCCGCCGTAAGAGGAACCTAAATAGGTTGGAATGGGGTTTCTAGGTGTAAGTATGTAGGACTAATAGTATGCCAAAGTTTGTGCTATTGCCATTGAGAATGCATTGGGCTTTTAAGTTAAATAACTCAGAAACTACAAAACATTTCAAAGTAAAAAGTTCCAGCATGTGTCTCCAATGTAAGCTGAATAATAAAAAGTGTGAATGGAGTTTCTAGGTGAAAGTGATTTCTGACGTGCCATAGAGCTGCCATTGGGCCCCATTATAAATGTATCAAATTTGAAAGCTCTATATTTCTAAAACTATGAAACATTTCAAAGATTCCTTTTCAGGCAAACATGTCCACCGTAAGATGAACCTAAATAGGTTGGAATGGGGTTTCTAGGTGTAAGTATGTAGGACTAATAGCATGCCAAAGTTTGCGCTATTGCCATTGAGAATGCATTGGGCTTTTAAGTTAAATAACTCAGAAACTACAAAACTTTTCAAAGTAAAAAGTTCCAGCATGTGTCTCCACAATAAGCTGAATAATAAAAAGTGTGAATGGAGTTTCTAGGTGAAAGTGATTTTTTGACGTGCCATAAGCTGCCATTGGGCCCCATTATAAATGTATCAAATTTGAAAGCTCTATATTTCTAAAACTATGAAACATTTCAAAGATTCCTTTTCAGGCAAACATGTCCACCGTAAGATTAACCTAAATAGGTTGGAATGGGGTTTCTAGGTGCAAGTATGTAGGACTAATAGCATGCCAAAGTTTGTGCTATTGCAATTGAGAATGCATTGGGCGTTTAAGTTAAATAACTCAGAAACTACAACAAATTTCAAAGTAAAAAGTTCCAGCATGTGTCTCCACAGTAAGCTGAATAATAAAAGGTGTGAAAGGAGTTTCTAGGTGAAAGTGATTTTTTACGTGCCATAAGCTGCCATTGGGCCCCATTATAAATTTCTCAAATTTGAAAGCTCTATATTTCTAAAACTATGAAACATTTCAAAGATTCCTTTTCAGGCAAACATGTCCGCCGTAAGAGGAACCCAAATAGGTTGGAATGGGGTTTCTAGGTGTAAGTATGTAGGACTAATAGTATGCCAAAGTTTGTGCTATTGCCATTGAGAATGCATTGGGCTTTTAAGTTAAATAACTCAGAAACTACAAAAAATATTTCAAAGTAAAAAGTTCCAGCATGTGTCTCCACAGTAAGCTGAATAATAAAAAGTGTGAATGGAGTTTCTAGGTGAAAGTGATTTTTGACGTGCCATAGAGCTGCCATTGGGCCCCATTATAAATGTATCAAATTTGAAAGCTCTATATTTCTAAAACTATGAAACATTTCAAAGATTCCTTTTCAGGCAAACATGTCCACCGTACGATGAACCTAAATAGGTTGGAATGGGGTTTCTAGGTGTAAGTATGTAGGACTAGTAGCATGCCAAAGTTTGCGCTATTGCCATTGAGAATGCATTGTCCGCCTTAAGATGAACCTAAATAGGTTGGAATGGGGTTTCTAGGTGCAAGTATGTAGGACTAATAGCATGCCAAAGTTTGTGCTATTGCCATTGAGAATGCATTGGGCGTTTAAGTTAAATAACTCAGAAACTACAAAACATTTCAAAGTAAAAAGTTCCAGCATGTGTCTCCACAGTAAGCTGAATAATAAAAAGTGTGAATGGAGTTTCTAGGTGAAAGTGATTTCTGACGTGCCATAGAGCTGCCATTGGGCCCCATTATAAATGTATCAAATTTGAAAGCTCTATATTTCTAAAACTATGAAACATTTCAAAGATTCCTTTTCAGGCAAACATGTCCGCCGTAAGATGAACCTAAATAGGTTGGAATGGGGTTTCTAGGTGTAAGTATGTAGGACTAATAGCATGCCAAAGTTTGTGCTATTGCCATTGAGAATGCATTGGGCTTTTAAGTTAAATAACTCAGAAACTACAAAACATTTCAAAGTAAAAAGTTCCAGCATGTGTCTCCACAGTAAGCTGAATAATAAAAAGTGTGAATGGAGTTTCTAGGTGAAAGTGATTTTTGACGTGCCATAGAGCTGCCATTGGGCCCCATTATAAATGTATCAAATTTGAAAGCTCTATATTTCTAAAACTATGAAACATTTCAAAGATTCCTTTTCAGGCAAACATGTCCACCGTAAGATGAACCTAAATAGGTTGGAATGGGGTTTCTAGGTGTAAGTATGTAGGACTAATAGCATGCCAAAGTTTGCGCTATTGCCATTGAGAATGCATTGGGCTTTTAAGTTAAATAACTCAGAAACTACAAACCTTTTCAAAGTAAAAAGTTCCAGCATGTGTCTCCACAATAAGCTGAATAATAAAAAGTGTGAATGGAGTTTCTAGGTGAAAGTGATTTTTTGACGTGCCATAAGCTGCCATTGGGCCCCATTATAAATGTATCAAATTTGAAAGCTCTATATTTCTAAAACTATGAAACATTTCAAAGATTCCTCTTCAGGCAAACATGTCCGCCTTAAGATGAACCTAAATAGGTTGGAATGGGGTTTCTAGGTGCAAGTATGTAGGACTAATAGCATGCCAAAGTTTGTGCTATTGCCATTGAGAATGCATTGGGCGTTTAAGTTAAATAACTCAGAAACTACAAAACATTTCAAAGTAAAAAGTTCCAGCATGTGTCTCCACAGTAAGCTGAATAATAAAAAGTGTGAATGGAGTTTCTAGGTGAAAGTGATTTTTGACGTGCCATAGAGCTGCCATTGGGCCCCATTATAAATGTATCAAATTTGAAAGCTCTATATTTCTAAAACTATGAAACATTTCAAAGATTCCTTTTCAGGCAAACATGTCCACCGTAAGATTAACCTAAATAGGTTGGAATGGGGTTTCTAGGTGCAAGTATGTAGGACTAATAGCATGCCAAAGTTTGTGCTATTGCCATTGAGAATGCATTGGGCGTTTAAGTTAAATAACTCAGAAACTACAACAAATTTCAAAGTAAAAAGTTCCAGCATGTGTCTCCACAGTAAGCTGAATAATAAAAGGTGTGAAAGGAGTTTCTAGGTGAAAGTGATTTTTTGACGTGCCATAAGCTGCCATTGGGCCCCATTATACATTTCTCAAATTTGAAAGCTCTATATTTCTAAAACTATGAAACATTTCAAAGATTCCTTTTCAGGCAAACATGTCCGCCGTAAGAGGAACCTAAATAGGTTGGAATGGGGTTTCTAGGTGTAAGTATGTAGGACTAATAGTATGCCAAAGTTTGTGCTATTGCCATTGAGAATGCATTGGGCTTTTAAGTTAAATAACTAAGAAACTACAAAACATTTCAAAGTAAAAAGTTCCAGCATGTGTCTCCACAGTAAGCTGAATAATAAAAAGTGTGAATGGAGTTTCTAGGTGAAAGTGATTTTTGACGTGCCATAGAGCTGCCATTGGGCCCCATTATAAATGTATCAAATTTGAAAGCTCTATATTTCTAAAACTATGAAACATTTCAAAGATTCCTTTTCAGGCAAACATGTCCACCGTAAGATGAACCTAAATAGGTTGGAATGGGGTTTCTAGGTGTAAGTATGTAGGACTAATAGCATGCCAAAGTTTGCGCTATTGCCATTGAGAATGCATTGGGCTTTTAAGTTAAATAACTCAGAAACTACAAACCTTTTCAAAGTAAAAAGTTCCAGCATGTGTCTCCACAATAAGCTGAATAATAAAAAGTGTGAATGGAGTTTCTAGGTGAAAGTGATTTTTTGACGTGCCATAAGCTGCCATTGGGCCCCATTATAAATGTATCAAATTTGAAAGCTCTATATTTCTAAAACTATGAAACATTTCAAAGATTCCTTTTCAGGCAAACATGTCCACCGTAAGATTAACCTAAATAGGTTGGAATGGGGTTTCTAGGTGTAAGTGTGTAGGACTAGTAGCATTCCAAAATTTGTGCTATTGCCATTGAGAATGCATTGGGCGTTTAAGTTAAATAACTCAGAAACTACAAAACATTTCCAAGTAAAAAGTTCCAGCATGTGTCTCTACATAAGCTGAATTATAAAAAGTGTGAATGGAGTTTCTAGGTGAAAGTGATTTTTTTTGGGGGGTTGGCACGGTGGCACAGTTGGTAGTGCTGTCGCTTCACAGCTAGAAGGTCCTGGGTTCGATTCCCGCTCGGGACACTGTGGGTGCTGGTGGCGTGTTTCCTCCTCAGCGTCATCAGTGCCCATACCCGAGGCGGGGTTGGCGAAAGGGCCTTTCTGTGTGGAGTTTGCATGTTCTCCCCGTGTCCCCTAGGGTAGGTACCCTCACAAAAAACATGCAGTAATCCTGGTCTCTAAACTACCTCCCCCTGGCCAGCCGGGGCGCCTGATGGAGGGGAAAGGAAACTCCCCCCTGTCAGGTGTAGAGGAGCCACTTGGACACTCAGGCATGAAGGAAGCATGAGTTCAAGTCTGTTGCTCTCCCCATGTCCCCCATATATGGGGACTAGGTTGGCGGAGGGTGTGTAGAGCCCAGGATCACATTAGATAATTGACACAGGGGTGAAAAATAGGTTACAAAATCGTGGGATAAAAAATATATATATAAAGAGAAAGTGATTTTTTGACGTGCCACTATCTGCCATTGACCCCCATGATAAATGTCTCAAATTTGAAAGCACTATATTTCTAAAACTATGAAACATTTCAGAGATTCCTTCTCAGGGAAACATGTCCACCGTAAGATGAACCTAAATAGGTTTGAATGGGGTTTCTAGGTGTAAGTATGTAGGACTAGTAGCATGGCAAAGTTTGTGCTATTGCCATTGAGAATGCATTGGGCGTTTAAGTTAAATAACTCAGAAACTACAAAACATTTCCAAGTAAAAAGTTCCAGCATGTGTCTCCACACTCCAAAGTGTGAATGGAGTTTCTAGGTGGAAGTGATTTTTTTTGATGTGCCAATATCTGCCATTGAGCCCCATTATAAATTTCTCAAATTTGAAAGCACTACAGTATGTTATTATAGGCAGAACCTTTCAAATGTTTTCAGAATTGCGCAACAATACATGTGTGAGATTGAGCGTGTAGATCTTTAATCAAATCTATATTTTGATAAAATATGGGTCAAAATTGATGGTCTGAACTGTGTTCACTGCATGTGTGGAATGAGGACCAAGTAAAATATACCATCTGAAATATGGATAATAAAGGAACAGAGACAACTCATGTAATATCTTGATGTAAGCTTTACTTTCAAATCCTGTTACATTTAGAACTGGCAATTTGAACATAAAATAATGCCAAAGAAAAAACAAAAAAACAAATACAAAAACCAAAAAAGTACAAATTATCTATTTACCAGTTATCATCACAAACAACCCTGTACAGCCCTAACAACGGAGTAATAAAAAAAGCTTTGTACAGCACATACCAATGTTTTTTTAACAGAGTGCCAAAAAAAGATAAAAAGAAACAAAAAAAGATAGTTGAGCCTTTATCTAATCATAAAATACCAGCCAAACTTAAAGCTAATTGATTGTAGACTGTGCAGTGTGATGCTAACAACTAAATGCAACCAAGGAAATTAGCTCAAACAATTAAGCGCTAAGAACTAGAGAGGGAGGAGAGAGAGCAATAGGGGACGATGTCATGCATACTCTGAAGTGCTGAAAAGGTAGTCGCGCTTTATCATTCAAAGTTTTTCTTCTTTCGTTTGAAATAAAGTCAAATCACTGTGCCGTTTACATTTAGGCAACAAACCCATAGAAATAAGTGCTTAGAAATACTGTTTCTGGACAGAGCCCTGTTGCCCTTTTTTCCATTGAACTTGAAATTGAGGCATGGGAGAAGAGGATCAAGGAAGTGCAGTCATTCTTGATTACGTAACCGTTATGCAGTATTAAAAAGGCAAACAGTTGAAAAGGTGTCAAAAGAGACAAATTCTTGATCTTTTTAAATATTTTCTTTTGGACCCTGATAATTAGTCTGACTCATTCTCAGAAGTCTCAGGTGGTTTCTATCCACCAAGTGGCACTAGAGTATTAGAGATAACGCAGATAGTACAAGGACCTCGACTGAGGCATCGATGGACACTGACAAAGTAAAGGAACCTAACACAAGAACCAAACCACCCCAAGCAATAACTTGAGAGAAGGCCATGACGGATTCGATCCTAATATCACGTCCTGTAGTTTTAAAATTGCATTTTGGTCTTGGAAATGACACGTTCTCTGTCCAATCCACATTTCTTTCCATTGATTTAATTAGAAAAATAAAAACATTAACAACAAATAAACAAACGACTATATACTTAAAGTAGACCAAAAGAAAAAAGGTAAGAAGCATAAAAACAATCCCTTTACAAATAAGAAACCATTTTGGCTTGAAGACCACTTAGGAACATGAGCGCTTTCAATTATGGGTAAAGCTTTTTTCCTAAATAAAATGCTTGTACTATGCTGCTATCTCACTATCTCACAAACATACTTGTTTTTTTGAGCAATTTTATTTTTTTCCAGAATTGTACGGATAAATACATATTCTTATAATCAAAAAGTGCAGCACTGTGCAATATTGGCGAGAACAATTTAGCCTGGGACCTTTGGCTCCCAGGGAGAGCATGACCTCCACTGTCTAATTCAAGCAATTTGTATTCATTTGCCTTCTCCAATTTCACAGAGGCAGATACCCTCAACACACTCGCCTCCCTTCATCACCCAAAAGCCGACACATGAAATCACGCCATGGGACTTGATTGAGACATATTGTAGCAAACCTTTCTTCTTCTTTTTTTTCTTCTTTTTTTTAAAGCCGCTGTCTTGATTTGAATGACGGCTCAGATAGCTCATATGTTTGCACTTTCCTAAAATAAAAAATAAAATAAAATTACAGGAGGGTCTAAGTGCTTTTGGCTTGACATTGTAACCAAGTTAAGTGCAATTAAAAACTCAAAAAGATGGAGGGGGTGGAGTTGGGTGGGGCAGAAAGCAGTACCGTGTCTGCCGGTCTAAATAGAAGCCGCTCCATCACAATTTCCTGTACAAGTGAATGGCTCGCTTCTTCATTGCACCTCAGCATGTCTCAAAATGGATTCTTAATGAATGTTAGTAGAAAACACTATGATGTAAAAGGCTCAGTAAAAAATAAAATAAAACCAAACAGACCAATAATAAAAGACATAGAAGGCCACCAAACACGCCACTTTTCTCTCTATATACCGGCACAGAAACCACCTCCCTTGCTACGCTTGTTTCTGTATCACTTTCTCATGTACATGAAACAAACAAAAAGAAAAACAAAAATACATTCATTCAAGTCATTTTGGAACAGTTCTTTTTTTATACACAAAATTACAAAAAGCTCCAAAAAGCACCATTGAATCGGCCTGTGGTGACCGCTAGCGATGGGCAGCTAGATACCTAGCTAGCCCAGAGACGGTCACCTCCACAAAACAGTTATCTCATATATCTCATCTAAATATACTGTAGGTGTGCAATACATAATTCTGCATATGATGCTAGCCTGATAGTCAGCCTGGTCTCAGAAATCATGATTGAGTCATTCTGGCTTGTAGGGTCTGGGGAAGAGAATTTCATAACCGAGTAGCAGTTCATCTTGTTGGGTTTGTGACTCAACTCCTTAAATTAAGGCATGATATGACTGGAATTACATTTCATTGTTTAAAATGGCAAATTAAAACAATGGCAGATTAGTTGACGGAATTTGGATTAAAAGGTGGGGAAGCTGTGGCCGGGAGAGTACCTATTAACCTGAGCCCTATGTTCCCTAAAACTAACCCCAAGCTTAACCCTAACTGAGGGCGCATAGGCCTGACTACCTGGGGTCAGCGTCATTATAACGACGGCTCATTGTTCCAGCGGCGCGTTGGTCCGACTCGCCCCATTACTAACCCTGTCCCTAACCCTAACTGTCCTTTGACAGAGTTTTCAATAGCAAAAATCTACCTTGAACTAATTATTAGTAATAAAAAACATGCCTATGCAATTAGGCCACATGAAGTACATTATACAGTATCTGGCTATCTGCCTATATTAGCATTACAGTAGCTTACATATTTTGGCAAGACTATTGAAAATTTTAGATGGTGGCAGCCTAGCTACAATTAGCCAAACAATGTACATATTTTGGCCTTAACCAACAGGCGGATTGTTCACTGTTTTAGCACCAACTAAAAGATGCAATACGTACACAGTAAAATCCTGACTCAGAGTGTACATTTTCTACAATCTCAGGTTAAATTTACACTGAGGATTTCACAGTGTAAGAGAGAGACGAGCAGAGTGTGGATTTTGAAATAAGACAGCTGAGCTGACATTTCTGAGACACAGAAGTGACTTCAGGCTGCACCTTATGAACATGTATCACCATTATTACAAAACCCAACAGAAACCAAAGCAGTGGGAAGGGGAGGGGAAAGAAGGATAAAAAACTATGTACAAGATTGATAAATAATTAAGTGCGTGGTTTGAGGCGTTGCTTTGGAAACGAGCCTTTTTTTTCTCCTTTTTTTTTCTTTTTTGTTGAAAAAAAACATTCCGTTTTGTTGGTTCTGTCCACGGCACATTCGCTAATACTTCTGGAGATTATGTCCGATTGGCCTCGTCATGACGTCAAAGCTAGCTGAAACACAGAAATAGGCATGCTATCTTGATGCATAATAGCAATAGACGAAAATGCACTAAAATGTAGCACTTGCAAGTTTTGTTTCTTCTTTATCGAGTTTTATCTTGAAACAACTGAAGACAAAAATATATATATATATGTATATATAAAAAACGAGAACTGAAGATAGGTTATTTTCCTCAGATAATGCAATTGGGTCCAGGTCATTCAGAAGTTCAACAGAAGAGATCATATGACAGACAGAGAGAGGGAGAGAGAGAGTAGTAGTAGTAGTAATAATTCAATTGATAGAACTGATAAGAAAAGCAGCTTTTTGATATAAATGCATTTTTTTAAGCACATACAGCCTTTTTCTCTAATAAATGTTCTTTTTATTTATTTTTTTCAATAGGTTTTGAGTCTGTCTGGTCCAGCTTATTGTGCTGGTCTGATTGGAAAAAGGTTCCTGCTCCCAGTGCTCCCAGTGCAGTGGCTCCAGCGTCATTCACACCACTGTCTACCGAGAGCTGTGGGAAAAGGGAAGGAGGATCAACAAGATGGCGGGGTGAGGTCAAACGGTCTTGGCTCTCCTCTCCATCAGTCCCAGGTAGGCCAGGAAGGAGTGTTTCTGGGCGGAGGGAGGAGAGCGAGAAGGGGACGAGGAGGTAGAGGAGGAGAGGCGGAGAGGGGAGGAGGCGGAGGAGGGCTGTGATCTGGGGAGGAGTGGCGAGTCGGGGTGCGGCGCCCATTGGAATGTGAGGCGGCTGTTTTGGGCGAACAGGGTGGTGAGGGGGATCAGGTGGGCCCGCTCGCAGTTCCTGTACTGCTCCAAGACGTGGCGGGAGGAGGAGGAGTAAGAGGAGGAAGGGGGGAAGAAGAGGGAGGAGGGGCTCCTCTGCACTCTGCCGGCATCGCCGCCGTTGGCGGTCGGCGGACAGCGCTGAGCGGCAAGGGGCCGGGCCTTGCCCAGTGTGAGTGACATGGCCACGGACTGCAGCGCCTGGGAGGCCGTGAGGCTCATGAGGGGGCTGCTGCCCCCAATGACCCCGCTGCTCCCCCCCCCCAGGAGGAAGGGCTCACGGCTCCTCGAGGACAACCTCCCGGGTGATGCATCCTCCAGCATGAGCATCTCCTCCTCTCCGAGCTCTTCCTCCTCTTCCTCTTCCTCCTCCTCTTCCTCCTCCTCCTCCTCCTCTTCGTCTCCTCTTGCGTCTCCCCCGCTCCCTGCGCCTCCGACTCCGCCTGTCCCCCCACCTACCCTGGCGCTCTGGTGTTTCTTGAGGTGGCGGCTGTAGACAAAGGGGTGTGTGGTGGTGAAGGGGCACTCTTGGCAGCCAAAGGTCTGGCGCGGCGCGTGCTTCAGCTTCTTGTGCAGGTTGAGGTTGTCCTTGCGCTTGCAGCTGTAGGAGCAGCGGTCACAGTGGAAGGGCCGCTCGCCCGTGTGCACACGCACGTGCTCGATCAGCTTGTTGGCCGTCTTGGACAAGTAGCCGCACTGCTCGCACTTGTAGTGGTTGCCCAGGCGGTGGCCGCGCACGTGCTCCTCCAGCGAGGCCTGGTCGGGCCACAGTGCCTGGCAGATGCGGCATCGGTACTCCAGCTTGCAGTGCGTCTTCAGGTGGCACTCCATGGCCGCCGGCCGATTGGTGGAGTAGACGCAGAATGGGCACCTAGAGTATAGGAAAAAAAACAGGAAGGGGGAGGAGTGAGCAGGGGAAGGTGGGATTTAAGGTGGAGAGATGAATGGGGGGACAGGGGGGAAGGTACGACACACAACAGCAAAGGACAGTTGAAATAGGAGAAGCTAGTACGAATCATAATACACACCAGTTCAGATTGAAAAACACAGGGATGAAGAGGAGGGGGTGAAAGGATAAAGTGCACGTAACGAGTACAAAACATCCATATTTAGGGCTTACGTGTGTGTGTTCATGGTAGTATGTGTGGTAGTTTTAGAAGTATGTTTGTGAGTCTTGTGACAGAGGCAAGGTGAGAGGTACTGTGGTTGTGTGTGTGTGTGTGTGTGTGTGTGCGCGCCAACAGGCTTGAGAAAGGAGGATGGGAGCAAGTCAGACATGAAAGGAAATGAAGAAATGGAGTGGCACTTACATTTAAATAGCACCTTTCATCTGCTCTGGGCCCCAAAGTGCTTCACAAACCCTGCAGAACAGAATCACCTCAGAAAACCTCGAACGTTCAAGGCCCTTTCTCCCTGCGTACGTCCAACACACTCCTACGTATATGGATACACTTCACATCGCTACAAGAGTTTCAAACCAATCTACAAAACGCCCCTTGAACCCGGACTGAGAAGGGCAGAAAATGTATATGCCTATTTGTGTGAATGTTCAACCCCCCCAAGCTGACACTGCATACAGCTCCATTAAAGCTCATTACACTTGTTTGGCTGCCCTCTGACTGCCTTTGGTCGAGTTTACATACATCATAAGGGCTTTGTGCAGGGTTAGCCCAAAGTGAGATCGAGTCCCTTCTATCTGTGGAAAATATCCATTAGGACACCAAAGTTAATGTGCATTTGCTGACAACCTGTGTAAACATGAGGAACACACGTAAAGCTACTTCTGAGCATTTTTCTCCCTTCCTTGAATGAAAATGTAAATGATGTAATATATTAGACAGTTAAAGTTAGACAATTATCATTATAGTTTGTATTGATCCTTTTAGTCTAAGTGTTTCTTTAACACTTTAAAATATGCGCACAATAATGTTACATTCGTTAGCCCCTACTCTAGCATTGCACCTTAAGTACACACTGATTCGATACTGGACTCACATTATGATACAGCTCAATAGTAACGGTTTACAACTTTGCTGGGTTACCTGTGACAAACCCCCTGACAATCTAAACAGAAAACGAGATGCGGAGGACACAAAACTTTGTTCATGGCAAGATGAGGCGGCAGTCATAATGATAAATCAATGGTTCTGCAGCATGCACAGACTGGTATGAGAAGAACTGAGGGGGGAGCACAAAAAAATGACTACTGCGTTACTTGAAATTAACTTTTGGGGAGGAGGAAAAAAAGAGATAAAAGGGTCTACAATTGTGTTTACAACTCTTCCCGGTGTGTGTACTACACAGACACTAAAGCCTGTATTCTTACAGTTGGGTGCCACCGATATTGTCCCTTATCATTTGACCCATTTAGGCCTGACCTCAAAATTTTAAAAAATCCTTCTAAATCCTCCAGTTTTCTGAAATAAATATTTTCACGATTTTTCAAAAATAGCAGACCTACAAGCTCGTAGCGCGCCACTCAGTGGCGCGCTATGAGCTTGTAGATCTGCTATTTTTCAATAGCTAAATTATAACATAATGTTTAAAACACCAAAAGGGGTTCCCGCCCAAAATGGGTTAACTGTCCTTTTGCGCAGATCACGCAAACCTCAGCAAAAAGAAAAGGACAATATCGATGGCCTCCAACTGTACGTGTTTTCATGTGAGTGCAAGTTCTCAGAGCCGGAGGTGTTTCTCTAGCAGTAAAACAGACAGATCTCCAACATGTTGCCTACGGTCCATTTATGTGACTTTATGTGTCATTCGCTTATTGCGTGGCGTGAGTGTGACAGTACAGTATGTGCTGGCATGGCTCTACAGCTAACAGATGGCCTTACATGTTTCCATAACAAGCTGGGAACAGGACACACATACTGTATATATACATGTGACAGTACAGCGGAGGCTCCTACAGGAGTATGGGGGGGGGGGGGGGGGGGGAGATGGGTGGAGGGAGAGGCGTGAGAGCAAGGCTAGCGAAGTAGTGGGTCCTAATAAGGGCAGTGTTTGGGAGGAACAAGGCTAGGATACCTACCAAGCTAAGGTGACATAACCTAGCTACATCAGAGTGTGCGTGCATATATTTGCATGTTGAGGACCTCTTAAAAGTCTAGGGTTGGAAGCAAACTAGGATGTGAGCGAGGTGAAAGACGTGCATATTGTAATGCCTCTGATCCAGGGGTCAGTGTCTCCCCTAGGTGAGCACTGAGCATGCTGTGCGTTTGACATGTGAGGGGTGTCGGTGTGTGTGTGTGTGTGTGACTGTGTGTGTGTGACTGTGTGTGACTGTGTGTGTGTGTGTGTGTGTGTGTGTGTGTGTGTGTGTGTGTGTAAGCACACAGGCTCTTTGTGACCATACAGTACATGTGGCCTGGCATGTTTGTGAATGTGGCCGAGTGTAATTAAAGTGTACTGTATTTCAGGGGTGAGTGAGATAATTCCTGTATTGTACGTATGGCGTGTGTATGTATATGACAATCTGCATGATTTACACTGTAAACACTGACTTGGGAGTGCCTGGCCGACCAGTCTGTTTAAAACTCAGCCGTGAGGGTCATGGGAATGTGTGGGAATGTGTGTGTTTGTTTGTCTGCTAGGGCGGGGTGTGCCAAGAGATCAGTTGTCATCCCAACAACTGTTTGGATATTATCCACATTTGAGGGACTGTAAGGTGTTTTTCCTGAACACTGCTTTCATCATCTTATCTTTCTTTGATGTTAACTATGAGAATATAACTGAACCAGAGGCAGAGGAGGGCCATCTCTACCATATTCTGTCTCCTCTCCCCTCTGACTCTAAACGGCCATCGTAGACGCCTCCTTTTGATGTGAAATGTATTCAAAAGCACCTTGGGGTTTTTCCTAGCCTGATTATCAGCTACACTGGGGACAGAATTGGCTTCACAACGGAACGCTGCCACTATAATCAATGGTACCCGGCTGCGGTGCGCAGGTTGTGTGGAAGCTCCGCGCGTGAATCTTTTTTTGTTTTGTTCTTTTCTTCTTTTCTTCACACCTGTGCTCTACTTCTCTGCGTGTCCACGGGGGTTACGCAGCCCTGGCACCCCAGTCCACTCAGAGAGTGAGCTGGGTCTGGATCCAGGCTCGGCTTTTCCCCTCAAGAGTTCTCATTTAATCTCTTTGTTCTGTTTTTTGTATATCACTGTTATCATGACTTTGCTGTATCATTGTTCAAATAACCCCAACTAAAGATGATTAATTGTCCACAGTTGCCAACATTTAACCATGTTGTACTGCAGTATTCTATTATGAATCCCTAAACAGCCCTCATTACATGAACCAGATCACACAGGACTTTATGATATGGTGTCCATGCCTGGCTCGCATTTGATATTCCTATTCAGTGGTGGAAAGTACTGTACAAATTTTGAGGTACATTTATTTTACTGGAGTATTTCCAATTTCCAGTACTTTTACTTCTACTCCACTACATCTCGGACCCAAATATTGTACATATATATATATATATATATATATATATATATTTACGATGTACAAGCTCGCGATGCGAAGCATTGTGAGCTTGTAGATCGGCTATACTTTGAAATGGGACATTCTGCACAAAGAGTACTTTTACTTTTGGTACTTTAAGCACATTTTTATGCCAATACTTTGCACTTTTACTCAAGTACATTTTGAAATCCGGACTTTTACTTCCGGACTTTTAACAAAGTATTTCTATATTGCAGTGCAAATGTGCTTTTTCCACCACTGATTCCTACAATCCAAAGGTGCAGACCAGGCTTAAGGTCATAGCTCTGTGCAGACCAGGCTTAAGGTCATAGCTCTGTGCAGACCAGGCTTAAGGTCATAGCTCTGTGCAGACCAGTCAAGTTCTTCATCGCAACATCTCAGCAGGCCATTTCTTTGTGGGCCACGGGTAGATTGTCATTCTGGAACAGGAAATGACCTTCTTATAAATGTTGCCACAAAATTGGAAGCACACCGTTGTTTAGAATGTCATTGTAAGCTGTAGCATTAAGATTTCCATTCACTGGAACAAAGGGCACTAATTAGAAACACTAATTAGAAAGGGGTGTCCACTGACTTTTGGAGCAATCAATTGTGTGAACACCGTTCAGGCAGAAACCCTGAATAATGAACAACTTCAAAAAACAAATTATTAGTAATTTCCAATAGGGCCACAGTTCTATCACATGCTTTGACATTTAAACTAGAACGTAGAGATGTACCTGGTCTCCATAATGTCTGACTGAGAAGCAACAAAGTATCTGCTAGGGGTAAAAGGGCAAATACAAGGCTCCTCAAAATGCACTCCACAATACATGACCCACTAGTTAACTAGCTATCACAAGGATAACATTATGACACTGACCATTTCTATTACACCTCCTTTCATGTATTTGACACAAAATACAAGTTTCTGACAATTGGCACACCCCTGTTTACCTCCCCTACACATTACGCATGTGTGTGGTGGTGAGGGGAAAGGTGTGGTGTGGTGGGGCACGGGGGGTAGGATGTGGTGGGGAGGGAGGGCGGGCGGAATTAGGAACCTCTGTCTGTACTTGCTTTTCCTTACTTGAGCCCTCCAGACGGAACGGTGTGACACTTCTTGTGCTCCAGAAGCTGCTCGGGCGTCTTCAGGAACTTGTGGCACACGTCGCACTCGAACATGCGGGTGATCAGGTGGATCTGTAGGTGTCGCTCGTACATGCTCCGCGTCTTGCACACAAAGTTGCAGAACACACACTCAAAGCCTGGATAGAGTGAACGGGAGAAAGAGAGGAACAGAAGATGGAATGGGAGGGTTAGTGCCACACTAGGTTTTAAGAGAAAACTAAGACTCAATAGACATATATATATATATATATATATATATATAAAAATACAACTTATTGTCCATGTGTAGAAATTTGTAAATACAGGTAAGATGAAATATTCTCAGGGGCCTTTGTGAGGTTTTAAGACTGCCAAAGGTAGCAGCACTTTGTAAACCTTGAGTTGTAAAATGTGCTATATAAATAAAGTGGATTGGATTGGATAGTGTGTGTCAAGTGACTACAACTCCCACAATGCCTTGCCTTTCTCCGACTTGTCCTCAGTTCCCGATCCCGAGTGGCTACCGGAGCTTGATTGGCTGCCTGCGGAGGAGGGCGGGGCCAGCAGGCTCTTGAGTTCGTCGTTGCTGTGGGTGAGGTCTCCGCCCTCGGAGCTGTTCAACGAATCACTGAGGGCAGAGAGAGAGGACGAGGTGCTCTTGGTCTCACTGAGAGGGCTCCTCGAATTCAGACCTGGAGAAGAATGAATGAATGAATGAGGGCGACGTTGGAATGTGAACCCACAACATTGAGGGATTTGTTTTTACATTACAGGGAGGGAATGTTTGCTGTTTAAACATTGATGACCCTCATTTACACCTTCAACACCTGAGAGGGAAGTGCTGCAATCTGAAGGTAAGGTTATTCCACCTGAACTGACAGGTGAAGGTGCACCTGGGAATATGAGCAAAGAATAACTATAATGTATGTCTGCAGCCTGCTTGCTTACTGACACACACACACACACACACACACACACACACACACACACACACACACACACACACACACACACACACACACACACACACACACACACACACACACACACACACACACACACACACACACACACACACACACACACACACACACACACACACACACACACACACACACACACACACACACACACACACACACACACACACACACACACACTACAGCGCCAGTGTGCTGGCCTCTGATGAAGGCTGTACTACCAGTCCAATCAAGAGCCAGTGTGCTTTTTATTGATCCTCTCTCTCAGCCTGCAATTCACTAGGATATAAGGAGAGAGAGAGACAGAGAAAGGGAGCCCAGGTCATGGCCAAGGGAGCTAAGATGGCGGGAGCATCTCAGTTCAGCAGAGCTCAACAAAGGGCATTCACTCTCTCTAGTCTGGAAAGATGCGAGAGAGGGCTGCAAAATGGTTGACATTACCTTTACCAGCCCTCACACGTCCGAGACATAAAGAAAATTATCCACACATACCGTAGACTACATGCCATTTTCTAAACATACAAACAAACAACATCTATTGTTTACTATGTGGTTTCAATCAATCGGAAAAGGTACAAAAGCACAAAGGCAGGTTTCTGAATGCAGTATTGAACGGTTCTATAAGTTGTTATACCACTGCAGTATTTAACTGCTACTGAACCTTAGCATGGCCAAAGAGCTAATGCCACAGAATGGAAGTGAATGCAAGGGGCAAAGAAAGGAAAAAGCTCTCAAAGTGTATGGACCTTGACCATGAAGCACATTAGTCTTCTTGATTCTAATTAAAAAGACATTCCATTAGTGTACCCCCAGCCTAGATCAGCCACTGGCATTCATCCCTTATGAATCAGAGACAGAGATATTTGGCCTTCATTTTCGGAGGTAGACACAAGCCCGATCCCGCTATAAGCCCCCTATTGAGGAGGAGAGTTGGACTCCTTGCACAGTATGCTGGAGGCCAGCCTTTGTATGGTGGGCGAAGTGAGGTGAGCGTGGCTCAGGTCGAGCCCTGCCGTCTGCCGAGTCCAGTCCATTTCCTGCCCTTTTCCACCGGATCGTGGTTACTTGGCGTCACATTCCAGGAACACAGCACTGCCCAGCGCTGGCACGGCCACTGCCTATGGGGGAGGGGGTGGGGGCTGGGGGTCGATCATTTACGATTATCGCTGAGTCGGCTGAAGTGGACTTGAGCCACGAGACGAGAGGCACCGCCGAGCGATCAGTCTGGCGACCGAGTCGCCGTGCCAAACGTTGGGCATCCGTTGTTGGAACTGTTTTTTTGCCTCACTACTTCCTGCACTTAATATTGGGGTCTGTTGTCTGATTTCACCAAGTGGGACGAGTGGCCCACCTCGATGGGGCCGACAAAAACCTAACAGAAGTGAGAGGCAGTCCTGCGTACGTGCGTCACAGAAGCGGGGTGTGGTTATAGACGCGGCTCCGAGGCCATCCTCTGAGGTTCTGAGGCACGTGCAGTGAAATTCATGCATTTGTATTAACATAATGCCATGAATGTGTGCCTCAATTACTCATCTCCAACACCAACACCAAGTTACACCATGACACAGATGAACGCAAACTAAAGACAGGAACGTGACAAAACAAGTGATATCTTAAGTTGTGTGTGGAATTGTCAATGCTTGATTGATCAAACAGGCACATCACCCTGGAATTGCTTCGTTATCTTCAGCACACCTTGCCATCGCAAAGCTAACCTCCCTCCTTTATGCAGATACATTTAAGTGATGTAAATAATGGGAGAAAAAAATAACTGGTCGTGATTAGATTATGCATTCCACCGGATTTACTACGCAATTTGTGAGGGTCAGTTTTGCATGGATTTCCTGCACGTCTAACAAGCAGTTTCAAATTAGTGCAGGCAGGCTATACTAAAGGGAGGTTGTGGTGAAGATGACAGTAATTGCAGGGACAGATATCCAAAGATGCGGCAAGAGAATCAAAGACGACCTTGAACCTCCCACACGTTCCCATGCCAGCCCAGCAATAGTCAACCCCCTCAACTCTAGCCCACACTATCTGGTATCTGGATCATATTAATTTACCTGATGTGGCATGCATTGCTGTCTCAGGTG
The DNA here is from genome assembly GCF_951216825.1 of Electrona antarctica. Taxonomy (NCBI): domain Eukaryota; kingdom Metazoa; phylum Chordata; class Actinopteri; order Myctophiformes; family Myctophidae; genus Electrona; species Electrona antarctica. Next base: position 26,229,903 of record NC_136809.1, read on the forward strand.
AATGTCCTCTTATAGAGCACAAACAGAGGGGCCACATCATTTTCCAAGACATTCAGTTCACTAAATAGATTAACCTTTTTACATAAGCAGAAAACACACATTTAAGGTTCAAGTCATTGTCTCCACCAGGCCGCAGGCTTGGGGAGAGAGTATGTTTTGCACCCTGTCCGTCCGTCCGTCCGTCCGTCCGTCCGTCCGTGTACAGTTAATCTCTGACACCGTTGGTCCAGTCGCTGCCAACCTCCACACACACTCCCTGAATGCCAATTCCGAACCTATGCCCCAAATTCTCCAGAACGGCCTGTTATAGTGCCTACAGATTTCATCCATACATCCTGCAAATCGGTACACACTATCTCTATAGTCATGTGATCAACACGGATCTGTCCGATTTTCCATCGCGATTGGCCCACTAAGCTGTGGAAGAAATGCCACTTGACATTTTTCAAATCAGCCCCATGGTGGCACTATAAGAGGCCAAGTCGCATCTGTACCTATAACTGAACCGATCTGCATAAAAGTTTGTATGCACACTCCCTAGATAGAGGCCAAGGAAAAACGTCTGCCCTGCATTTTCAAATCTGCCCTACCAGGTATAAAAGGATATAGAAAATATCACGCAAATCGGTACACATAGTAGTTGGTAAAGTCATGTGATCAAGTATCATAGTATCAGTATCATAGTAGTTGGTAGAGTCATGTGATCAAGTATCATAGTATCAGTATCATAGTAGTTGGTAGAGTCATGTGATCAAGTATCATAGTATCAGTATCATAGTAGTTGGTAGAGTCATGTGATCAAGTATCATAGTATCAGTATCATAGTAGTTGGTAGAGTCATGTGATCAAGTATCATAGTATCAGTATCATAGTAGTTGGTAGAGTCATGTGATCAAGTATCATAGTATCAGTATCATAGTAGTTGGTTGTCATGTGATCAAGTATCATCATAGTATCAGTATCATAGTAGTTGGTAGAGTCATGTGATCAAGTATCATAGTATCAGTATCATAGTAGTTGGTAGAGTCATGTGATCAAGTATCATAGTATCAGTATCATAGTAGTTGGTAGAGTCATGTGATCAAGTATCATAGTATCAGTATCATAGTAGTTGGTAGAGTCATGTGATCAAGTATCATAGTATCAGTATCATAGTAGTTGGTAGAGTCATGTGATCAAGTATCATAGTATCAGTATCATAGTAGTTGGTAGAGTCATGTGATCAAGACGGATCTGTGTGATTTTTTATATTCTATCGTGGTTGGCTAATATTGACATCTACGTTTGCAGGTGTGGAGCGTTTTGCACAAAATGCTTCAAATAATGAACGCACTTTTCTTGTTTGTAATGCAAGGCACTGAATCCGGTCTGCCACCTCTTTTCAGGAGTTTGTTTTCCGATTCCTCAAACTGGTTGGTGTTCAATTAAGTAATCATTTTAAGTAATGTTTAATGGCCATTTATTTAGTGAAATGGCTCATTTGATTTCAAAGTAGAACAGCAACAATGTGAATATTTGTAATAAAAAAGAAACGTCTTTTACTTATAAATACACATGCGAGTGGATAAACTAGAGACTAGACATGAAATCTCATTTGGATCAGGACCTTATGTACAGTAACAACACTAATTTGAATTATTGGAGGCACACTGTAATACAAAGAGAGTGAATCTGATGTGTACCTTGTCAGCTGCGATTGCATTGAGTCAATTTCTTTCATCCTTATTTAAATTAATCAGAATGACGATTAATTTGGATGAGCGCTGAATAAAATGATCAGATTTATGTCCTGTTTACTCCATATGACTGTAAACAGTCTATTGCATGGAGTATGCAATAGACATGCCAAAACAAACTTAATAGCTTTTTTTCCTGTTCTTTTTTCTTTCTTTTTTTCCAGAAGGCTATTCCTGCAGTTACTGTAGGTTATTAAAACCATGGGCAAAGGCGAGTCCAGGATGAACTCGTAAAAACAAATTACAATGAAAGTGCGAGAGGCAGAGGCAGTGATTGCAGTTTCAATAAGCTACATACATAATAACCCAACCAACCATGATTGAATGAATAATAATCAGTAGAAAAACAAATTACTGCCTTATACAGGCAGACAATAGAGGCATATAATAATTATAGTTGTGTAAATAATCATTTATATGATGTAAAGATGACAACTTTTCACTGTCTAGAAATGCGCTCTGAAAGGCTGCTCATAAGAACTAGTTATACGCAAATCTCTGCGCAGTAAAGCACGTGTAGGAGTTTGTGAGTTTGGGGTATGATCTGGGTCCATCTGCTCCATGTTGCAAAATTCCACCATTCACCTGCACCTTTTAAGCTCCGTTTCACACTCAAAAATGGGAATAAAGTGCAGTCCTATTCACCGATTGTGTTATTATATCTGCTGCCTTAGTAAATCAGATGGCCATTTCAAATTGCATGAAAAGTTAAGTACAGTGCTGTGCCTGGGTGGCTGGGTAGCAGCTTTAACTGTCTTACTCAAGGACATTTCTGTCAGGAAACAAACCTGCAGCCAGAGAATTGAACCTGGGACCTTTTTGTTGCGGTCCTGCTAACCACTATCCCACACCAGCCCTGACACCTCCAACAGGGTCAGGTACTACTGACACATTCAAGACAGGATAACAAGGTAAAAATAACTACATGCTTGAAACACAAATCAAACGTCGAGGAGGTACGGTACGATTAGGAAGGCAGAGGGATTAGAACGACTGACCCATGATAAGGGAATGTTCCCAGGATTGCGTTCCGCTATAACCGTGTGTGTGTGTGTGTTGTCAAAGTGACCTTGAGCAAGGCACCGAGACTCTCCCTGCTCAGCCACTGGAAGTCACCGCGGGTAAGCGCATTAGTTAAACGCCTAAATCGTATATAAAAAGGTGTGTGTTCAGTGTGGAGCAGGCCAGGGGAAGGTCGGTGCTAAACTGCTCTGACCACTCTGCTCTGTGTGGTCTGCTGAGGCGTCCATTTTGTGTGGGTGTGAGGTAAATGCCAAAGCCTGTGTGAGGGACTTAAAAAGATGGCCACAGTGGCATTGTAAACCCAGCTCGTCTCCAAAGGACCCAAGGCCTATTGATTTTTCCCCCTCAGGCCCGATAAGGGCCAGCCCTCTTAGATAAACAAGGCCACTGTGGCCTCCAATGGACCCCTTCAGCTGTCTAGGCTGGACAATACCACCCACTCGCACGCAGATGCACACACACGCAGATGCGCGCGCGCGCGCGCACACACACACACACACACACACACACACACACACACACACACACACACACACACACACACACACACACACACACACACACACACACACACACACACACACACACACACACACACACACACACACACACACACACACACACACACACACACACACACACACACACACACACACACACACAGGAAGGGCAAAACACCAGTGATAAACTGGACAAAGCTGTTTCACACAAAAACAGTGATATCGACCCACGGGGGGTTCAGACCTGCAGCTTTGAAAGTCCAGAGAAGGTCGGCGTTGTGCTAGTTGGTGCCCGGTCATCTTCTGAGTTCGCCCCTTACTCTCTGCCTCTCTCTCTCTCTCTCTCTCTCCCTCCCTGTCCACTTTCTTGATGCTTCTATGCTTTGATGAAGCTTACTTTGCTGTCACCTGTCATCGTAAGGACTTGACGTGGTACAAACACCACCAAAAGTAAGTGTCACATCTGCAGTGCCTTACAGTCCAAGTTGAATTCAGTGTAATGTATAAATAAAAATACTTCAGCGCTAGAGCTTGTCCCAGAAACTCAACAAATACACATACGTAACTACACATAGGGTACACAATTTTTTGAAAGAATTGCATAAAACATGCAAGTCAATTCTACACAGTCTGGGCATATGTTGAAAAAGTACTTTTTAGTGATCTCACTGTGACCAATTGGTTAAATAATGGTTAGAAAGTGAGAGAGAACATTTAAAAAATGTGAGGGCAAGAATAGAGAGCAGTGAATGAGACGCACAGGACAAAAGTGCCAGGCAGAATCTGACCAAGGCCAGCCGTGAAAAGCACAACCTTTAGTAAAGTTAAAATGGCTCCCGGGAGCGCCCTCGACCAGACAAGCGCAACGGCCTGGGCTAGATTCCCAGCTCAAGAGCTTTGTTGCATGCCATGACTACCCATTCCCTCACACTTCTTTTGCATTAACCCAAAAGAACCTGAGGCCGACCTTTTCATGTCAAGGACCCCCAAAATGATATGTATTTGGCCGCAAACCTCAAAATATATTGTTCCAGGGACCCCCAGAAGCAAAGCTTTGAGTTAAAAACGTTTGAGCAGATCTACAAGCTCGTAGCTTGTAGATCTGCTAGTTTTCAATAGCTAAAGTTTAAACTAATGATTAACCCATTTTGGGCGGGAACCCCTTTTGGTGTTAGCATTATGTTATGCTTTAGCTATTGAAAAATAGCAGATCTACAAGCTCATAGCGCGCCACCGAGTGGCGTGCTACAAGCTTGTAGGTCTGCTATTTTTGAAAAATCGAAGAACGACTGACACAGAAACATAGCTTTTTCAGAAAACTGTCAGGATGTAGAAGACATTTTTAGAATCTGATCTCAGGTCAAAATGGGTTAAAGTGGTTTAAAAGCTAAGGTGACACAGAAGCGTTCCGGGTCTTAATGGATTAATTCCATATAAAAGCTCTCTCTAACCTGTGTGGCCGGCGGCCACATGGCTCTTCATGTCGCTCTCGTCCACGCAGACGTAGTCGCAGGCGCTGCAGCACAGCGAGAACATCCACTGCTCCTTGTCAACGTGGAGAGACATGTGGCTCACAAACTGGGCATTGAGCTCTGTCTGGAAGCCACACACGTGGCAGCTGGAGAACAGAAGAGAACAGAACAGAGCAAGAGAGAGAGACAGAGAAGAAAGAATAAAGCGGTTTAACGTCAAGGTTTTCTCAGCATTGAATCGCCAATGTGTGTACTGTATATGTGGTGAACAGAGGGAGCGAGAAAAAGTAGAGATGAATAGTGCAGTTAACTCGCGTCACCTACTATAAGAGATTGTGTAGAGAGATATGAAATAACAGGAATTATAATGTCTACCATTATTACTAATGTTTATAACCCGTTTATTATTATTAGTCTGTCCTGATCACCGTGGTAGGCTATGGTAGTGACTTTTAAAACACACCCTGTTTGATAAGTCTATTTTAATGTAAATCATGTTCTATTGAAGAAGACCTGATTGAAAACATAAACTCATTATGACCATTCCATCAAACTTTTTGCAACCAGTGAATTCGCTCCATACTAGAATAGATAGAATGCAGGTTTTGGACGCTTCTGTGTTTGCTTTATTTTCCAGGACACTGGAAGCTTCCCACTTAGTAGGAACATCATTACTCACTGTAGTAGTAGTAGTAGTAGTAGTAGGAGTGTAATTAATCAATAGGCCCGAAAATTAGAGCCTGGCCCTACCTGGGCCCTTATCAAACCCTGTACACTCAAGACACTGCCCTCGCTGCCACCCTTAGATCTCTATAGATGGAGCTGACCTGTTCTGACATTTCATATGTTGATCTGACCTTATCAAACCCTGTACACTCAAAACATGCTCCTTATATGGCCAGTACAGAATTCATTCCATGTTGATCTGACCCCCCATGCCGAAGCACCAGTGCTCGCCCATTAGTCTGCCGTCACCCAGGCGGATGCGTGCACGTGACCTCCCCCTTTAGGGCGAGGTTGGGCGAGGTATTAATAGTACCTGTACTAGTAGTAGTACTAACAGTGTAGTCGTAGTATTATTCATAGTACCTGTAGTCGTACTATTATTGTACTATTATAGTACCTGTAGTAGTAGGGGCAGCTCTTGCGCTCGGCTGTGTGGTCAGTGACAATCTGCTCTGTGTCCGTGCTGACCAGCTTGACGGAGTGGATGGTAAGGTGCTGGTTGAGGTTGGCTCTGCACTTGGCTGCATAAGGACACAGGTGACACTTATATTTCCTCTCCTCTGCAACCAAACACACACATGCAAACACACACACACACACACACACGCGCACGCACACACACAGACAGACAGACAGACCCACGTACTGAAGTTACTATGTGAATAGTATACTATTGAATCATTACTAATGATGATCCATTAAGTTTGGATGCTGTAACATAGTACTGTACATACTGTAACACACACACCCACATACACACACCCACCTACACACACACACACACACACACACACACACACACACACACACCCACAGCCACACCCACACACACGCACACACACAGATCAGGCAGTATGTAAATGTTACTCGACTGTGTGGGCACATTAGGATGTCGTTTCATCGTAACGTATAAAACGTATTGTAACTCATCGTAACGTATGAAACCTAAAAGAATATAAACAAAAACATGTGCTGTACTATAAACACAGACAGATCATAGACATACTGTACACCCATGGGGCAAACACAGCCACACGTTCAGAGTTACACAAGAAGGGCAAACAGACAGGGACACATATGCAGTAATCGTGCACTCGGTAATGGAGCACGCTTTAAAATAATTCGAAGCGCAGAGACAAAGCAACGGTCACCATTCGCCCTCTCATTAAAACACACACAACCCTCTTTTGTTCCCTTTCTCTCTCACAAGCGCGTGTGCACAGTGCACGCACACACACACACGCACACGCACACGCAAACGCACACGCACGCGCACACGCACGCACTTGCCCCAAGGACACAAAGTCAGGCAACCTTTATGTCGCCCGGGAAACCAAAAAGACCATCACGCTGACATATGCCCCCTCTCCTGCTCTCTGTGCTGTGGCCAAGCTGTTTCCAGCCAAGCCCTCACGGGGGGGTGAAAACGTGTGCAAATGTGTGTGTGTGTGTGTATATATGTGTGTGTGTGTGTGTGTGTGTGTGTGTGTGTGTGTGTGTGTGTGTGTGGGTGGGTGGAGGGGGGGCGGGTATATGAAGCCGGATTTTATTCTCAGTTATGCGGCGGTGTTGCGTACCGAAATAGCCGACGACAAGCTCACAGCGCCGTGCCTGTGATGCATTGTCAGCCTGTACATACAGAACGTGAAGCCGTGTGTACTGTATGAATGTGTGACTCCATGTGTACTGTATGAATGTGTACTGTATGAATGTGTGACTCCCTGTGTACTGTATGAATGTGTACTGTATGAATGTGTGACTCCCTGTGTACTGTATGAATGTGTACTGTATGAATGTGTGACTCCCTGTGTACTGTATGAATGTGTACTGTATGAATGTGTGACTCCCTGTGTACTGTATGAATGTGTACTGTATGAATGTGTGACTCCCTGTGTACTGTATGAATGTGTACTGTATGAATGTGTGACTCCATGTGTACTGTATGAATGTGTGACTCCCTGTGTACTGTATGAATGTATACTGTATGAATGTGTGACTCCCTGTGTACTGTATGAATGTGTACTGTATGAATGTGTGACTCCATGTGTACTGTATGAATGTGTACTGTATGAATGTGTGACTCCCTGTGTACTGTATGAATGTGTGACTCCCTGTGTACTGTATGAATGTGTACTGTATGAATGTGTGACTCCCTGTGTACTGTATGAATGTGTGACTCCCTGTGTACTGTATGAATGTGTGACTCCATGTGTACTGTATGAATGTGTACTGTATGAATGTGTACTGTATGAATGTGTACTGTATGAATGTGTACTGTATGAATGTGACTCCATGTGTACTGTATGAATGTGTGACTCCCTGTGTACTGTATGAATGTGTGCTGTATGAATGTGTACCGTATGAATGTGTGACTCCATGTGTACTGTATGAATGTGTACTGTATGAATGTGTGACTCCATGTGTACTGTATGAATGTGTGACTCCATGTGTACTGTATGAATGTGTACTGTATGAATGTGTACTGTATGAATGTGTGACTCCATGTGTACTGTATGAATGTGTACTGTATGAATGTGTGACTGAAGCCATGTGTACTGTATGAATGTGTGACTCCATGTGTACTGTATGAATGTGTACTGTATGAATGTGTACTGTATGAATGTGTGACTCCATGTGTACTGTATGAATGTGTACTGTATGAATGTGTGACTGAAGCCATGTGTACTGTATGAATGTGTGACTCGCATTTTTAACCTTTTTACCATTCAAGTTTGTTTACTTCACAAGCAAGCTCGTTAATCCACTGCTAATTTTAATTAACAATTAAAGTGTTTTAAATAGGCTCATTATGACAAATGTTATTAATATATTATTAGGCACCAGGGTAAGGAGAGAGGACAGTGTGTGTGTTAGTGCGTGCGCACACACACACACGCGCGCAGGGGGGGGGTTGGGGCGGGGGCAGAGGGTGATTAGGGGATAGGTTTGTAAACATGACATCTTCACAACATGAGACAGGGAAGCATGAACAGCTTTATCTTGAGGATGTCTCCCCCAGTGTGTGTGTGTGTGTGTGTGTGTGTGTGTGTGTGTGTGTGTGTGTGTGTGTGTGTGTGTGTGTGTGTGTGTGTGTGTGTGTGTGTGCGAGCGAGCGAGACAGAGACAGAGACAGAGGAAGAGTGTAATAATTGCAACTATAGTGAAATTAGTATGGTAATTAAGTATAATATATTGTAGTACTATGTGTACTATAGTAGAACATTTCACTATGGTTAGACTAGTGTAATATTATTGTGATTTAGTACAGCATTGTATAATATACTATACTACAGTACAGTACAGCATGGTGTATAATAGTAGAAGAACAGAGTATGTGTGTGTAATAATATATATAGAGAGAGAGAGAGAGATGTATCGGTATCGGCCCTTATTTGTCATATCGGTATCGGCGTCTAACCACTGAGCCGACACAGGGGTAAGGGGTTGACACTATGGCAGGTAAATACAATTGGGGCATGCCGAGTTTGCTTTCGAGTTGCCCAAACTGCAAGTGCACATATGAGTCTGCTATAAACACAATACGAGATGTATAGCTAAAAACACAACAGGAGATCACAATACTGGTATCGGTATCGGCCAACACAGAAATTGTGGTATCGGGAACGGATCGGGAACGAAAAAAGCGTATCGGGACATCCCTAATATATATATATATATATATATATATATATATATACTCTGTTGTTATGGGGTGCTTTCCTGTCATCTATCATGCTTTCCTGTCATCTACAGTATTTGTGTTTAAATGTCTTCTATGATGCTACCTACAGTATGGTACTTAAGGTACTTAACACTAAACTAAACTAATGATAGAGGACTATCACTCATTATGGTCCATTCATTGGATCGCAAAGAAGCAGAGAGTGAGGTTTCAAACGGAACTTGTAGAGATCTTTTAGCCTGCCTGTACCAACGGATGTAGTAAATGTTGTATTTGGAGGAGGTTGAGCAGATCAGCTCCGTTACCCGTACAATACCGCTGTCAGGTGTCACTATTTACAGACGGGAGTCTCTTTTTTGCAGAGCCTGGGTTTCGATGGACGCTGATGGGACGCTTGTTTTACAGCGCTGGCTAGGAGGGCGGGGTTATATAACCTCATAAAAACTATGCCTAAACCTAACCCTAACCTGTAAAACAAGCGCCCCCTCAGCGACTCCCAGGCTCCGCCAAAGAGTCTCTCTCTTTTACAGACAGTGGCTGCTTCGTTTTACAAATTAGCTTTCATTAGTGTTATTCATTCATTTCATTTGTAAGAGCATACATATCAGCAGAATCACTGCTGTAATTCCATTTTCTAATAAATATTACTATTCAAGGCCAACAATGTATGATTATAAAAGACCTATAAAATACCGCGATGGTATTGCAAGTGTTTTAAGATTTTAATGATAATATAACATTAATATAAAAAAGTCAAATGTTGTGTGTGCACCTGGAGAAGACGCCCTGGAGTCAACCAATTGTAGCTGCTAAGCATTTAGTTGAGTGTGTGTGTGAGAAAGAGAGAGCGAGAGAGAAGGTGCATGTGCCGTTTTCCAAGTGAGACTAATCATGGTAGTAATATTTTTAAAGGAAGGGTGATCCAGTCTAGTTTATCTGATTTACTAAGGCTGGCTGCACGCACGCACGCACGCACGCACGCACGCACGCACGCACGCACGCACGCACGCACGCACGCAGATGGATTTCATATTGGTTGTCGATGTGCAGTGTAATGGCCAAGCAATGTTAGATATAGTAAGAGTAATGGATCAATCCATGATCACGCAAAGTTAACACAACATTTATTTATATTAAATATGGAATTTAGGAAACGTGTACAACTGTACATTACATGTACATTAAACATTACGCCAGTGGTTCTCAACATTTGGGTCGCCAAATGATTTTGGGGGCCCCCAGATGACTTCAACATGCAACACTGTTTTCTCAATCAACGGTACAGTACCATCTCTTTTTCAAGGGGGTCCCAACAACATAAATGCACGTTACAGTCGATTGATGTTACGCGTGTGTATGGTCTTACCTGTGTGCAAGGAGAGGTGTCTGGAGAGGGTCTGTTGTCGCCCAAACACCTTGCCACAGACAGGACAGGGGAACAGCTGTTCATTCAACCTCCACTGGGCTAGACCGTTCCCTGGCTCCCCATCACACTTTTCATCAGAGTCTGGAACACACAAACACACACAATGCGGGTCAAAGATTTGATTTGGATGTTGGGTCTTCTTAGACATCTCTTTTGTCTTTATTAGCCTGTATAGTGAGATGACAAGTAATATAAACCTGTTTTTTTGTTTGTTTTTTGCAACAATTTTCTTCATTTTGTTGAGTGATCACTTATAGCATCTCTGAGGATAGATTCTGGATGAGCAGGACATGTGCAGCATTTTGTACAAAACAATCTTAGCCAATCAGTGTAGAATCTGATCTCATGACTACAGAGATCATGTGTACCGATTTGCGTGAGATTTGGATGAAATCTTTGCTACTAACATAAACAATATGTTTTACAGAAATCGGCCTCATGGTGGCGCTATAACCGGCAGATGTGGAGGGATGCAGGGAAAATGTTTTTCTATGGCCTCTAGGGAGTGCGCATACATAAGTTGTATACAGATCGATGCAGTTATAGGTAAAAACAGGAATTGCCCTGTTATAGCGCCACCGTGAGGCTGATTTAGAAAGAAAGTCCTCGGCTTAGTGGAAATGTGTGTGTATAATTTCACGGACATTGCACACTGTGTTTGTGATTGTGGCATTTTGTTCGAAACGGACCAATCATGTAAGCTTTGGAAGCCAATCTTAGCCAATCAAGATGGAAGATGGGGAATGGTGCAGATCCGTGTTGATCACATGAATATGGTATAGTGTATAATGAATTGTGTGATGTGTGGCTAAAATGTGTACGAGTAATCTACAGAAATGCGTTTTGCCTAAATCGGCCGCATGGTGGCGCTATAACAGGCTGTTGTGGAATATTTGGGGCAGAGGTTCGTCGTTGGGATCCAGGGAGTGTGTGTGCAAAATTTGGCATGGATTGGGCCAACGGTGCCGGAGATTAGCTGGTAACGGACGGACAGAAGGATGGACGGACACACGCACACACACACGGACGGAGTGCAAAACATACTCTCTCCCCATGCCTTCGGCCTGGTGGAGACAAAAATAAGGGAGAGACAGGATGAGATGCACCTGGATGAGGTGGGTCTGAACCCATGAGAAGCATGCTGCACTAACAGACTGATCCAGCAACACTCCAGTTTTGTATGTTTTCTAAGAATCAGCCAAGCCAAACCATTCTTACAAACAATAGACTTAACATGCTGTGAAGGGAGAAAAGCATTGTATAATATACTATACTACAGTACAGTACAGCATGGTGTATAATAGTAGTAGAACATAGTGTGTGTGTGTGTGTGTGTGTGTGTGTGTGTGTATAATATATATATATATATATATATATATATATATATATATATATATATATATATATATAATTAATTATATATATATATATATATATAGGCTGAGCCACTAGGACAAGAGTATAATTTTGTTATACCTCCATAATTATTTCACTGAAACCTTAAATCATCAAATGCATCCCTTTCTTCATTGAATACAACAGCCAGCTTCCTCTGAGCAGGTGCCCATGTGCCCCCCAGCACCAATCAGTCTTAAAGCCCGTTCTGGAAGACAGGCTGGCTGAGTGGCTGTCCATGCTACTATTCAGCTAGTGTAGTAAAGTACCCCGCCCCCAGCCTCCACCCACAGACCCAGGGTGGTCAAAGTAAAGCAATATAAAAACAAGAATCATTTAAAAGCAAGAAAGAAATAGAGTGAAAAGGAAGGAGAGTGTAGGATGGTGAGAGAGAGAGAGAGATGGAAAAGGAGTGATAGAGATGGAGAGAAAGAGACCACAACGAGATGGCAAGAGAGTGCAGCCCCACATTGGACAAGGAGAGCGAGAGAATTAACCTTCGGATGAAAAGTGCATCTCTCCATTGAAGATTCTGCACCACACAGAGGCCAAGCATTGCTTCTGCCCATAAAACTGCATCACATGACAACAGGCCTGTCCGTGCGGAACGCACAGAGTGCCCTCGTACCTCGTACACTGTCCATGCGGAACGCACAGAGTGCCCTCGTACCTCGTACACTGAACAGGCCTGTCCATGCGGAACGCACAGAGGGCCCTCGTACCTCGTACACTGAACAGGCCTGTCCATGCGGAACGCACAGAGTGCCCTCGTACCTCGTACACTGAACAGGCCTGTCCATGCGGAACGCACAGAGTGCCCTCGTACCTCGTACACTGAACAGGCCTGTCCATGCGGAACGCACAGAGGGCCCTCGTACCTCGTACCTCGTACACTGTGGTCTACAACAGGCCTGTCCATGCGGAACACAGAGTGCCCTCGTACCTCGTACACTGAACAGGCCTGTCCATGCGGAACGCACAGAGGGCCCTCGTACCTCGTACACTGAACAGGCCTGTCCATGCGGAACGCACAGAGGGCCCTCGTACCTCGTACACTGAACAGGCCTGTCCATGCGGAACGCACAGAGGGCCCTCGTACCTCGTACACTGAACAGGCCTGTCCATGCGGAACGCACAGAGGGCCCTCGTACCTCGTACACTGAACAGGCCTGTCCATGCGGAACGCACAGAGGGCCCTCGTACCTCGTACACTGAACAGGCCTGTCCATGCGGAACGCACAGAGGGCCCTCGTACCTCGTACACTGAACAGGCCTGTCCATGCGGAACGCACAGAGGGCCCTCGTACCTCGTACACTGAACAGGCCTGTCCATGCGGAACGCACAGAGTGCCCTCGTACCTCGTACACTGAACAGGCCTGTCCATGCGGAACGCACAGAGTGCCCTCGTACCTCGTACACTGAACAGGCCTGTCCATGCGGAACGCACAGAGTGCCCTCGTACCTCGTACACTGCGCAAAAAGACCTCACGCCTGAACACGGAATGATGAAGAGTGGTCTAACCTTGGGTGATTTAGGCTTAAATCTTACAATGATGCATCCCATAACCTAGTGATGTTCGTGTCAAATGTGATGTTGTGAGCTATAGAGGAAGGGAAAAAATACACCAAACTTAAACCTGATAAACTTTGTTGAGGCCCTCTACTTTAATCCTTCTACACTAAATGCCTTTGCTGAAAATAGGCAATCTACAAAAGCTCACAGCGCGTCGCGTTGCGACAAGCTCTATTTCCGCTGAATGTTTACTCCAGAATAGGGACACCAATGTCCAAGTGGTTAAAATGACATGGCTAACACAAATTCAGCGAATACTAGACAATGATGGATAGGGTGATCTGTGAAACAGTTGGCGAAATTAAAGCCTCTTTTTTGATCCGTCCTGATTTGTGTAACCCGAGTACAGTCTCTACTGACCTTGTAAACTACATGATGGGGACTCTGCTCTGGTCTTTACATAGCAGCAGCCCTGCATAGACATCAGTGAGGGTGGTCTGCCAATACCATCAATCCTTTATAAGCTCATGTGCTGTAGGCCACATTTAGAAACAAATAAATAGTAAACATGTGTCCCCCTATGCCAGCGATGATGCAGAGACCCTCCTAAGCACTGTGATGTCAACTAACTGATCTCATTCATTGACTTTATTCTGCAATGAAACACACAAGGATATCAACAAAATGTTTAAGCTGAAGTATTTTAAACTCATTAATGATAGCGACCCTCCAAATGTCAACTACTGCAACGGATATTTCATTAATTAGCATAAGTCTCTTAACACACTTTGCCACTGTCTGTTCTTTGTTGTACTGTATGAGTTGGATGATGAGCTGGATTTGAACCCATGAACTCATGAGTACTGTACTGTTCCCATGCAGAGCCCTCACTAACAGACTGATACACAAGCCTCCAGGTTTGTATGTTAGCACTTACATATGAGTCAAAGAGTTCTCACAAACAGCATATTAACGCACTGTGAAGGGCAAAAATAAACTAGCGCTAGCTAGTGGATGGAGACTGTCCGCTAATCAGAAGGTCACCGGTTTTCCTCCTGGTCCCTGAGCAAGGCACTTAACCCCATGCTCCCCCCTAAGTGCTCACCATAACCGTCTGAGCAGCCAGCAGCTGGGTGAAGCTGAAACTGAATGTCCTCCACGGGAAGAAAAAGACAAAGGTCTCCCTTTCCCTAAAGGATATACTGTGTAGAAAACCTCCCAATACTTCTCCTAGGAAGAGACTGCGCACACTCTAATTAAGAATTAATGGTAGCATAATTTGCTAAAATGCATATTTAAAAAATAAATAAAAATAGCACCTGAAAGCAAAGTATTGATGCAAATATTTACTATGGTAATACAACCAAGTATAAAGTCCAGTCAAATGTGTAATAGGCTTTAAATGGAATAAAAATGTTTCTGCAACCCAGCAGGAGGGGAAATATGAAGTGACAACCACTATAGGACATTAATCAGAACTGCAGTGTTTCCATTACTTCCACATTGGCTTCATGTTGTTTGGAAATATCCACACAATACAAGAAACTTCAACACAAAGAAAAACAATTACAAAATAAATGTTCATTCGGGAGTTTTTTCTTTGTCTTTGTCTTCTTCATTCTGCCACTGCAGAATAGACTAAGAAAAAGCCACAAAGCACCAGACTGACCCCTAGCAGCACAAAGTCAATGTTACTGGGTGACAAATCAACCGATAGCCTCAATGCTGCTTACATTTTGAATGACTGCTGGTTCTTTGCGCTGGTGTCTGCAGTACATCCAACAAACCTCTACACACACACACACACACACACACACACACACACACACACACACACACACACACACACACACACACACACACACACACACACACACACACACACACACACACACACACACACACACACACACACACACACACACACACACACACACACACACACACACACACACACACACACACACACAAATGTTAATCCATCCCTAGCGCACACACAAAATGTTCATCCATCCCTAGCGCAATATCAAATAATGAAGTGTGTGCACTTGCCAGAATGTTTTTCACATTAAGAAACATGGTTACTGTTTTACATTGCACTTCTAAACTCGCCAAGTATGGTTCAAATAAGGCTAGACTGGAATAGTTTGGCTCAGTCCATGTCCTAGGTCTTGCTTCAAACAGTATGCCACAGATGACCCAACTTATCAGATGAAGGAAACTTATTGTTTGTACTGCTGTGAGAAACACCATTCTACACAAAGTGACCTTGGCCAAGAACAGTTTATTTTTTCCCGATCCAACAAAGACTATGAAAAACACTTTCAAATCACAGAAAAATGGAATGAATCCGATGTTAATTGCTTGGGTATTGTCCAGACATTTCACCAAAACAAGCTCCTACATGTGGTTCAGATTCTAACGTGGCCACTACACCCTACTGTACTGAGTTCCAGCAGCTAGAGGAGCAAAACGTTCCCTGTCAGTCTCTCCCAGTTACAGACCCTGAGTCTTTGCAGATAGCAATCAGTGTGCAGGACCTCAACACCCCGTGCCCTACTACAACAAGAAGAAAAAAAAAATAAACACACCTTTGAAATATATGTTTGCTCAATGACACAATCTGTGATAGCTGCTTGGAGCCGATTCCCACTAAAATAGGAGCCCCCCCACGCCCACGAAAGCTGTCATAAGTAAACACAAGCTGTCAGGCTGACAGGCTGTTTGATAGGGAAGGTTCTCGGGATAGACAGAGGAGGAATTAAATGTTTTTTGGACATTCTGGGAGGAGGGGAGCATGCAGGGGTGTGTGTCTGTGGCGGGCAGGGGTCGATGGTGAACGTTAAAAGTGTAGATATATAGGCTTCAGAGGGAAAGAGTGGGGGGTGCGCTGAAGGACGATTTGCTGGGTTTTTATTGACTTCTCAGGCAGCCCCACTTGAGCCTCACTTTCCATCCGTCTCTTTTTCACACAGATCTCCATGTGAATGTAAGGCCTGGCCCTTGTTAAGCCATCGCTAAACTGAAATAAATCCTTTGCTAAATAGGGACAGTTTTCTTCTTTTACTCTGAGAGTGTACACTCACTGTACAGTCCATTTTTACACAGTCAAACCATCACTAAGTATTTGACAGTAACTAAGTGTGGGATAAAGGCAGACACCAAAAGTGTTTAATTTGACTGCGATTCCCTGAACCAGCTCTGGGCTTTATACACCGTCTCTGATTACGCAACACTAGGTGGTCTGCTCACATGGCTTTAGATTTTAAAAGTCTTTGACTGCTCCCCCCCCCCCTCTACACCAAATCTCTGCAACAAAAATGCGGTGAGCTTTTAGATCTGCTATTGCATGAATACTTTATCAGTTGCTAATTTAAGGTCTATTTATTTGCACTTTATAGTAAATTATGCTACCATTAATTCTTAAATAATTGTTAAAGAAGGTATGCTTCTACTGGCGAATGTTTCCCCCAGAATAGGAATGCTGGGGTTCAAGTAGTTAATACTCATTATGCCACTACGTACGTAGAAAACGAAAGATTGATTTTATGAAAGCTGCATGGAACAAAGAGACCAGAGCTCTATTCATATTAAAATACTGTATATCAGGCTCTTTTTTTGGCAGCCATTTGGTACATGTCCTCCCTGCAGCACCATGAATTATGTTGAAATCAAGTTATGGTTTCAGGTAAAAGCAGCCCACACATCGCATTGACCTGATTTATTAATTGCAATGCAATTTCCTTGGACAAAACAGCACGGCAAGATTCAATAGGTTACTGTCAGGTCAGCTAAGATAGTTGGGAGCTTGTCTTAGCTGAAGATTAGTCTCGCATAGCTAGACATTTCACATCTCCGCCTACTCCGCCTGGGAGACTTCAGTAGGTGCAGCTCTCTGAAAGCAACCCTCTCTGAAATTTAAATAACCAATATTACCCAGTACGATTTCAATAATCTAGGAATATGTTTTGGAATACTACACAATACTAAACAAATTATCTTCATTCTTAGTACTAACTATGCTGTGTTCTTGACCAGTGATGACTGACTGACCCGCCAATCAATGTGCTTTATGTCCTCAAAGTCACGCATCCAACAAGCTTTAAACAAGTTTTCACAAGTTTATTTTATGGAAAAAGTAATTTGTGTTGAATGTGGGCCAAGTCATAAATGACATTGTGAAGCAATTGAAAGAGAGATGTGCTCAGTTCTCTTTAATGTTATTGTTAACCCAGGCAGACAGACAAA
Source organism: Electrona antarctica (assembly GCF_951216825.1). Lineage (NCBI taxonomy): Eukaryota > Metazoa > Chordata > Actinopteri > Myctophiformes > Myctophidae > Electrona > Electrona antarctica. The sequence continues at coordinate 26,247,625 of NC_136809.1, forward strand.
TAGCAGACAAACGTGTATTAGTTTGTTTTATGGAAACAGTTGTGTGTGTTGAATGTGCCAATTGCACAGAATCATTCAAAAGAGAGTAAATGTAGCAAATTACTTTAATTAGAAATTGTGTCATTGACAATAGAAATGGAAGGCAAAGCCATAAAGTCTTGTGTCTTTTTGCGACCGTAGTTCGCAGATTACTTCCGTCACGCTTCCATATGGCCGTCAGTCCGTCACGCCTCGTGACACGCTCCATATATTGCCGTCTCCATATATGAAGATCACGACACTGACCTCAACAAACCCTTGACAGCCATACATGGAGAAGACTGGATCATCACCTATATCTGCATATGGAGCCGGCCAGCAACTCTATATCTGACCTTAATCCCTTAGATCTCCATATATGGAGCTGACCTGTTCTGACATTCCCTGATCCCTCCCCCTCGTCCTTCCTCTTCGATGTCTCCCTTTTGACTGATACCCGTCCATTCAACCTCTAGACGGACCCGCCCCAAAGTTATCAGGGCAGCCGTGCCCGGAAGCCCGCGTTCTCAACAGGCCCGAAAGCCTGGCCCTACCTGGGCCCTCATCAAACCCTGTACACTCAAGTCACGCTCCATATGTTGATCTGACCTCATCAAACCCTGTACACTCAAGACATGCTCCATATATGGCCAGTACAGAATTCATTCCATATGTTGATCTGACCTCCCATGCCAGAGCGCCATGCCAGGTGGATGCGCGCAACCTCACCCTGTCACTTCCCGCCCTCAGGGCGTCTTACTGGTCATATGTGGAAATATAGCAAATAAAAGTAACCTAGTGAATAATTGGAGAATTCCCAATTTAATCAGTTCAGTAAGTAATTAAATTAATGAATTAAAATCAAATTAGATTTGTAACTTTCATAAAGACTTTGTGCTCTCCTCCTAATAACCGGGACCATTCACTGCTGTCACCCAGACTGTCTCAGGGCCTTGGAGCAGAAGCTGAGGAATCTTAAGGATTTATTTATTTTGTAATCAAGGGCAGAGATAGAGAGGAGAGACATGCGAGACTGGACGGCAGTCGGATTCGAACCCGGGTCCACACGTTCACTAGGAGCATATGGTCCACTGCACTGACTGGCTGAGCCACAAGGCACCCCAAGGTGAGGAAATCTTAGCAACGAGCCTGTCGACAGCATGGTTAGATGTAATCGTCCTACTGCCACTGAGTCAGCCGTCATGTGAACCTCCTGCCAGCACACTGCTCTGAGTCACAACCCCAACAAGGGCCTCGCACGCACGCACGCACGCACGCACGCACGCACGCACGCACGCACGCACGCACGCACGCACGCACGCACGCACGCACGCACACCAGTAGAAGTCTAACACCCAGCCGACAGAGAGTGACTGAGTGACAGTGTCTGTGTAGTAAACAGGAATGCAAACATATACAGTGGCGTGCACAGACATTTAGAGGGGCAGGTGCTCAAGTGAAAAAGGGCATCTTGTGCAGCGCGTGGAACCGGCCGGTTGCCTTAATAGTGTGATATTTTGGGGCCTAAATAATATATTGGAAGCTTTTTATCAAGAATTGATCAATGTCACCATGGTCCACAAGACATACTGTACACTGTAAAATAAATAAAAAATAAATAAATAAATGGTTACATCTATGCTACTAGGGTGCTACTAAGGTTAATATAAACAAATTAATTTTATCATTAATTTTCATATAACAAAGTATAAAATAGGGCATAAATAGTTAATCAGACTAATTGTTTTAGACGATTATAAAAAAAAATCTATTCATTGTTTTGTGTTGATTTGTTGATATACCTATTGTTATAGCCCAATATACGCACTGATATTATCGGTGAGGAGGGTATTGTGTTAAAAGTAAGGCTCAAAAATGCCAATAACATGGATATTGATGCACAGCAGCCAGCTTCACAAGCCAAGGATCAGACCTGTGGCTTTTTAAAATGAATGAATGAAAAACTTTATTCCGAACATTTTAAAAAATTAGACAAAAGTCAAAGAATTAAAATAAGTTCAATATAGAACAAACAAAATAATATTCCAAAAAAAACAAAAAAACAAAAAAACAAGCCTCACTGGCTGCAAGTATAATTATTATTATTTTTTTTACTTTTATATGTTCGGAAAGGAGTGACACGGCGGTGTCCCACCATTATGCCAGCACCCTGCCACTGTGCCATGTTGACTAGTTCCATTATGCCAGCACCCTGCCACTGTGCCATGTTGACTAGTTCCATTATGGCAGCACCCTGCCACTGTGCCATGTTGACTAGTTCCATTATGCCAGCACCCTGCCACTGTGCCATGTTGACTAGTTCCATTATGCCAGCACCCTGCCACTGTGCCATGTTGACTAGTTCCATTATGCCAGCACCCTGCCACTGTGCCATGTTGACTAGTTCCATTATGCCAGCACCCTGCCACTGTGCCATGTTGACTAGTTCCATTATGCCAGCACCCTGCCACTGTGCCATGTTGACTAGTTCAGGGGTATTTAGAAGAAGTGTATTTTGTCCCCCACCACCCCCAGCTGGAGACAGGTGGCACGGGTATCAAAACATGAGCCTCGTCAGAGACACTGGAGCTTCCGTAACCTCAGCCAACCTCCGGGCTGGGTCTTCTCTTGACCTCGCCATTGGCTAGCTCAGTGCCTGTCATAGTGACAGCCTCTGAATGGCTATTGAAACCATGGTGCTCCTGCCTCCTTGTCACTGGAAGCGACAATGGAGGGCTTTGTCTGAGGACGACCTAGAGAGTATTCAATGAATGAATGAATTAATTCATTCATTCATTCATATTAACCGTTGTTACTGTCTGTACATACATTTATTCATATACTTAAGTGTTAATAGGCTGTTAATAGACTGAGAATATACCATATCTATTATCTACCCATATCCTCATGGTTGATAGACTAATATAACTACTGGCAATAGATTTATGGCAATACATTCATTCATATATTCACTGTACATTTGCATTTATTGATAGACTGCTATTACGTTCACTCATTTGGAGACCCAGTGCAGATATCTAGGGAGCTCATCAGCGCAGTATTTTACCATCTTTATTTTTGTTTATCTTATCTATATTTGGTTTGGTTCCTTGACCTTTAAGGCCAAATTACAGTGGCTGTGTCGCGTAGCCACGTCCACGGTAGCAGAATCATACAGTATGATGTCAATATCGCCACACTCTCATGTCCCCGGTGACTCCGCACACATCCCCCATTTTGGGACTGTGTGTACTTATTAAGTACACTACTGCATATGCATTAGGGTGGGGGAAATGTTCCGTTTGTGGAGACGGTGAGAGGAGATCTGTCTTATCTCTCCTCATCTTATCATAAGGGCCTGAGAGCTCGAAGCTGAGCTGCCTAACAGCATTAAGTGTACCCAGTCAGAGGTGAGAGCAGGGCAGGGCAAGGCTCCTGGTCGCACAAGGTGACCAGGGGCCAACAGGCAGAAGCCCTGGGGTCCGCGGCCCCCTGGCAAACGGAGAGATAATTAAGTGAATTAGGGTGCGACATGGTCCTTGAATTGCTTTCATAGTTTAATTATTGTTATTAGAGCAGGGGACATGGGTAACAGAGGACAGGGAGCGCCTGGCCTATGGAGCTAGGAGCACTGGAATCACAATGTTAGCATGCGCGCGCGCGCACACACACGCGCACACGCACACACACACACACACACACACACACACACACTGTGCGTACAGTACCCCTCATAACTAGGTTAAACAGGCTTCTGTCATTAATCACAGATAAACATCAAAGGAGATGGAGAACGGAACACTAACACCAACACACAACCGGCCATCAGACACATCAAATAATACACATCCACCCACTGCAGCCCACACACACACACACACACACACACACACACACACACACACACACACACACACACACACACACACACACAGCTAGGGCTTTTTGGATGGGGGCATGACCATATGTACTGAAGCCATAAAGCAGCACTCAATCGTGCCACAATCTAGCTTTGGTGTGTTTTGTGTGTGTGCTGTGTTCACACATTATGTGCCTTCCCTTCTCGTGCAGCAGCTATAAAAGGGTGTTTTATACAGTACTTCATGATCTACAAGTCACAATGTGTCGTAGACTCGGAGCGCAAAATATGTGTTGATGATAGTTAGATATATAGGCCAAATCAATTGAAGAAAACTCCCTTTCAATGATGCATTTCATCTTGTGCTCACACACATACATCATCTTCGAGGCACACACAACAACATGTTTTCCCCACACGTGCACTCCCGCACTCATGGGTGGGCGTACAGATGGGCAATCTTACATCCACTAATTCATGTGCACTCAGTCGTCCATCTGATGTACAGTCCATTTAACTGGAGGTATAATTCCAGAGAGCGGCGTGTCCAAACAGCTAATGGCCGGTGTGTGGAGTGAGGTGCTTTGAACTGGGAAGAGGAGAGGATTTAAGTAGTTCAACAGTTGTTGTGAAAGACTGAACCTTGCCACACTTAAACACAATAGCACGGCACCAACAGGAAGATTACCCATTTAGAACAACAGAGGGCACGCTCGTGTGTGTGTGTGTGTGTGTGTGTGTGTGTGTGTGTGTGTGTGTGTGTGTGTGTGTGTGTGTGTTGAGAAGATGAAATGAGAGAACGAGAGAGGGAGAGTGCATGGTTTGAATTATAGTTACGTTATGAACTGAACATACTGTATACTGTGCCATGACTGTCATACCAATAAAGACATTTAAAGGAGAAATAACCTGTTGGTCTTTTTGTGAGTTAGCTTCCATCTTAAAGGTAAATAATCATCTAAACTAAAGGGAAGGTTTATTTATGGCACTTTATTTCAGACAGATATAGTGAACATTGACAAGGGGAATGACATGCAGTAATGAGTCAGATTCAAACTGGGGGTCAGCTGCATGGACAATAGCCTTATTTAAATGGTACTCATTGAGTGCCCATTAAAGGTGACATACTTAATTGTGCATTATGTGTCACGCTGTGAAGCGTTGTGAACCTGTAGATCTGATCTTTTTGGTGTGTGTCACGGCATGCAACCAAGTATGAATCAGGCATTATTATTTTTATTAGCTTCACTTGTGTTGTTTATATCAGTGCACTCTCATCCTAGTCCTTTAGAAGCCCACACACACACACACACACACACACACACACACACACACACACACACACACACACACACACACACACACACACACACACACACACACACACACACACACACACACACACACACACACACACACACACACACAAAAGAAGAAAACAAAACGAGTGAGAAAGGGAGAGAGAAAGAGAGAGAGGGATACAGAGAGAACAAGAGACAAACAGACAGAGGGCAAGAGACAGGGGACCTGCGCTTACAGCACTAACCACACACACCAGGGGGCAGAGGGGGGTGGGGGGGCACATGGCGGGCTGGGTGAATTAACTTTCAGGGCACCCCTGACACACAGAAGCCAATCAGATTTCCATTAACAGGCAGAGGGACGGGGCCAGGTTGGAACCTGCTAATTAACCTCTGGATCTCTCACTGCCAACAGGAGCAGACGGAGGAACTCTGGAATGCATGGCTTCGCCAGAGGACAGGAGAGGAGAGGAGAGGAGAGGAGAGGAGAGGAGAGGAGAGGAGAGGAGAGGAGAGGAGAGGAGAGGAGAGGAGAGGAGAGGAGAGGAGGAACAAAAAAGAACCACAGGACATGAGAGAAAAGGAGTAACAGGCAGGAGGAGAGAAACTGGCCATTCCTGTGGAAAGCTGAGGAGGAGGTGCTGGCGGAGCTGGGGGAGAGTGTAGCATGAGGTCTGTCTGTCTGTCTGTCTGTAAATCCGAATTTGATTTTAGATAGTCATTATTTTTTGTTAAAAATATCTTTCTACTAGCTGAATCCAAATAATATGAATATGAATTAACATTTGGTTCGACCATTCAAAGACAAACACTTGGTAAATATGGATTTGTTTATATAGGGAATAAACAAGTTATCAAAGTTTACATGTCTGTGGCGCTTGCTCTGCAGCCCATGACTCATATAATAAGAAATATGCAACTCACATTCTTGTCAATGTAATACACATTCATTCTTTCTATGTCTGCATTCAATCCAATGCCACATATTTAGTGTATGACAAGATGTCTGTTCCTCTCAACAGTGTGTGTGTGTGTGTATTGTCTATCTGCTCTGGCAGTGTGATTGTTTCTCAGTGTGCACTTGTGTTGGTCTGTGACTACAGTATGTATAGTGTGTGTGTACGTGTCTCACCGGGGAAAGCTGCCCTGGCTGAAGAACTAGCCTCTGCAGGAGAGGAACTCTTGGAGCGCAAGCTGAAGGGTGATTGTCTGTAGCGCTCATCTAGAAATGAACTGCAACACACACACACACACACACACACACACACACACACACACACACACACACACACACACACACACACACACACACACACACACACACACACACACACACACACACACACACACACACACACACACACACACACACACACACACACACACACACACACACACACACACACACACACACACACACACACACACACACACACACACACACACACGCGCAAAATAGTAGCAGGAGAACACATACCATTTTGTTCTTCCTATAGTACTTGTCTTGTACATTGGATTTTGAAAGAATGTAGTTATTATTGATTTTTGGTTTGCATTAAGACACCCTCCTATAACATTTAGCACTAAGTTTACAATACCGTGTTTCATTCTTTTGTCATACATGTACAAATAAAGGGATCATAATGCATGTTTCTACTATAAAAACATCATTCAATGAATCAATCAATTACATATGCTGTGGTATTTTGACATCATGAAGGGAGCTTGTGATGGTGATAAAGGACCATAGCAGTTTGACTTCTAGCAGAGATTGCCCTGTTGTTCATAAAACGTGTACTTAAGTGTACTAGACCGGTGCCCGGCTGTAGAGCACTGAGTCGGTAATGATGGAAGTTGGAGATCCATGCCCCAGCCGGCATTCCCGTTGTTGGTAATACCCGTTGTACCCGTGTCAGAGTACCCGTTCCACCCATCTGTCTGTGTCCCTTATGCCCATATATGGAGATTTCTGTATCTGTCTCTCTGTGTCCCTTTATTCCTATATATGGAGTTCTGTGTCAGACATGCCAACATATGGAGTGTTGTGATGTCAGGCATGCCCAAATATGAAGTGTTGTCAGAAGTCAGAACAGGGTCCATATATGGACCCTGGGCAGGGGCCCTGTAAAGAGCTCTGGCAGAGGCCTTTTGTGGCGGTTCTGGACAACTGTGGATCCGACCGACTCGACACCGGGCACTGCACTCCCTGTGGGGGTGTGGAACGCGTGTGTCGAATTGAAGTCGGTGGGGTGAACGGTTCTCGAGTTACGTGCATTACAGACATACACACGTATGTACGTACAGACAGAGGCGTGGTGAATTTATAGATAGATAAATGAATAATTGAAGAGGTCTTTTAATGATATGGTAAATTACAGAAAACAAAAATGTTCAGGTGCATTATGTGACATTTATGAAATATGGACAAGGCATTAACAAACACTATTTCAAAAATACTTCAAGTTCGTTTCAAAAATAGCAGATCTACAAACTCACTGTACTGTAGGTTGAAAGTGGTTAATGTTGTGTGTGAAGCTTAATGAAGCTCGGACAAGGGTGAAATACAGTACGTGTATACACTAAGTACCATCACAACATATTATGGTCTCACCTGTTCATGCCCACCATGTTGTTGTCCTTGAGGTCATTGGCTTTGCTGACTTTTTCTGTAAAATTAACAGATAAGAAAATGTGTTAAAAGGGGTGAAAAGTCATTGTGTTCATAAGAACAAAGTATTAGCTAGCTCTTACGTAGACTGGCTAACATTTGCTATGAGATGGCATGTTCGATTATAGGGAGTAGACTTGGAGTGACACAAAAGGAGTGAACGAAACAAAATAAAGAAAAGGTTTAGTTGTGCAACTTGAAAGGTCCAGGTCACTCAGTCTGAAGAATATTAAACATCTTTATTCTAGAATTTAAACTATTCTAGAGAGGTGATGAAATCAAAATCTTTCCTGTTCGTCACTCTCACAACATGGCGCTCACTGGCAACCACAGGTCTCTATTGGCTACTTAAAACATGTTCAGCGTCAAACACGGAATCATGCTCAATGAACCTAGAAGCCATTAGACTGTAGATTGATTACTGGTACAACAGTTAAAGCTGTATACATATCCAACACAATTTAACACAATAAACAGACTAAGCTACAGTAACACCAGCTAACTCCCCTACAGCTAATCCCCCCCCCCCCCCCTCCTACGACTGGCATCCGCTGAAAACCCAGAGAGCACGGAGGGAGAATGAGACCCATATGTGGCACGCTTCGACTTTCAAGGAAAACGCACATTAGTGCATTGCAAAGCTCACAGCGTCTGGGCGACCTTGGTCACTGATGTGTGTGCGCGCGGCCCCTGCTGCTCCGGGTAATTCATATTGATTGCTCATTGTGTGATGGCGGAGTCTAACATGTCTCCTGCAGCCCCCTTACTGCCACAGCAGACACTACAAGATCTGGAGAGTTTTGTTTTTGCAAGCACATGACTATAACTACATTTCAAATAGAAATATTGTACTTTTCAGTCCACTCCACCAGTTTTCTTGGGACCCAAAATATATTATGAATGAACCACATACCCATAAGCTTTCAAATACATTGATAATAGCCGATCTACGAGCACATAAGATAGATGGGCTATTTGCACCATTTTAATGATTTCGTCAATACAGCAGTGCATTGATATAAAAAAACAAAATCTACTTTGTAATTTGTACTTTTGAATACTTGAGCTTTACTTGAGTATATACTTTGTCCACCAGTTGTAGGTACACACAACCAGGGTGGTGAGGGTCCCTCTCTTTGCCCTCAACACCCCCCCCCCCCCCTCAGTCATACCACTACTGCCAAGGACAGAGGTCTCTTTCCGCGTTGCCATGGATATGCCGCACGAGAGAAATGTACAGGGAATGAGGAGGGGTGTGTGTGTGTGTGTGGGATTGGGGGGGGGGGGGGGTGGCAGTGTGTGCAGCCAAGTGCACTTATGCTGGCATGTTTGAAAACGAGTCCAGAGAGAGAAGGAAGAGAGAGAGAGAGAGAGAGAGAGAGAGAGAGAGAGAGTGAGAGAGAGGAGGAGGGGGGAGGCTTGTGTGGACACCACTCCCCACGGGAGCCTTGTGTGTGTGTGTGTGTGTGTGTGTGTGGGGGGGGGGGGGGGGGGGGGGCATAGGTGTGTGTGTGAATCTGTGTGTGGTTGTGTGTATGTGTGTGCATATACTGTATATGCACGCGTGCGTGTGTATAAAAGGTGTGTATGACTGTGGGGTGTTGTGTGCTTGTAAATGTGTGCCTGTGTGTGTGCGTGTGTCTGTGTGTGCACGCGCATCTGCATGTGTATGTGTGTGTGCATCTGCATGTGCATGCGTAAAGGTGCCTATGCATGTCTAAGTATAAAGGGGAGAGAGCATGGAGGAAGGGATTTCAAAAGGTGACAGCTCCTATATGTGGCATTTTAGCCAAGCATTCAGAGATGGGTTAGACTTAGACACACACACACACAGTTTTACCCTGATGAATAACATACCGGTATACCTGCACTCCTCACAGAGCTTCGGTTACACTAGCTCACAACCCCCCACACACACACACAACCCCCCACACACACACACACACACACACACACACACACACACACACACACACACACACACACACACACACACACACACACACACACACACACACACACACACACACACACACACACACACACACACACACACACACACACACACACACACACACACACACACACACACACACACACACACACACACACACACACACACACCCCCCCTCCCTCCCTCCCTCCCTCCCTCCCTGGGGGACAATGGGCGTACTTCAGAGCTCTGTCTTCATCTAACAATACAAACATCTGTCTGCTGCCTCAATGTCACATTCATGGCCGTTCCATGTCACGTACAGCAGTACATCCTGCTGGGTGTTACTACAGGCAGGAGATAGAAACATGGGGCTTTAGGGACGACGTCCAGCGGCTGACACTGAGGTGTCCCATGGGAAAGCCTGGTGTCCTGTTGTTATGTTGTAGTCAACTGTGGTGTGCTACGTTACCGCTATGTTATGTTGTGTTGATAATGTGTGTTATTGCGACCGTAGGTCGCAGATTACCGTGAAAACGGTCAGTCCGTCCGTCCGTCACGTCTCGTCACACGCTCTATATATGGCCGTCTCCATATATGAAGATCACGAGACTGACCGTAGCTGGATATGGATAGCCATACATGGAGAAGCCTGCATCATCACCTAGATTTGCATGGAGCCGGCCAGGAACTCTACATCTGACCTCAAACCCTTAGATCTCCATATATGGAGCTGTCCTGTTCTGACATTCCATATGTTGATCTTCCCCACCCATCCTTCCTCTTCGATGTCTCCCTTTCCAACAAGCTTTGGACCTTCCGTTCCAGAGATAATGGCCAAAACATCTTGAAAGCGGCCATTCAAATCACAGATTTTCTTTTTTTGCAGTGGTGGGAGGATTTGAGAACACTAGCTTGTGGTCCCAGTCATAAATGACTGTCACAGTGTCACTGTATTGCAAATGAAAGAGATATGTACTGTAGCTCTACTTACTGTATTATCAATGTTAACCACTTCGTAGCTAAACAGTTGCAGAAAAGCGAAGTACAGCGAAGTACAGATCAGGAATGCTAAGAGCAGTCCCAATAAAACCTAGCTTGTTTCATTGGGGTCCTTCATATTAGGAAGATTGTGTTTTATTATATTTTATTTAGCCAGGTCTATTTCTTTTCACAAGTTTATTTGATGGAAAAAGCCATTTGTATTGAATGTGGGCCAAGTCATAAATGACATTGTGAAGCAATTTAAAGAGAGATGTACTCAGCTAGCAGCTGCTAGCAGCTAGCAGCAACAACAGACAGACAAACTAACCAGACAAATGTATTTGTTTGTTTTATGGAAACAGTTGTTTGTGTTGAATGGGCTATTGCATAGAATTATTCAAAGGGGAGAAAATGTAGCAAATTACTTTGACTACCAATTTATTTACAGAATATAAATGGAAGGCCAAGCCATAAAATAATGTACATTCGACTTGTCTTTTCATACGAAATAAAGCAAATAAGAGAGAAGTTATCGTTGTCATATGTTGTCATTTTATCAACTGGCCCCTGGCCCCTTGCAATTTTTGTAATGTGCCCCACAGGTTCAGCTATTTGAGTATCCCTGATGTACATGCTTTGTACTGTGGTACACGTGTTACGTTGTATTATTCTACAGATGTGTTGAATGCTGATTCAGCACTATGCTATTTTTCAATAGCAGACTGCTGCTCCTTTTACATGGCTATGGAAGCTGAAACTTGCAAACTAATACTAATTTTAAAATAAATATTTTGTGTCAAATTATTATATAGTTATTGGAAAATCTAAAACCTGTGTGTTTATTTTCCAGTAAACGTTTAATGAGTTGTACTGTAATATGGTGTATAGAGGGTATGCACGTGACATCATCACTATCATACCCTTTTATTTTTGGCGTATTTGCATGGTTTTGTGGATTTATCGAGATCTGCTGATCCGACCGACTCGGTCACCCCACTCGGTGACTTAGTGGTGTGACCCTGAGCTTATACAGACCACCCTCGGAAGCCATCCACTTCGACCTGGGCCCAGAGATGCGGGCGTGGCTCCACGGCACTGAGTTGGACCTCTGACGTTACACGAAAGAAGAAGAAGCATCACTCCCAGAAACACAGCTATAGTTTGTGTGCATGCCGAGTTTGAAGCCCATTGGTCGGGCTGTTCTCCAGGACAGATTCAACAACAATGACAGTGACACAGACGCAGAGAAAGGCTCCCTTGACTCAAATACACCAGAGTAAGGCCAAGCGTGGACAAGGACGGACACATGCACACCGCACAGACGAACAGTCTGGTGAGACGTAGGAGGACCCTAGGCAGGAGGCAAACCATAGTCCTAGAGACCTCTCAGTGCCTGCAATCCCCCAAGAACACACAAGGCAGAGAGAGCCTCCTGTGTGCTCTGGCTAGAGAGAAAGGACAATGGGCGGGTCCGCAGGGGGGTGCCCTGGGCACGGCGGTTTGCTGGGGTTTGGTCAGCACTGGTTGGCTGCACCCGGCCGGCAGGGCACTGCTCCATGTCCGCGGTGCCCTGTTGGTCGGGTGTGGCCGATGCAATAGCTGGTGCTGGTTGCGCCTCAGTGATGGCTGCGCCCGGGGCGCCCCTCCGTGGATTAGTCTATAGCTGGAAGCCTGGAGGAGAGGTGCAGAGATTTGGCCAATCACTGCTCGACCCGCCAACTGATTGAGGGTTGAAACACTCTAAGAAGGTTGGAGCCCACCTGATGACCTCTCTTCCAGGCCAAGGCTTCATCCATTACAAATGGATTATAATCGCATCTTTGACATAATATAATAACATAACATAATACCTGATGATCATGTTTTAGGGGGTTAAAAATCATGGCACTCTGTCTTTAATTTCTAGGATAGGATAACCCAACAGGTAACAGATTTGCATTTATATTTCCGCCACTTTTACAGCACAACCCCAGCAAAGAATAATAATAATAATAACTTTACCTGACAACTTGAAGAGGAGTTCAGAGGCCATTTTGACCGATATGTCCTGGGAGAAGAGGTCTTTATGGGGGCGTGTCAGTGCCTCGGGGAGGCCAGCCATCGGCTTGCTCTTCTCGCTCGCCCCTAAAGTGCTGAAGGCCAGCAGGTGGGAGAGGGGCGGGGCCAGTTCCGCGGGGAGAGGGTCTACCTCCATAGGCTCCGCCTTCACCATCACCTTCTGGTAATGGGGGTCTTTGTCTTGTCTGATGTTCTCTGTGGAAGGTAGATCGGAGAAAAAGGAGTGTGATTGAGGGGTCGGCAACCATTTGGACATGAAGTGCCACAATGTTTTAACACAACAGATGCCCCATGGATTATTCAGAATAAAGACGTAGAGTGCCCAGCAGATTTGGCCGATGATGAAAACAATGTGTTAAGTGTCATGCTTCCAAAGAATCCCAGCCCATATGGACTTACAGGACACCTATACTTTCATTTTACATAAACAATAACAATGAAATGAACTGATCAGAGCCTTAGATATAGACAGAGTTACGCAAACTGTGTTCACTTCATGGGGCCAGTCCAATGGCGGCTCTCCTACATAGACTTCTATTGAGAATGGGGACAACCAACTGGGACAAGTCCTGGACCGGAAGTAGGCAGAAATGCATTGGACTCAGGCAACAGCCCAGCTTTAATGATCTTAAATCCCTTTATTTTAGATTGTTTTGTAGTAATAGTACAACATAAACATTAAAGAGACTTTAGTTGTTCCTGTACAACACTTTAAAACAGTTGTCATGTTGCACACATGCTTAAAATAGCTCTTATTTGCGCCGCCCTCGTTGAAAACAATGTATTTCCAACTCCAGCTTGTCTCAGTTCAGGCTGCATGAACAGCGCTCGAGCGCTCGGTTTCTGCCCCATCTATATCGTAACTCTTCTATTAGATGGCTCTGACTGACATGACAGTTCACAAACAAATGAATAACCAACTAAAAACACCCATCTATGTATCTATCTATCTTATCTATCTATAAATGCACCAAGTCTCTGTATGTCTGTGTGTAATCCACGTAACTCGAGAACCGGTATCCCCACCGACTTCAAATTCGACACGCGTGTTCCACACCACAGCAGGGGGTGCAGTGCCTGGTGTCGAGTCGGTTGTCCAGAACCGCCCCAAAAAGGCCTCTGCCCGGGCGCAGGACCGGGCCCCTGCCCAGCGTCCATATATGGAGCTGGCCTGTTCTGACCTCACAAGACTCCATATTTGGGCACGCCTGACACAGAACTCCACAAGCTGGCTGCATATACTCCATATTTGGGCATGCCTGACAACGAACTCCATATATGGGCATAAAAGGAACACAGACATAATATCTGGGTGGGTAATGCATTTCCAACTTGCATCGTTCCAAGTAGGCCAGTGCCCAAAAGGCACCGCTATAGAGGCTCCAATGCATAATATCTGGGTGGGGCATGCATTTACAACTTGCATCGTTCCAAGTAGGCCAGTGCCCAACGGGCACCGCTCTAGTAATTATTATAATTATACAACATAAAATAAAATACAACATTGGGCCTGTAACAGGAGACTGTCCATGGACCTACTTGAAGAGCTGAGATTCTCTTCTACTCCAGGCTCTAGAAACAAACTGCCGTCTTAAATACTTCATGATTAAATAACCACTCCATCCTCTGGCCATCATCTTCCCAGAATAGTTCAGGTTTTCGTTGTTGCATTACATCAAATCAATCAGTGTATCAGAGTTGTCCATTTGTATTCTGTGCAAATGAGAGGTTAATTGCTTTGCTCAAAGTACTAAATAGTTCATGAAGCGTGGGATTTCTTTTAGTGTTTGCTCTGATATTGTCTGTGTATACCAAACCAATATAATTGGGTATTTGAATCATGCAGGTGCCCACTCGGAACATTCCCCTGAATGTATGCCAGAGCCGTCCCTGCATCTGCCTTTCCACTGTTGTCTTGCTGCCTTTGCTTTATTCTATCATTATCAACTGGTGGGCTGCGGCCCACAGCAGACTGTGGGCCCACTTTCCAATGCACCGATACTCTCAAAATACTCAGAAAACAGCAAAAACGTATTACATTTATCTGAGTATGTGGGCCCTAACCATTTGGACACATACCCAGGTGAACCCATGTTCGGTCGTCTCATGTTGTCATTTACTACCTAAACAAACATTAATGTCCATAGACTTGGATGGCACGAATTACATCATAATTTACCCTAAACAAACATTAAAGTCCATAGACTTGGCTGGGGATGGGCAATTTATAATGAGGTTCTAAACAAACATTAAAGGGCTATAGACTTGGATGGCCTATATGACATCATTTCATAAAGCCATGAATTGGAGGGGCTGGCGCCACTAAAAAATTATGTTTCTGTATACAGTATAAAAGGACAACAAATGTGACACAGGTGCTGTTCCAGATTGAAAGGTATAACAGGTCTAAATGGGGTAACCACTTTCAACCTGGTCTCCCTATTTTATATTCATTCATTTTTAAAGCCATTTTGCAACACAGGGCCAGAGGCTATGGCTATTCATGGGAGTCCATGGACAAGTTGGGGAACCCCTGGTTTAAAGCACTGACCAGATATTCACATCTCATTCACTAAGCTTGTTTACGTCCATATTTTGTGCTTTTACGCAAATTCCCATGTTAAGAGTCCTCTCTTTCTCACATCTGCTCAGAGGCAGACTTAGGGCCTATTCATACTAGTAAAAATCACACCTGTGTGTACTGAGTGGTGCGGTGACGTCACACACTAACCATAGCAACCATGCTCACCTATACGTGGCCCCACGTACAGGTACACACATACATAGATACATAGATACAGACAAAGCTGTATCAGAGAGATGTGTTGGGGGAGCTGTGAGTCACCGGTTTTCCCAACCACCGCAGTGGTCACCTTATCACCTAAAACAGTTTGAATAGGCCTTTACATGGGACCAAAACTTGCGTATGTCATTAGAATGCTTCATTATTCATGAAAAATCAATTACAATAGTTGTATTGTAAAATAAAATGTATATTTCAGTCAGATAACTCACGGATAGATTGAACAAATATTTATTATAGAATGAGAATACAATTGTGCCCTGCTCGGCACAATTATACACAACCATCATTAACCATTCAAAACAGGGAGATATATACACAACACCCCCCCCCCCCCCCCCCCCCCATGGGGAACAGGAATAGCAGTCTTAGGTGAGCTTGAATACACGGCCCAATTGGTCAGCTGATTGCCACGTCAGTGAATGACATGTGGGTCTTGCATAACACTCTCATGTCCCCCTCAGAGACATGAGAGTTGGATGGTGTTGAAGCCAAACACAAGGTGATTACAAAAGAAGACAATAATTATGCCAATACGGTAGGGCATTCCCGCTCTGCAAAGCCGAGCCGAGCTGCATAGCATCTAGTAGTGTGTGATTATGGAGGGCGAGGGGCCACCGCCAGGTCATGCAGTCGCTCGGGGGACGGAGGGAGGGAGGGAGGGGGAGGAAGGCACGTTACCACGGGCTTGAGCGGGTTCACGGAGGAGTCAGGCAGGGCAGGAGGACACAAACACGCCATTACATTATCTTCACTGTCAGGTGTAAAAACCTTTCGTCCAAAACCGTTACTTTTCAGGACATTTCAGGCAAAAGGAACCTGTGTGCCAATGGATGCAATCAGTCATTATTAATTTAGTCACAAGCTTTCCATTGCATCCCAACCTGGTGTACCCATTGTGAACTTGAAGATTGGCTATTTTTGCTACTTTGGTTTAGTATAAAAAGAGTTTATGAAAAAAAGAATAAAATAAAGAATTATGTATTTGCCCGACAGCAATGATATGAACAAAGCGTGGCTAAAAGGTCTCTAAGGTCAGTGTTTACAAACTGATGTGTTTTCAGAGGGTGTGTGTGTGCATGTGTTTGCGTGTGTGTGTGTGTGTGCGTATGCACTGTGCACAAAGGGCTTCCTTTTTGCTACCTTTACTAAATCCATGTCTCGTGTCACTGGCTTTCTGGGACAGATCTGAGAACAGGGGGAGGAAGAGGGTCCCTGAACGGGGGTGAAACGGTCTCACATGGGGCTCATCAGACAAGTTGAAAAGGTTACAAAAGGGACGCTAGGAGGAGTGTCAGTGCAACAGTAAAAGGTTACAAACAGGACGCTAGGAGGAGTGTCAGTACAACAGTAAGCGACTGTGGCCATGGGATGGGGGATGGATGGCCGCAGATTGTTGTGGGTCGACACACCAAGTGAGAGGGAGGAGAGAGAGGAGTACAAAAGCGGCAAAGTATGTGTGTGTGTGTGTGTGTGTGTGTGTGTGTGGGGGGGGGGGGTGGGGGTTGGGTTTACCATGGCCTTGTTGACACAGACGACTTGGGTCAGATTATTCGACGTATGAATTTGGCAGTGAGTGCCGGATCCAAGGAGCAGGCAGGAAGGAGGGGGATGGAGGTTAGTACAGAACAGAGAGAGGAGGGGCGGGATGGAAAGAGTGAGGGACACCGGGGGGCGGGGCGGGGGGGGGGGTTACTGAGGGACTGACCCTCTGCTGACCCTGCCACCCTCCCCTCACATTCCCCCCGGCCTCCACTGCCGAGCTTGGTCACTGGCACGAGGGCTAGAGTGAGTCACTGTGACCTGAACTTGACCTACGGTGAAGCATGTCTGTGTACGGGCACCAATGTGTGTATTTGGGGAGGTCACATTTTAATCCAGTCCAATGCTCTTCACATGGAGGAGAGCATTAGGCAGCACTAGCAGCTATAGGGATGGAACAGTTAATAGAACTGGAGGAGAGCATTAGGCAGCACTAGGGATGGAACAGTTAATAGAACTGGAGGAGAGCATTAGGCAGCACTAGGGCTGGAACAGTTAATAGAACTGGAGGAGAGCATTAGGCAGCACTAGGGATGGAACAGTTCATAGAACTGGAGGAGAGCATTAGGCAGCACTAGGGATGGAACAGTTCATAGAACTGGAGGAGAGCATTAGGCAGCACTAGGGCTGGAACAGTTAATAGAACTGGAGGAGAGCATTAGGCAGCACTAGTGGCTAGGGATGGAACAGTTAATAGAACTGGAGGAGAGCATTAGGCAGCACTAGGGATGGAACAGTTAATAGAACTGGAGGAGAGCATTAGGCAGCACTAGGGCTGGAACAGTTAATAGAACTGGAGGAGAGCATTAGGCAGCACTAGGGCTGGAACAGTTAATAGAACTGGAGGAGAGCATTAGGCAGCACTAGGGATGGAACAGTTAATAGAACTGGAGGAGAACATTAGGCAGCACTAGGGCTGGAACAGTTAATAGAACTGGAGGAGAGCATTAGGCAGCACTAGGGCTGGAACAGTTAATAGAACTGGAGGAGAGCATTAAGCAGCACTAGGGCTGGAACAGTTAATAGAACTGGAGGAGAGCATTAGGCAGCACTAGGGATGGAACAGTTCATAGAACTGGAGGAGAGCATTAGGCAGCACTAGGGCTGGAACAGTTAATAGAACTGGAGGAGAGCATTAGGCAGCACTAGTGGCTAGGGATGGAACAGTTAATAGAACTGGAGGAGAGCATTAGGCAGCACTAGGGATGGAACAGTTAATAGAACTGGAGGAGAGCATTAGGCAGCATTAGGGCTGGAACAGTTAATAGAACTGGAGGAGAGCATTAGGCAGCACTAGCGGCTAGGGATGGAACAGTTAATAGAACTGGAGGAGAGCATTAGGCAGCACTAGGGATGGAACAGTTAATAGAACTGGAGGAGAACATTAGGCAGCACTAGGGATGGAACAGTTAATAGAACTGGAGGAGAACATTAGGCAGCACTAGGGCTGGAACAGTTAATAGAACTGGAGGAGAGCATTAGGCAGCACTAGGGATGGAACAGTTAATAGAACTGGAGGAGAGCATTAGGCAGCACTAGGGCTGGAAAAGTTAATAGAACTGGAGGAGAGCATTAGGCAGCACTAGGGCTGGAACAGTTAATAGAACTGGAGGAGAGCATTAGGCAGCACTAGGGATGGAACAGTTAATAGAACTGGAGGAGAGCATTAGGCAGCACTAGGGCTGGAACAGTTAATAGAACTGGAGGAGAGCATTAGGCAGCACTAGGGCTGGAACAGTTAATAGAACTGGAGGAGAACATTAGGCAGCACTAGCGGCTAGGGATGGAACAGTTAATAGAACTACTAATCGATTTAATTAAAAAGATCAGACCAGTCTGAAGTGAGTGGTGCAACAGCACCCCCTGTTGGTACTAAACATAGGGACACAGGGATGGACGGACATAGGGATGGACATAAGGACATTGCTGTTCCTTGCAGTGGTTGCACCACTCAAAAAAATGAATACATTATAATAAAATAACATTTTGAAACACAACAATATGCAGTCATAAAGGCATGGTGTTTGCACTTGTCTCGTTTTTACGGGTGTACCACAGGGTGTTGGAATTTGGCCTGAGCAATACGAAAAGAGTTGTGGACGCTCCCCTCAGTTTTTATCGCTAAAAGCCCATGAAAAGAACGTCCTGTTGAGTGCGAGCATTATATTACTGTTGATAATAATCCTCAACAGTCTCTTTTACGTACACGATGGCAAATAAAGAACCATTGACCTGGGTCACTTAAAACTATGTTGAACAGCAGGACATTTCATTATTCTACATTAAGGCAGATGTTGCCTGTATATACACAGTACAGTATATCCAAACGCATCATTACATATTTTTCTTTTGGACTTATTAGTTTCATGGCTCCTGGCAGATGGTTGATCCTGCCTTGATGTGACATCAGTTGACTGGGTGGTGGGGGTGCTGTAAACAAATTATTGGATTCATAATTTGCAGGGTTTGCAATGGAAGTGAAGGAGACACAAAGCAAATATTCATAAACGTCGTTGGTGCATTTGTGTCAGGAGGGGTTAGCAAAAAGAAAAAAGAAAAGAAAAGAAAAAAAGCTCTACACTTATGAAAGATATTGACTAAACCCAAATCACAAGAAGCTGTTCTTTCTATCAGCAGAGAGTAGATTTTCAGCCGGATGTCCCGAAATGACACTCCCGGGTGCCATGCAAGCAAATCTTCACATCAAGGACAGATCTGAGAACAGGGACTATGCGACTAGCCTGCAAAATAAGTTTCACCTTCGAATTATATCGCTCAAAAGCACAATTATGCAGAACAGTCCCAAAATTATGATTGCATCAATACAGTAGGTTGCATGTTTTATGGTGTCTAGTACTCATGCCAACTAGGCCTGCTTACATCATGGGTTTGAGTCCACCCCCCATGACCTCAGCACATGTTCACCCCCGGTCTCTCTCACTCTATACAGGCCCGACCCATTTAAATAGAAATTAAAAAAACAGACAAAAACAAATGTTTTCTATTCGTATTTGATATGGTTTGCATTCATTTTACAGATGCATCTCTGTACAGCACTTTAAGTTGCCCTATGTGTGTGAAGCATCATACGCTCACAGCTAAAGCGCAACTTGCTGTGACTAACTGTCAAAGACCAGTGGTAGCTAGCAGCCAGTGGGCTGGGGACACAGGCAACCAGACCAGTGGTATAGCAGCCAGTGGGCTGGGGACAGAGGCAACCAGACCAGTGGTATAGCAGCCAGTGGGCTGGGGACATAGGCAACCAGACCAGTGGTATAGCAGCCAGTGGGCTGGGGACACAGGCAACCAGACCAGTGGTATAGCAGCCAGTGGGCTGGGGACACAGGCAACCAGACCAGTGGTATAGCAGCCAGTGGGCTGGGGACACAGGCAACCAGACCAGTGGTATAGCAGCCAGTGGGCTGGGGATACAGGCAACCAGACCAGTGGTAGCTAGCAGCCAGTGGGCT
This sequence comes from Electrona antarctica, assembly GCF_951216825.1. NCBI lineage: Eukaryota > Metazoa > Chordata > Actinopteri > Myctophiformes > Myctophidae > Electrona > Electrona antarctica. The sequence goes on from NC_136809.1 coordinate 26,268,261, forward strand.
GGGGACACAGGCAACCAGACCAGTGGTAGCTAGCAGCCAGTGGGCTGGGGACACAGGCAACCAACAGCCCACTAAGACCAGTGGTATAGTAGCCAGTGGGCTGGGGACACAGGCAACCAACAGCCCACTAAGACCAGTGGTATAGTAGCCAGTGGGCTGGGGACACAGGCAACCAACAGCCCACTAAGACCAGTGGTATAGTAGCCAGTGGGCTGGGGACACAGGCAACCAACAGCCCACTAAGACCAGTGGTATAGTAGCCAGTGGGCTGGGGACACAGGCAACCAACAGCCCACTAAGACCAGTGGTATAGTAGCCAGTGGGCTGGGGACACAGGCAACCAACAGCCCACTAAGACCAGTGGTATAGTAGCCAGTGTGCTGGGGACACAGGCAACCAACAGCCCACTAAGACCAGTGGTATAGTAGCCAGTGGGCTGGGGACACAGGCAACCAACAGCCCACTAAGACCAGTGGTATAGTAGCCAGTGGGCTGGGGACACAGGCAACCAACAGCCCACTAAGACCAGTGGTATAGTAGCCAGTGGGCTGGGGACACAGGCAACCAACAGCCCACTAAGACCAGTGGTATAGTAGCCAGTGTGCTGGGGACACAGGCAACCAACAGCCCACTAATCCCTCCATCAGGTGGCCAGAGTTGGCTAGGAGTGGCCTGGGAGGATGGAACTAGAGCAGGGGCAGAGGGGAGGAGGAAGAGTGTGATGGGGAGGTGGGCGGAGGGGGCAGGGTAGCGCCGCGAGGGCCAGGGTCAATCAAGGGACATGCAGTTTATGTCTGTCTCTCTGTCCGTCTGTCTCACGAGGCCCACCCTAGTCACGGGTTCACTGTGCGCGCACACGCACAGTGAACCACACACACACACACACACACACACACACACACACACACACACACACACACACACACACACACACACACACACACACACACACACACACACACACACACACACACACACACACACACACACACACACACACACACACACACACACACACACACACACACACACACACACACACACACACACACACACACACACACACACACACACACACACACACACACACACACACACACACACGCGCGGACATGTCACACGCACAGTTGCACACACAAACACACACAACAGACATAAACGCGATCACCACCACAGGCATACACAAACACACAAACAGTGTCACTGTGCGTACAGTACCCCTCATAACTAGGTTAAACAGGCTTCTGTCATTAATCACAGATAAACATCAAAGGAGATGGAGAACGGAACACTAACACCAACACACAACCGGCCATCAGACACATCAAATAATACACATCCACCCACTGCAGCCCACACACACACACACACACACACACACACACACACACACACACACACAGCTAGGGCTTTTTGGATGGGGGCATGACCATATGTACTGAAGCCATAAAGCAGCACTCAATCGTGCCACAATCTAGCTTTGGTGTGTTTTGTGTGTGTGCTGTGTTCACACATTATGTGCCTTCCCTTCTCGTGCAGCAGCTATAAAAGGGTGTTTTATACAGTACTTCATGATCTACAAGTCACAATGTGTCGTAGACTCGGAGCGCAAAATCTGCGTTGATAGTTCATGGCTATGAAAAACTATGTAAAACGAGACAGAGAGAGACAGAATGAGAAACACAGAGAGAGAGAGAGAGAGAGAGAGAGAGAGAGAGAGAGAGAGAGAGAGAGAGAAAGGGTGGGGAGTGGCTACCTCAAATCCTGCTTCGGCTCATTTAGAGGCGTTTCATAGCGAGCGTTAAATGGCGCTGCTTGGACAGCTGGCGTGACTGTTTGCACACACAGCCGCTTCTTTACGGCGTGCTCAGACCACGGCTCTCTGCAGGTGCAGCATTGCTGCTGTAAATGCACAATGCACACTTTGACTGGCCCGGGCACGGCACTCCTCAGCCCAGAGTGACCGTTTCTGTCTGTTTCTTAACACTCAACTTTGACCCCATGTGTCTCCTCCAATCAGCACAGGCGCAACGGGGTAAAACTGTCTGGTTCTGGTGTGTGTGTGTGTGTGTGTGTGTGTGTGTGTGTGTGTGTGTGTGTGTGTGTGTGTGTGTGTGTGTGTGTGTGTGTGTGTGTGTGTTCGCAGTATATGTGTACAGTCAAGTAAGGGTGTGTATGGACACTGGTTATGACACATAGCAACCATAACTGGAAAATAGGATAAGAAGAACAAAGAAAAAAAATAATACGGCATCATTACTGATTCAGAGCATGTGAAGCATCTTATAACAGACAGTGCTTTGATGCATCGACAGGCAGAATAAAAGAGATGGAGACTGACACACAACGGAGGGATAGAAGAAGCAGGGAAATGAGGAAAGGAGGGAGAGACGGAGAGCAGGGAAAGAGGGTTAGACGGGGAGGAGGGAGAGAGGTATCAGGAGGAGAGGAGAATAGAAAGAGGAAACAGAGAGAGAGAGGGTTAGACGGGGAGGAGGGAGAGAGGTATCAGGAGGAGAGGAGAATAGAAAGAGGGTTAGACGGGGAGGAGGGAGAGAGGTATCAGGAGGAGAGGAGAATAGAAAGGGGAAACCGAGAGAGAGAGAATGGAGAAGAGGAGGGAGAGAGGGGAGGAGGGAGAGAGGTATCAGGAGGAGAGGAGAATAGAAAGGGGAAACAGAGAGAGAGAGAATGGAGAAGAAGAGCGCCAGGCGAGGAACACCCGAGGGGAAGAGGAGTGAGAGAGAGGAAAAGAATAAAGGGAAGGGAAGATGAGGCAGACGAGGAGGGTATATGGGGGGGGCGGGGGGGGGGTGGAAGGGAGCATGAGGAAGAGATGACAACCTCTCCCTGTTACCCTCTCTCTCTCCCGACCTGCTCAGACAGTGGGGTGAAGAGTTCAGGCTCTTCAAAGACTGCAGTGTGGAGACGGAACCACAGCAGCCTAGCCCGGAGAGGACTCCACATTCGCGCGCACGCGCACGCACACACACACACACACACACACACACACACACACACACACACACACACACACACACACACACACACACACACACACACACACACACACACACACACCACACAACACACAACACACAACACACACACACACACACACACACACACACACACACACACACACACACACACACACACACACACACACACACACACACACAGCTGCTAGCTAGCTGCTATTGCTGCTAGCTGCTACTAGCGTTGATCCTAGAACAGCCAGCTTTAAATAGCCCAGCCTCCTGACAGTAGCCTGGAAGCACCCTCACGTCTGACTGTACTGTACAGCGACGGTGGAACAAGACTTCCCCATAACAACGGCCCCCGGAACAGCCCTTATAAAGCTCTCTCAAAACCAGCTTGTGTGAGTCTCTCTCTCTCTGTGTGTGTGTGTGTGTGTGTGTGTGTGTGTGTGTGTGTGTGCGCAGGGAGGAGGGACGAGCCTTATCTTAAGGAAAAAGAGTGTTATCTTAGGAAGTCAAAGGCTGTGAGTGCACTTGTAGGCTGATTAATGATCTCTCCATAAAATGAACCTATCGCTACATTGCGCTTAAATCCAGCCACCCAGGAAGTGAACACAGAGACCAGACTTGCGCCATGATGGAGGGAGAGAGAGACCGGCGAGAGTGGGGAAGAAAGCACAAGAGATTAGATAAAGACATAGAGAATGAGAGAGAGAGGGGGGGGGGGGGGGGATAGAGGAGATAGAAGAGAGAACGAAAGTCATCGTGTACTGTACTTGACTTAACTGAGACATGGAGAGTGTGAGAGAGATGGAGCTGGGGAAAGGAACAGAGAGAGAGAGAGAGAGAGAGAGAGAGAGAGAGAGAGGTGGAGGGAGAGAGAGAGAGAGAGAGAGAGAGAGGTGGAGGGAGCACGGGAGGGAGGGCGGTGGTAAGGGAGGTCATGGAGCGGGCACATAGAGAGGGCATGGCGAGGGCACCAGTCAGAGCTGTGGAGCTTTAGATAAAGTGATTGAGGCGTTGTGCCAGAGAGCCGTCTGCCTCGAGCAGCCTCACATACGTGTTGCATTCTGGGAATTTTCCCTTGAACACTCATGTCTGGTGAGGTTATGGATAAATTATCAGCTTTAGACGCACCAAATGGTTTTGCTCTTTGGATGCGATTGTTGTGTGTGTGGGTGCATAACGTGTATGTGTTTCGGGAACATGAGCAATTGTGAAAGCACGTGTGAATCATTTCACCCAAAGGACTCGTCTCGGCACCCACTATCCCCTTTTTCTTCCATACGGTATTTCCCTTCAATCACAGGCTCTCTAAGTAATTAGCCAGGGTGACAACCACTGTGACTGCACAAATGACTGTCAAGCCTTTTAAGTGTATGTGTGTGCGCGCGTGCATGCGTGTGTCTGTGCATGCTATGAGGCTGGGGGTATGTAATGAGCAAGTGTAACCAGTCCAAAGTGTGAGATCACACCCACAGTACAGTGAGGCTGGCATGGCAGCAGAGCTGTACAATTAAATGTGTATTTTTACTGTCCAGTTAATAATCATCAAGATATCAGGGCCTCGGAAATGTACCAACGGTTTTTGTTTCACTGAGGCCTCTGTAGTTAAAGACAAAGTCAACTAATTCAATTGACTTTTTAATTATAGTTCCCGAGTCATTGAGGCCAACAAGTGTCCAGTAAAATAACTGGGATAATAGGTTCAGCCATAATGGTGGGAATGGTGAGAACCTTGTATGAGCCCTTTATGGGTTTCCTTTCTCATCTGCACTTATTTTCTGTCTTTTTAATAATGTTACCTTTTGTTGTGAATGTTTGAATTGTGTGCATAATTAAAACTATAACTAAATAAAACTAAAGCCATAATGGTGCAGGTCCAGTGCAGTGCAGCATGTTCTATCTTACCTATAGAGAGGATGGCTAGATGAGTGTCGAGTGGGTAGGTGGAAGGCATGGCTGTCACGAACACACTGGCCAGCCTGGTGTAGCCGACACGCACGCATGCACACGCACACACAGTCGCACACACACACACACACACACACACACACACACACATCCCAACACCCACCCTACCTCACGTTACTTACTGTATTACACACTCTCCCACCGCTAGCCGTCTCTGTGTGGTGCCATGTACCTCCCTGGCCCTACAACACCAATGCCCATCTGGCCCGGGTCTGCTAGTGCTCAACTAGCTGCCGGCACCGGGGACTATTTAGCTGGGCATAATTAGCCCCCAGACGCCAGGCAGCCTGGCTTTAAACAACACAGATGTGGGGGAGGTACTGCGACTACTGGTGGAAACGCAGCCACTCGCCACCAGCAAACACCAGGTCATACGCGGGTATAGGAGGGAGGGAGGGGGGGAGAGAGAGAGAAAGATGAAGGGATAGAAGAGGCAAAGAAGAGGAGCAGAAAGAGTAGCTGGAGAGGAGATGGGAGGTAGAGGAGTGAGAGACAGAAAGGAGAAGGAGTGGGGGGGCGGGGGGAGTGGAGAGGAGAGGAGATGGGAGGTAGAGGAGTGAGAGACAGAAAGGAGAAGGAGTGGGGGGGCGGGGGGAGTGGAGAGGAGAGGAGATGGGAGGTAGAGGAGTGAGAGACAGAAAGAAGAAGGAGTGGGGGGGCGGGGGGAGTGGGGTGGAAGGAGAAGTGACCTAGTTAGAGAGATGATGCAAGTCGTGTTACAGCACAACAGACCATAATGATGACAACCCAGTACTGCTGCTGCTGACTGGCCAATGAATGGTGGGGGGAATTCAATTAAGGCTCTATGTCTTATTGGCTATGCTGGTTAGGAGAGGAATGAGGAGACAGGCATTTACATTCACAGTCAAACAGCCGCGGTGGCACAATGCTTAAGTCTAATCTGTACGCAATCCCATTTTCTTATTTGCGTCCTCCTGACTGCGTTACACTGCACTGGAGTCGACCTTTGTCAGCAAGGGCGGGGGTACCGGGGCTCAGGGAAGGGTTACAGTTGAAACGGTCTTGAACCAAGACCTTGTGGCCGTCGAAACGCGGCGTGCGTGACCGCATGACAGCACTGACCTTCCTCGTAGCTACACCCCCCACCTCCCTCTCTCTCTCTCTCTTTCGCTTTCCTTTTCTCCTTCTCTAAAAAAAAAACACCCCACTCTCTCTCCTGCCCTCCTCCCCTCCCCTCCCGAGGTCATGTGAGGGTCTAGTCTCGGTGTCAGAGCTGTCACTCCAGACGGCCCTTCTCCATCCTACAAGCCGCCCCCGCTGTTGCCATGGCGATGGACGGCACTGCGCTCCGAGGGCTGTGAGGGGGCAGAGAGACACAGAGAGAGAGAGAGAGAGAGAGAGAGAAGAGAAAGGTAACGAGGGAAAGAGGGAGCCAGTGGAATGAGATGGAGAGGAGACGAGCGCTGCGGCATCTTGTGCCTAACCCAGGTCAGAGGAGACGAGAGGAGAGCAGGATAAATGCTGAAGATAGCCACGCTGCTTAAGGACAAAAACATGAGGATAGAACGGATAATGTTAGAACTGCAGGAAGTTGAGAGAGAGAGAGAGAGAGAGAGAGAGAGAGGGGGGGGGGGGGGAGAGAGAGAGATGGAGAGAGCAAGGGAGAGAGAGAGAGAGAGAGAGAGAGAGAGAGAGGGACGGAGGGAGGGAGGGGAAGGAAAGAGAGATAGAGGGTGATGAAACAAAGAACAAAGGCGAGAGCAGCACATTGGAGGAATCACTAGGATGCATGTGTGTGCGTGCACACTCATGTGTGTGCGTGCACACATACACACACCCCCAATATCTAATTTTCCCTTTCTCTGTTGCTTACAAGCACCAAATCTAATCTCGCTCTCACACACACAAGCAGCCAGCCACAGACACACAAATATGCCCATGCACGCGAGTCAGACATAAACCCACACAGATCCGCATGTATCGCGCACGCGCGCACACACACACACACACACACACACACACACACACACACACACACACACACACACACACACACACACACACACACACACACACACACACACACACACACACACACACACACACACACACACACACACACACACACACACACACACACACACACACACACACACACACACACACACACACACAGGGAACGTGACCTGGGGGCAGGCAGCAGAGCAGCACACGTGTAGTACCGCAGCGCTCACAGCCAGCATGACTCACTCCAACACCAGCCTTACAGCCAGAACAATGGCAGCTGGTGTGTGAGTCCATCTCACACACACGCACGCATGCATGCATGCACGCACTATACAGTGTATCTCCGATACACACGCATCGCAGATACGTGATTTGAACCCATGCAAAGTCCCTTCCCCCTTACACTCACGTCACACGTTTGCTGATACAGGATGAGGGTCTGGGGGATGAAGGCCCAAGTCTCTGTATACTCGTGTTTTGAACACACATGGACACTGCCTACACACTTCTACTGCTTTATTAACCTGCCTACACACTCCTACTGCTTTATTAACCTGCCTACACCCTCCTACTGCTTTATTAACCTGCCTGCACCCTCCTACTGCTTTATTAACCTGCCTACACACTCCTACTGCTTTATTAACCTGCCTACACACTCCTACTGCTTTATTAACCTGCCTACACTCTTACTGCTGTATTAACCTGCCTACACCCTCCTACTGCTTTATTAACCTGCCTACACCCTCCTACTGCTTTATTAACCTGCCTGCACCCTCCTACTGCTTTATTAACCTGCCTACACACTCCTACTGCTTTATTAACCTGCCTGCACCCTCCTACTGCTTTATTAACCTGCCTACACACTCCTACTGCTTTATTAACCTGCTGCCTACACACTCCTACTGCTTTATTAACCTGCTGCCTACACACTCCTACTGCTTTATTAACCTGCCTACACACTCCTACTGCTTTATTAACCTGCCTACACACTCCTACTGCTTTATTAACCTGCTGCCTACACACTCATACTGCTTTATTAACCTGCCTACACACTCCTACTGCTGTATTAACCTGCCTACACCCTCCTACTGCTTTATTAACCTGCTGCCTACACACTCCTACTGCTTTTTAACCTGCTGCCTACACACTCCTACTGCTTTTTAACCTGCCTGCACCCTCCTACTGCTTTATTAACCTGCTTGCACACTCCTACTGCTTTATTAACCTGCCTACACACTCCTACTGCTTTATTAACCTGCCTACACCCTCCTACTGCTTTATTAACCTGCCTACACCCTCCTACTGCTTTATTAACCTGCCTACACCCTCCTACTGCTTTATTAACCTGCTGCCTACACCCTCCTACTGCTTTATTAACCTGCTGCCTACACCCTCCTACTGCTTTATTAACCTGCCTACACACTCCTACTGCTTTATTAACCTGCCTACACACTCCTACTGCTTTATTAACCTGCCTGCACCCTCCTACTGCTTTATTAACCTGCCTACACACTCCTACTGCTTTATTAACCTGCCTACACCCTCCTACTGCTTTATTAACCTGCCTACACACTCCTACTGCTTTATTAACCTGCCTACACCCTCCTACTGCTTTAATAACCTGCCTACACCCTCCTACTGCTTTATTAACCTGCCTACACACTCCTACTGCTTTATTAACCTGCTGCCTACACACTCCTACTGCTTTATTAACCTGCCTACACCCTCCTACTGCTTTATTAACCTGCCTACACCCTCCTACTACTTTATTAACCTGCCTACACACTCCTACTGCTTTATTAACCTGCTGCCTACACACTCCTACTGCTTTATTAACCTGCCTACACCCTCCTACTGCTTTATTAACCTGCCTACACCCTCCTACTGCTGTATTAACCTGCCTACACACTCCTACTGCTTTATTAACCTGCCTACACACTCCTACTCCTATGCAACACATAACTGGGGTGAGCCAAATATGTGGCCTATAGATATAATTTAACATAATAACACTATTTATTTGATTACATTATAGAACAAAGTAGTCTCATGCAATATGTTCCCGTCACATCTGAAATACAAATATATAACTTGACATTTCTTTGTGCAGAACAATGAATCATATATGATCACTTGCATGGTCCATCATTCTGTACCCCATATATCCAGCCATATAGAGTAAAACAATGCTTTTCCCCCCTGATGATCATGTAGTGGCTATTTCTATTTGTACATACTTGAGCAAATGATGCACTTGATAGGGTGAGGGACCCACTTCAGCAGCCCACACTGGACAAACACCTCCAACAAACGCACTTGAACGAGACACGGCACTTGATCGTGTTTTGGGTGGGACTAAAAATAAGCAGCTAAACTTTCATTAGCAGCGACACGAGGTGAAGAGTAATTGGGACCAAAAAAAACCGAACAAAAACAGAGCACAATTGATGTTACAGTGGTACAAAGGCAGATGCAGCGTGATGGAACATGTGTGAAAACACATAATAGTCACACAATAGTAGTTTCCACGTAATAGTCAAATACTTTCACACCTGAAATATTTACTGTAGTTTGATGTATAACACTGAGAACTGTCAATGTGCTGCTGTTTGCCAAAACACTTAAGCTGACTGTGATCACAATAATATCCAACGCTGTGAAAACAAAAGGGCCTGCTGAGACTTTAATTCATCCATTTGGTTATATTAACACAACACTCAAGAGATAAATGAACACTTTAAAGTGTACAACCACTGACCAACCACTGACCAAACAGACTGAGTGAATAGACTCACTCAGTCTGTAAGTCATCAAGACCCTCTTTGACTTCACATACATGTTATTGTTTATACACTACAGTACATTGTAGCGAAAATAGCTGATCTACAAGCTCACAACGTATTGAATTCCGAATTCCGATGTACTGTGAGCTTGTAGACCTTTTTTATTTTTGCCCATGTGCCCAAAATAGTGACACCAGGGTTAATGTGGTTATGTGGCAGGGGGGCCTTCGAAAATAACACATGACGAATGTTTCCTTGTCTGTGGAGACGAGGTGGGGAGGGCCGGGGCAGTGGGGGGAGGTTTGGGATGAGGTTGTACAGTAGGTGTCTGTGGAGACGAGGTGGGGAGGGCCGGGGCAGTGGGGGGAGGTTTGGGATGAGGTTGTACAGTGGGTGTCTGTGGAGACGAGGTGGGGAGGGCCGGGGCAGTGGGGGGAGGTTTGGGATGAGGTTGTACAGTAGGTGTCTGTGGAGACGAGGTGGGGAGGGCCGGGGCAGTGGGGGGAGGTTTGGGATGAGGTTGTACAGTAGGTGTCTGTGGAGACGAGGTGGGGAGGGCCGGGGCAGTGGGGGGAGGTTTGGGATGAGGTTGTACAGTAGGTGTCTGTGGAGACGAGGTGGGGAGGGCCGGGGCAGTGGGGGGAGGTTTGGGATGAGGTTGTACAGTAGGTGTCTGTGGAGACGAGGTGGGGAGGGCCGGGGCAGTGGGGGGAGGTTTGGGTTGAGGTTGTACGGTAGGTGTCTGTGGAGACGAGGTGGGGAGGGCCGGGGCAGTGGGGGGAGGTTTGGGTTGAGGTTGTACGGTAGGTGTCTGTGGAGACGAGGTGGGGAGGGCCGGGGCAGTGGGGGGAGGTTTGGGATGAGGTTGTGCAATGTAGCGCATGGATACACCTTGATCGATGGCTTTGTTTTGGAGTGGGATTTCACAGGAGAAACGAAGACTATCGACTGCACAACATAAAAATAAGGCGAAGAATTGACCCTGAGCCTACCGGTGGCCCTCCTTCACCACATCTTAGATAGAGAGAGGGAGAGAGAGACCAGAGAGAGAGAGAGAAAGAGAGATGAGATAGAGGGATGGAAAATGAAGAGCTGAGAGGAGGGTGACCCGTGTATCGCCACACTGGGGACACTTTTCCGACCAAAATATTGTGCAGCTGAGACCAAGCAAAGACCATTTCCACAAGATGAGCTTCTTCTGCAGACAGCCTCTGTTCACCTTTAACAACAACTACATTTATGGCTTCTTCTTTGAGATGAGAGCCAGGGTTGGAAAACACAATCCTTTTATGGTGCTCCACATTGTGACCTTTGACCCGCACCCTCTGAGCTCCTATTGGCTGATGTGAGACACCCGGAGACCGTCCCCATTCAGCAGCACAACAAATAAAAGTGCATAAAGTGCCCGACCTGAGCTTAACACACGCACGCGCGCACACGCGCGCACACACACACACACACACACACACACACACACACACACACACACACACACACGCGCGCGCACGCACGCAGCGAAAAACATTATGATTGATGAACATTTCACATTATTAAATTGTTGCCAACAGTATCACGCTTAGCATTCTGCTGTGGAGTTTAGGTTGTGGGCTGTGTAAATGTTTTTTTTTTTTTTTTAGAGGTGTATCACCATCAATACGGATTAAATTTAAAGCGCATTTCCAGATTTAGAGGGGATTACTAGGCTGCTAGGAGGCAGAATGGTTTGTGACTGGTTGATGCCTGGGTCAGCCTGAGGTTTGTGGGGCTGATTTGAATATGTTGTTCTACCAGCCCTGTGTGCTTGGTGAAGTGGACAGCTGGAAAATGGAAATTCCATGGAAGTTCACTTCAAGGATCTGAATTTTGGAACCATTTCTGGACAATGGTTTATAAAGAATCCATCCATTTTTTCCATCTAGAGCAGGTTAAAGTACCATGCTGAATTCAACATAAAGTACATCAGTCAGTGTCTATTCACAGTTTCGGTCCGATATCGTATATAAACATAGACCATTTTCCCATTCATGTCTTTATTTTTAGATATTTGCATTTTCACTTTAAATAGGGTAATTAGTCGCTCATTAAAACCCTGCACGGGGCCAAAAGTCCAGCCCGGTCCTGCTAAAGCCCGACATGGTTCTGCAATATAATAAGCCTGAGTCCGACACCAAATGAATGTAATCTCTCTCTGCACAGTCTGCTGTGCACTCTCTCTGATGTGCGCAGCTCAACTCTATGATGTGTGCTCACTCGCACTGATCCACGCAGACACAGAACATGTCCCAAACCCGGAGGTAAACTTGTTATAATATGATACCGTGCTACCGAAAAAAGCTCATAGCTTATCAATACCGTGTTCCCGACCTACTGTCCCTTACATGAACTGGATTTTATTCTTAAGCAAAATCGAACAGCCCTAGTATTTGATAGCCATTGAAATGTTACTGAACTGAACTTACCTGAATAACATAATTTAAGTGTTGTTATAAATCATGGACGTTTGCATTTTGACAATAAATAATAACCGCACAATTATATTTAGCTTACTGGATTTAGCCGGGGAGCCACAGCCCCAAAAGCTCAACAGTTAAGGATTAACCTGTTTTTTTCTATTCATTTTGTCATTAAGGTCCACAGAATGAGAGGCCTGCTCTGCCGGAAACATCGCGGAAAAAAGTTATGGCCATTTTTGTATACCACACCATAGACAACCAATATAAGGCAACATTTTCCAAATTCCATCATGCTTTAAGTAGCATGTGACAATTGTGACATGTCAAACTAGGGGGTTTTCATGATTCTGAATCCATTCCAAGCATTAGTTTTGCACAAAAAACACTCCTTGGCCTAAATTCGGCCATAGCCACAAATGTGCCCAAAATGTGCTGACCTCATCACATTTGTGATGACGGCTATGGCCGTTTTTAGGCCAAGGAGTGTTTTTCGCACAAAACTAATGCTTGGAATGGATTCAGAATCATGAAACCCCCTAGTTTGACATGTTCACAATTGTCACATGCTACTTAAAGCATGATGGAATTTGGAAAATGTTGCCTTTTATTGGTTGTCTATGGTGGTGTGGTATACAAAAATGGCCATAACTTTTTTTCGCGATGTTTCCGGCAGAGCAGGCCTCTCATTCTGTGGACCTTAACCCTTTCAGTGCTATCATTTATTGAAACATTAGGATCTAATTCACGCCAGCATTTTTGAAATTTGAGCTCTTATTTTGAAAAGCCGCCATTTCCGCTCCACTTGCAGTAGGCCTAAATTAGGAATTTACACAGAGCTGGGCCGGCCTTGTTTACATTGTGAATCCAGACCGGAGCCCTGCAGAGCTCCAGATCGTCAGCTCTGTGCCGTCAAAGAAACGCTGTTTTGACCAAAATGCCATCTGGGACAAGGAATAGGAGATACAGGCGATTGAAAGAAATGGATAGAATGGATTATTATGGCGACGACGATCTAAGATGGGCGATCCAGTGCTGTGCTAACAACACAGCTAGCTAACCGGCTAACGTAAGTAGCAGTTTGGCTCGAGCAATCGAACGCTCTATAAAAGCACAATTGCCGAAGGGCTTCGGCAATGGCGTTAAGTGTAAGTATCAAAATTAGGCTTCAATTGACAAAGTTTTCGGCAATGGCGCTGAAAGTATTAATGACCAAATGAATAGAAAAAACACAAATAAAAATCACAGGTCCTGTCCAATGTTGGGCCTGTGGCTCCCCGGCTATTACCTATCACAAGCAAAGGAGATTTTTCATACCATACGGAAATGAATGAAAGCCAAAGGCTTCCTTCAAAATCAAAAAAACACAATATGCTTTGTAAAATGTTTGGCAGTAATGTAAAGTATACAGAGAGCTGTAGTCAATGGAATAAACACGTCACACTGCTGGCATGGTCCTTTAATTTAATGTAATGTATGACAGGCGAAGCCGACAACCATGATGAGCCTATCAATCACGCATTCGTTAAGATGCATGTCAGTGCATCTGTATGGTCAATCCCACCAGATCTTTCTACATGTGTCACATATACACTGTCATCCTCTCTGCTTTCCTACAGTCCATTTCAGTGAGTAGGCACATAGGAGTGTACTAATCAATCTACTTTAATAAGAGCAACTACGATATAAACAAAGATCACACGATGATTAATACGTTCAGTAATAGCCAGTGATATACTTCAAATTCTTGTCAGCTTTTGTATGGTTTGTATGGCTAAGTGTCAAACTCAATTCTCGAAATATATGGAACGGAAGATTTATTTCAAATGCTGGATAAGGTAATGAAACTCTTCATATGCTGTACACAGTATACGTCAACATACCGAATATCCTACCTGACAGTTTTATCAGCAGTTCCGAGGCCACTTTGACATTGATGTCCTGGTTCATCATGCTGTTCTTGAGCCTGGGGCTTCCCTCCCGCGGTTTGAGGGGCACCTTTAGGCGCTCGGCAATGGCCCCCATGGCCCCCGTGGGCCCATCCTGGCAGAAGGTAGCAGGGAAGCTTGGCTGTCCCGGACCCTGGGACTGGGAGGCCGGCCTGGGGCTCAGGGCCTCCTCAGCCTGGGGCTCCTCCTTCAGGTGGAACGGAGACTTGAGAGCCTCTCTCTGGTTGGCCGCTGAAAGGATGGAGGAAGGAGAGATGGAGAAGTGGTTAAAGGGATGGAAAGAGGAACCATGCGCTGTAGGAGTCTTGCATGTGTTTTGTGTATTAGATTGCACAAAACACAAGTGTGCCTGCAAATCATACATACACGTTGGATAAAGGATTTCTAGTTTTAAAACAAAACGGACTCTCGGCCAATCATGGTCACTCCATCGTTTATAAAAATACATCAACACAATTGAGCGTAACTGTTGACGCTGAAAAAGAAAAAGCATGTGCGCATCATTCAGCCTTTACCTACAATGGAGAGCTGTACATATTTGGTGGCTTCAACTCTCGTCACTTCAATGATCTGTGGAAGTACAATCCAGAGACTTTCTCCTGGAAGGAGGTTAAACCCAACAGCAGCCATCAATGTATGATGGCTGCTGTTGCATGGTGGGAGATCGTATCATCCTCTTTGGAGGATTCAGTGATGACATGTTTATCTTAAACTTGAGTCCTAGTCTGAAGACATTATGCAAGCTAGCAGTTATTCAGTACGGTCTGGAACAGTCTGAACTCCCACACAACATCCGGTGGGAACTGGAAGCCATGACAAAATAAAAACTAAGCTACGATGACAATAAGTTGACAATTTCATCAAAGGATAAAAAACTGCACTAACATGTTAGGGAGGGACTAGTGGAGAAGAGATCCAGTAGAACTAAAAGACATTTTATGTTGCACTTGGGTGGTTCCAGTCCTATCTGATTGACAGCCCATACATCCAGAAAGAAAAGTCCTATCTGATTGACAGCCCATACATCCAAACAGAAAAGTCCTATCTGATTGACAGCCCATACATCCAGAAAGAAAAGTCCTATCTGATTGACAGCCCATACATTCAAACAGAAAAGTCCTATCTGATTGACAGCCCATACATCCAGACAGAAAAGTCCTGTCTGATCCTCTCAGATCCCCCTGACCTCGGGTGTCCTGCAAGGATAAATCCTGGGCCCATTATTATTCTCCAGTTACATGCTCTCACTTGGCCATATTATACGAAAAATAAAATCAACTTTCATTGTTACGCAGATGATTCTCAGTTATGCATCCCCCTCAAACCTGGCAGCACATATAATTTATATCCCAGATCCTCACTTGTCTGTCGGACATCAACTGCTCGATGTCCCAGAACTTCCTCCAGCTTAATGATTCTAAATCTGAAATCCTCCTCTTTGGCCCCCCAAATTCCATCCCCGCTTGGCAACCTGTCCAATAACGTAAAAGTGTAGCTTGTAATCTAGACATGATGTTTGACTCCAGTCTATCATTTAATCAGCAAGTGAAGATGGTACAATCCTGTTTTTTCAACTCAGAAATATAGCAAAAATATAATCATATTCTGACCTTGAGAAGGTAATTCATGCTTTCATCACCTCACTTCACCTTCCCAATGGGAAGAAGTGTGAAAGATTAACCATGCATATTAAGGAATTATTATATTTTATGATACAGATTATGTAGTTCTCAAAGTGGGGTCCTTGACTGTGCCAAAATAATGAATGAATATAGCATCAAAATCAATTTAACCACTATAAATCTCGTCTCAGTGCTGTGAGTTTGTAGATCTGCTATTTTCAAATGAATAATTCAAATCTTACAATAGAGAACAATTTTAATTATGACAAAAGTTTACACAAATCTTTTCTTCTAATGAGCAAAAGAAATTAAGAAACAATCAAGGATAAAACGCAATAATGTCCAGGACTTATTTCCACTGTGGTCCTCCTGTGGTGTTAAGTAATATGCCTTTGCCCTCCCCTAAAAGCTTGCGTCTCTATTCTTGCACTCAGACTAATAATATTAGCTGGAGCATAGACCATATTTCTGTAGTCATATTATGACTTTGGCCACAGAAATATGGTCTGGGCACTGTGCCTCTTAAAAATGATTTATTTGTAATGTTGTTGATCTCGGAGCTGAATTCAGGTCTACAGTTGCACGTGTTTGTTCATTAAAGCATCTGCTAAATGCCTTATAAGGTAAATGTTAAGACGTAGTACGGGTAGAGGGTTGGCATAGGGGAGGCAGAAGGGCAGGAGATAGAGGGGCCAGAAATGGGTCACGGCTAAGACGGGATGAAATTGGTTTGACATTTTGAGAACTCTGTCAACTCTGAAGACGCCGTGAAGAAGAACGTGGCTTAAATAATGTTTGGGTTTGTGTAATAACTGTTTAATTCAACACAGCAATAACAACGGGCCGTGGAAACCATGGAACCGCTCTAGATCCTTTCAAGCTCAAAATCTCATGCAGTGCGTTTCTTAACCCTGCATGCAGCACAGGGCCAGAGATGTGTGTTTCTTAACCCTGTATGCAGCACAGGGCCAGAGATGTGTGTTTCTTAACCCTGCAGCACAGGGCCAGAGATGTGTGTTTCTTAACCCTGCATGGAGCACAGGGCCAGAGATGTGTGTTTCTTAACCCTGCATGCAGTGTGTTTCTTAACCCTGCAGCACAGGGCCAGAGATGTGTGTTTCTTAACCCTGCATGTAGCACAGGGCCAGAGATGTGTGTTTCTTAACCCTGCATGGAGCACAGGGCCAGAGATGTGTGTTTCTTAACCCTGCATGGAGCACAGGGCCAGAGATGTGTGTTTCTTAACCCCTCATGGAGCACAGGGCCAGAGATGTGTGTTTCTTAACCCTGCATGGAGCACAGGGCCAGAGATGTGTGTTTCTTAACCCTGCATGGAGCACAGGGCCAGAGATGTGTGTTTCTTAACCCTGCATGGAGCACAGGGCCAGAGATGTGTGTTTCTTAACCCTGCATGGAGCACAGGGCCAGAGATGTGTGTTTCTTAACCCCTCATGGAGCACAGGGCCAGAGATGTGTGTTTCTTAACCCTGCATGGAGCACAGGGCCAGAGATGTGTGTTTCTTAACCCTGCATGGAGCACAGGGCCAGAGATGTGTGTTTCTTAACCCTGCATGGAGCACAGGGCCAGAGATGTGTGTTTCTTAACCCTGCATGGAGCACAGGGCCAGAGATGTGTGTTTCTTAACCCTGCATGGAGCACAGGGCCAGAGATGTGTGTTTCTTAACCCTGCATGGAGCACAGGGCCAGAGATGTGTGTTTCTTAACCCTGCATGCAGCACAGGGCCAGAGATGTGTGTTTCTTAACCCTGCATGGAGCACAGGGCCAGAGATGTGTGTTTCTTAACCCTGCAAGTAGCACAGGGCCAGAGATGTGTGTTTCTTAACCCTGCATGGAGCACAGGGCCAGAGATGTGTGTTTCTTAACCCTGCAAGTAGCACAGGGCCAGAGATGTGTGTTTCTTAACCCCTCATGCAGCACAGGGCCAGAGATGTGTTTCTTAACCCTGCATGGAGCACAGGGCCAGAGATGTGTGTTTCTTAACCCTGCATGGAGCACAGGGCCAGAGATGTGTGTTTCTTAACCCTGCATGGAGCACAGGGCCAGAGATGTGTGTTTCTTAACCCTGCATGGAGCACAGGGCCAGAGATGTGTGTTTCTTAACCCTGCACGCAGCACAGGGCCAGAGATGTGTGTTTCTTAACCCTGCACGCAGCACAGGGCCAGAGATGTGTGTTTCTTAACCCTGCACGCAGCACAGGGCCAGAGATGTTTGTTTCTTAACAACACATTGAGAGCCCACGCAAAACTGCCCAAAAATCACTTTCACCTAGAAAATCCATTCACATTTTTTATAATTCAGCTGACTGTGGAGACACATGCTGGAACTTTTTACTTTGAAATGTTTTATAGTTTCTGAGTTATTTAATTTAAACGCCAAATGCATTCTCAATGGCGAAAACACAAACTTTGGCACCACGTATTAAAAAAAAAAAAAAAATCATTGTTTTGATTTTTTTTAATAAAAAAAAATAAAAGAAATTCAAAGACGTCCACAGACGTCTTGGGCTATGCACGTGCGGTAATACCCAAGACGTCCACAGACGTCTTGGGCACAAAATGTGTTAACCCTGCATGCAGCACAGGGCCAGAGATGTGTGTTTCTTAACCCTGCATGGAGCACAGGGCCAGAGATGTGTGTTTCTTAACCAGGACCAGAGATGTGTGTTTCTTAACCCTGCATGGAGCACAGGACCAGAGATGTGTGTTTCTTAACCAGGACCAGAGATGTGTGTTTCTTAACCAGGACCAGAGATGTGTGTTTCTTAACCCTGCATGGAGCACAGGGCCAGAGATGTGTGTTTCTTAACCAGGACCAGAGATGTGTGTTTCTTAACCCTGCATGGAGCACAGGACCAGAGATGTGTGTTTCTTAACCCTGCATGGAGCACAGGGCCAGAGATGTGTGTTTCTTAACCCTGCATGGAGCACAGGGCCAGAGATGTGTGTTTCTTAACCCTGCATGGAGCAGCACAGGGCCAGAGATGTGTGTGTCTTAACCCTGCATGGAGCACAGGGTCAGAGATGTGTGTTTCTTAACCCTGCATGGAGCACAGGGCCAGAGATGTGTGTTTCTTAACCCTGGATGCAGCACAGGGCCAGAGATGTGTTTCTTAACCCTGCATTCAGCACAGGGCCAGAGATGTTTTTGAGTTCAATATACCAGCAAGGGGGAATTAGTATTGATCTTCCTTGTGCATCCGATTACAATACAAATCCTTAACAAATGGTAATTGACAAGAAAACAACGTGCGTTGTCCAACTTTGACCAAATGAGCTATTCTTTCCGAGCTATTATTTGAGTGACTGATTGTCAAGAATTGTGACCGCTGATGTCAAGCTAGAGAACTACAATGGGGTTGTTTCCCACAGGTCCAGCGAGACCCAACGCAAATGTTGCAGGTTTGGGATACTTTTACTTTACGGTGTGTAGGAGCAGGCACTCATCATCATCGTGGGATGAGCGCAGGATCAAAAACTAATTTAATCAAACTAGTATTTATGCACAAGATTATAAATTACATTAGCTTAATATCATACAGGTATGTCTAAAATGACTATTAATGTAATATAACAAGTCTAATTTAAAACATATCTCTGCTAGACCCATCCGATGAGCAGTGAATATGATATTACATCGGGATCTCCAAAAGTAACACAGAAAACACTGGATTTGAGGTCCCTGCTCAGAGAGACATGTAAACAAGCAATTACAATGACAGCATTGTAGATTTCATTGCACTAAATATGAGGCCTCTCAACATTGTAAAGGGTGTGGAATTTAGGCAGCTACATTGTGCTACATTGTTCCCAACCGAGACACGGTTATACACACATGAATGGCAAAATATGATAAAACAAGAGGTAATTATGGAGCAAATTAAATTAAGTTTCACAAACCGACATCTGAACATCACAGAAAATGGAAGCTTACATGACATGTCATTGACAGTTGCTGCCCATTTAATCACTGATGACTGGCGACTTGAGTCACATGCATTCTGGAAATGAAAGAGATGACTGAGAGTAACTCTGTGGAAAACATCTCAATGAAATCATGGACGCATACGACATTCCAGGAGGGAGGTGGGTGGCTGTCGTGCACGATAAGGCTTCAAACATGATTCTCTGTTTGAACGTCAATGATGATCCATCTTGGGGAAGAGTATGAGGGGCTCGTTGTGCTGGGCACACTATGCAAATGTACACTACAGTATAGTAACGCTGCCCTAAAAGAGTAGCGGTCTGTGGTACCAAAGCAGCTGCTAGACTGCTGGTCCACCATTTATTTAAAAAAAAAAAGTGTCAAGGCCACTGCAGCACTTGTATAGAAAAGCAACTCCTACAGAAAGCGATTGACCACAAACTAACCCAAGATGTGTCAAATCACGGGAACTGCACGTTCCACATGCTGGAGAATTGCAGGGGGACATGCTTTCAGTTCAGCTCAGAATGAGTATCGTCAAGAAATGAGTATTGTCAAGAAATGAATGCTTCATAGTCTGTCTCCCGATGATAACCAAATATGAAAATATGGCATGTGCAAAAGGATGACAGTGCAGCCACCAAAGCATTGAAGGTGAAGCTGCAGGGTTTGACAGGAGATGGGAGCTACTTGGGAGACACCTTCAAAGCAGTATCTGTGTGCAAGCCCAGCCGCAGTACTTGTCATGTGTAAAAAATACAATTGTTGGAGGAGGGCAAATGTGACGAGTCATATGAAAGGGTGGCAAATCTGGCACAGATCATGGCTCAGTCAGGACAATGTGCAGGATCCAATGCAAAAGAAAACAGAACAACAACAACAAGAAGAGGGACCAATTCAGAGTGAAATGAAGACATACTTGCTGGACCAAACAAAGGTTGACACACAAAGGCTGGCTTTATTGTTAAAACCTGAAGTTCACTTCTTAAAAGAATAAACTTGTTTTCCTCTCCCAAAACATGTCATGGTTGAGAAATAGAATGGGAAGTATTTTGAAGACGAGATGTCAGTTATTTGGTCAATGCCATTCATTTGTTTAAACCATGTGCAATGTGCATTTGCTAATTTATTATTTTACATTATTGATTAGATGTAGCCTAGTGTAGGCTGATAAAGGCTTCTTATATTGAAAGAGAAATCCTGTTGTGGAACATACACTGTATGTAGGCCTATGTGTCATTTCACAGAGCACAATGTGTGGCTATTTTTAAATAGTTCCATTTGTTTGTTGACTTTTATATTATTTTAATATTTCCGTTATTTGCTTAAATAAAAATAAATCAGTTATAGCCTAAGAGTCACGTTTATCCACACCAACACATTCCTTGTGGTGTGCTAAAAGAAAATAAAGAGCACACATTTGTGTTGTCAAACTTGTCAAATAAACTAATAGACATCTTTCAAGGTACAAAAAAATATTTCTCAACAGTATATCCTTCAGAATTGTCCATTAATGATGTGCTGTGTGTACGTCTGTAATCCACCTAACTCGAGAACCGTTCGCCCGACCAACTTCAAATTTGACACACGCGTTCCACACCACCACAGGAAGTGCAGTGCCCAGTCTTGAGTAGGTCGGATATACAGTTGTCCAGAACCGACACAAAAGGCTCTGGTCAGGTTCTGCCAGTGGACCTAATGAGCCTCAGTCCCCTCACCTTTGCCTCAGCCAATTGATTGCCATTGCAACCCCACACATGCCATTTGATTACTTATCCAGTGCACTTTTCACAGTCAGTTTGAACTCTTCAGACACAGGCAGACAGACACAGAGATCTCCATTATATCATTTAAATGGGCATAAAAAGGGACACAGACGGTTAAAACGGGTGTTATGACAACGGGTATTGCATACTAGGTATCCCAACTTGCATCGTTCCCAAGTAGGCCGGTAGCCAACGGGCTACGGGTCTTGTATGGACAAATTGGGAATATCGGTCTGATGGGCGGTGCGACGTAGATGTGAGGGTCGCACAGTGGCCCGAACCTCTAGTATTTGAATGTGCCTTTATATTTTATGGCACCCGGGAGCAGTATGGGTTGGCGCCCAAGCCTGTGTCCTCCGTGAGGAGGAAGCCCAAAAAAGGTTTTTTGGACCACCGTGTTCTTCATGCATGTACAATGTGCCACAGCAGAAACACGGTCTGTTTTATGAGTGTGGCGATTCATCGATACCAGCCGCTTTAACTTGTCGTTAAAAGCCTATGAAGACAACCAAATGTGCTTAAGAATTACAAATTACAGAAGTTGAATTATCTGCTTGGCAGGTTTGTCACAAGTGCAACAAATTGTAGTTAGTATAAATATCTACAGTACATACTCACAGCTACACAGACTATTAGCCCTATTAACCCATTTAGACCGTACAAAGTGTGGGAACGTCATAACTAATACAACCGACGGGTTGCTAGGACGTGCGCATTTTCATTGATATCGAACGAGAGAAAAATATTAAATTAAATATAGAATCTTTTTTTATTTATTTTTAAGTTGGCCTCTCCTTCCGCACCATACTCCTTGCTCTTTCGCACATGCGCGTTGTCGTTCACTTCCACGTTTACCATTCACAAAGAAAGACTCGCCACGCGTAATCTAAGGAGCTCTCCGTGGTTTTGACCAGATGGATATACTAAGCTCTTCATTTCTGACTTCAACATGCCTCTCGTTCAAAATATGAAGCGAGCAATCATCAGCGACTTTATCGTAATCTTAGCGAGGTAAGCAAGCAACAATATGTCTCCCCGTTTTTGTCCGGAACGGAAGGGGGGGGGGCTTACAGAGTAAAAGCGGCCATATCTTCCTGGCACCCCGAGCTTCTATTTTGAAAGAAATCCCGGCGCTGATTGTGTTAACGTCAGCTGTAGAAATAATAGATAGGTGCGTTCACAGACACCTACTTTGCTGAAACAGCAAAGTAGGTGTGAGAGACCCGCCTTCAGTTTTAAATGAAGGCACACAGCATTGCTAGGAATATAAATGTCTGCTCTACATACCGAATCATATGGCATTTAACATTTGTGTGGGATGGGAGCGGACAGATTTCAATAGAAAACAGTGTTGCAGTTTGGAGTGATTAGAATCTCTGCGGGAATGGTCAGAAAGCATGCGTTAGCAGACGTGCAAACTTTTAATCATTTCCAAGCACTGCTTTCAAAGAGGCACTGGCACAATGTTGATACCACACTAGCCATGGTTCACATGACGCTTGTACTTCACGAGTGGCGGGAGCAGCCGGGATCACTGCGTTTCCCCAGGCTTTCATTTTTGAGCGGAATGCAAATGAAAATAAAAGACTGGGTACCGAGGCTATACTTTTCATTCAATACATTCTTCAAATGCACGTGACAACCGACAGGGCGGCGCCGGGGCACAGTTGAAGGAGGAAATGCAAGGGAAAACAAGGAAAAACTTGCCGACTATCGGACAAAAAATATTTTTATTGAACACGGAATGCACGGGTGCTAATAACCGACCCAGCAAAATTCTAACATCCGTGGCAGATTGGTGAGCGCTTTATATTTGAATTCTGAATGTTTATTTAGACGTTTTGCTCTGTAAATGTAGCAGCCACGCAAAACAGGCTGAAGTTGCTGCATGTTCCAGGGCTACACATACAGCACATGCAAGCGAATGCATATGGACCAGGTAAAGGGGTAGGTTTCACGTCGTTCTTATCAGTCCTACTGTGGAAAGCATGACAGAATCACCATTGAACAGCACAGATGGCAGGACCTCATGGACACTAGCTGTGTCCAGGTCTGAGGTCTGCAGGGCATCCACCATCAGCTACACACCCCTTCCCCTCCTGTCTCCCATTTATCTTGTACACTTTATTCCCAACTAAAAGTCCTCTTTTGTTGCTGATCGGGTAGAAATTCATCTACATTCATAGACATGACCTATGTCTATGAGGCAAGGTGGGTGGGTGGGTCGGTCTCGATCTCTCTCTCTCTTTTTGTCTGACACTTTATCAAGCCTGCTAACATTAAATAATTTCTGTGCTTCCATAGAAAATTATAACTATCTGACACATCTGCCCTGGTTGCAAATTATGGAGCTACAGTATCTGCCACACTGAACGACGAGCCTGTGGGAGGGGGAGGGGGGAGGGGGGTTGATATGATGTCCCAAAATGTCTGGATGATTGCCATGTGTTATACTGATGCTTGGGGGGATGTAAGAATTATTATGCTGATAAAGCATTTTCCTGAATTGATAATCAGTTTGAGACTTAATTCATTTTTTTCTTCCTTCTTTTGTGTTATGATGGATTGAATTTCATTTTGAAATCTCTTTTCCTGAAGGGTAAAAGACGATTTTGCTTATTTATTTATTTTCCATTGTTTTATGTTGACGCCCATGCTACCATCACTATTACTAGTTACTACTTCTAACGTTGCTACTGTCTGCTACAACTACTGCTTGCTTAGTGTGCAACTGTGCATCCATGCATACTTCTACGTAAACGTGTTTAGCAAATAACTGCACAGTCCTACTTGCAGAGAAAATGAACAAGTGAAGTGCTAGTATGTGCTCTCTCTGGACAGTGTGTGGCCTACAGTAGGTCAGCGGGAGTAAAGCTGTCCCCCAGATCGCTGCACTATAAAGTCATCTGCTGCGGAAACTGGGCCACTTCTAATCTGCCTCCTGATGAATAATTAATAATTGGACAGGGCAACTTCCAATAGCAGTCAAGAAAAGAACAGAGGGATCCGTGGCGTCCTGGATTCGTTTCTCACCAAGCTTGGCATTGCGTTTAAACAAGCAAGTAAGCAACAATATACATCTCTATAAAGTTTAAAGTTTAGGCTTTAGCTCCACACATTAAAGATTCCGACAGTTAAAAATATACAGCAGCCCAACACCATGGGAAATGAACCAGGTTTCTAATGCATTCAGCCTTTGTGTTTTTGTGTGTGGGTGTGTTTACTTTTTGTCAATACACAGATATTTTAGTCAAGTCAATAGATAGATTTTAGACCTTTCCAATTCACCCTTCTCATCTGTGCAGTCTAGCCGTAGCGTTTTCTTGCAGCTGTGGGTGGGGTCAACGAGAAGAGAGTCCAATCTTGTATAACATAGTTTAAAAGAGACTTCCAGTTTAATTACAAAGAATAATACAAGTGGGACAAGACTCGGCCTCTCAGCAGCCGAGCTGACGGCCTGCAGAACCAGTAGCTGCCCCTCGTGGGCTGTGCCAGGCGACATCGGCCTGCAGAACCAGTAGCTGCCACTCGGGGGCTGTGCCAGGCGACATCGGCCTGCAGAACCCGTAGCTGCCACTCGGGGGCTGTGCCAGGCAACATCGGGACCAGCCAGCTTGCCCAGACCAACACCAGGAAAGTGGCGGGACGGGACGACGTTGGCTCTCGGGTGCCGAGGGAATGTTCAGGGACCACTTCAACCTCTCCCTTAGGCTGGGGAAGACTCCTGGACCGGTCCCTAAAGACATGTCATCCTAATGACCACACGCCAGTCAC
The DNA here is from genome assembly GCF_951216825.1 of Electrona antarctica. NCBI lineage: Eukaryota > Metazoa > Chordata > Actinopteri > Myctophiformes > Myctophidae > Electrona > Electrona antarctica. The sequence continues at coordinate 26,293,473 of NC_136809.1, forward strand.
CCTAATATCACAGAGCGACTGGACCACTAGTGAGTGAGCGATTGGACCGCCTACAGTTTGCATACCAGGTGGACATGGGAGCTGAGAATGGCATCATCATCTGAATAAAGCCCCCAACCGTATGGACACGGAGGGTAACACTGTCAGGATCATGTTCTTTGTCTTCTCCAGTGCCTTCTTCAACACCATAGAATCTCAACTGCTAGCTGAGATGCTTGCGGTGATGCAGGTGTACCATAGCTTGGTGGCATGGGCACGGACTATCTAAATGACAGACCGCAATTTTGGACCCTGATAAAGCACTAAACCTGTTTACCCTGTTGTAAACAAGTTTAGTGCTTTATCAGTTATCACGGTTCGTCCACAAAGTAACAGTTTTTGTATTGTGTATAATGTGAAATAAAAATTTCAATCAAAGCATGTGATGGCTGCAGGGATATCGGTGGGATGTGCTAGTGAGCCACGCTGGTGCCACCCGGCCCAGGGCAGATTTTGTGGATGAAATCCACATAATTACAATGGGCAACCTGCTTTGGGTCACCTATTATGCAAAGCCTGGGGCAGAAGGGAAAAGCAAGATACAGTTATGGATTTGCTTGCAAAAACTCGCAATGCCTACCAATGACGGTAATGCATCAGATGTCCAAAACTCCACACACATTCACCTGTAGCATACAAATATGCATGTAAATGACAGCATTTGCCTATGCATACACACCATCAATTCAAACCATCTATAGACACACCTTTTGCAGGTACAGTATGAAAGAGGGATTATCCCAAAATACACACACCTGCCAAAGTCCAACCTCTGACATAGCTGTAGTGCCCAGTCTACCCAAACCATCTTCACACACACACACACACACACACACACACACACACACGCACACACACACACACACACACACACACACACACACACACACACACACACACACACACACACACACACACACACACACACACACACACACACACACACACACACACACACACACACACACACACACACACACACACACACACACACACACACACACACACACCTAAAACAGACAGAGAGAGCAGGCTATCACTCTTGGGGCCGACCGCTGTCCGGTCTCCTCCGGCCCTGGCAGAGAGATCTCCTCCCCTCCTCACCCTGCCGTCACACCTAACATCTCATGCCTCCACGGGGCCTGACGCCCCCCTGCCCACATCATCAATCTGCGCCAGCCCTGGTCCCTCTGATTAATGATGATCCGTGCCGGAGGGACAGAGAGGGCCCGGGGACGATAGGGTGTGTGGGTGTGGGGTGTGCATGTATGTATGTATGTTTGTGTGTGTGTGTCTGTGTGTGCGTGATAAGCAAGGGTGTTTTTTGTAACCACCCGTGCGGTGCCACGGTGTCAGGGGTGGGGAGAGTGGACCTTGGTTCAAAGGGTGGTATGGGTGAAGAGAAGAAATGGAGAGGTGGGGGAGGTGCTATATAGAGGGGTGGTTTGACCACCCATGCAGAGCAAACACGCTGGATGGACCACAGTGAGGGTGGTTGGGGGAGGGGGAGGGCAGACAGGTGCCAGCGTTCTGAGTCTGACCACCACAATACTGCAGTACCACACCACACGCTGGGGATCCTTAGATCCGGTTCAAGAGTGCAAGGAGCAGGAAGGGAGAGGGGGGGGGGGGGGGGGGGGGGCTGGGCTTGGTAGGGAGAGAGAGAGTTGGTGGTTCAGCCACCCGTGCCCTGAAGGCTGGCTTCCAGTTCACAGGGGCGAGTGGAGCAGCAGTGGCAGAAGGTGGTGAGAGGAGGGAGGGGCTAGAGGCAGTGGAGGGGAGTCGGGGGGGGAGGGGAGGGTGTGAGGGGAGGGGAGGGCAGTGACCTTCAAGTTAAGGGGCAGTGGCGCGGGGGTCGTATGTGGCACCAGCTGGAAATGTCAGGCCGTCAGATGTCAGCGGGCAGACTAAGTATAACCTGGTCAGCACCTGGAAGGACGTCCTCTAATTAGAAGCGTGTTCGGCCATGTCGGATCACACGGGGACAGAGCACTCGGCCGGTCGCGCGCCGCCCAGCGTGCACACGCGCGCACACACACACCAAGAAAGTACAGATGCATTTTGCTGAGACAAGCTACGCAAATACATGCCCACATTTAAATTCCCAGAGATTAACCCAACACCTACAGTATGTGTGCACTGCACACAGAGGGTGAAATACATGCATACACTGTCCCTTATTCTCTCATATGTACACAGTAAAATCATCAGTGTTAATTTAACTCTGAGGGTGTGCAAATAACCAAATGGACTGGTAGTTACAAAGTGGTAGTTACAAAGTGTTGGAAAAAAGTGTTTTGAGATTCTTATTATCAACGATTCAAAATCGATTCACAATTTTCAACAATTGATTTACAGGAGTTCTTACTCTATGGTGTGTGTGATATGAAATGTAAGCTTAAAGGACAACTTTAGTTTTTTTCAACCAAGGTTCATGTTTTAGGTTGTTATTAGAGAAAGTAAAAGGTGAGTGTTAAATTGCTTTCATTTGCTGCTTTTTCGTTTTAGCGTTTTTAGCTATTTTTGACAGGGTGGGGGCATTCGAACAAGTGGCTAAATAAATATGTATTTTTTTAGAAAAATGTAGGGTGATTTCTTTATTGTTATTTACCATAGTCCTACTAGACCCCAGGAAATTACATCTGGCCACAGTAGTTATTTTCTGTGTGTCAACACAGGAACACCTGGAACGTTGGGGGCTGCCACACTGTGTGTCATAGGCTCAATCATTAGTTTGTCACTTCCTCCTTCACATTCAATAGACCCCACAATCTCTTGCGGCCAGATGTAATTTCCTGGGGTCTAGTGGTGTATGTTATTTACATATTTAGCCACTTGATCGAATGCCCCACCCCCCTGTAAAAAAATAGCTGAAATCAAACGAAAGAAAGAAAATAAAACAACACTCACCTTTTACTTTCTCTAATAACTTAAACCAAAGTTGTCCTTACCACTATCACAGTACACCAATACAACTGCATTCCCTTTCAGTTCAGCACAGGTGAGGGTTGTGTGTGTGTGTGTGTGTGTGTGTGTGTGTGTGTGTGTGTGTGTGTGTGTGTGTGTGTGTGTGTGTGTGTGTGACTGTCCAGCTGACACTTGTTGGCGCTCGTTAATGTTACCAATGCATCAAATAGAACGACACCTAATCCAAGATACATTGATTTCTTTTAATAAGCGACCGTCTCTAGTATTATATAATTTCTTGTTTGAGCTGTTAAATGCCAGGTTAAATGCCTGATGAACTGATTAAATGCCAGGAACGTGAGATTCCGTTCTGTTCGCCACCCCCTGCCTGTGCCAGAACGTAAAAATGTAATTTAATCCGGTAATCCGGTAATTAAAAATATGCTTTTTTGTCTTTTACTCACATGTTAGACAGCCTACGTGGATCAGCCGTGCGCGCACACATGCTTATTACTCCTTTTTCTGCTCAAAATGAGCCAAAATCCAGTTTTTGGAAGGTTATTATTCTCTGTTCTTACATCACGCGGTCCAAAACTCCTCCTGCCTACACTGTGTGTGGTTCCTGGTTGCAGAGGATCTCTTCTTATACTTTGGTATTTCGTGCATTTGACTGGCACTGGCCTCACGATCCCGCTCGTGTGGCATGAGGGATTGTGTTAATAACTAGGCTACACTTTGACCCCTTTTCCACCGATTGGTTCTTAGTCCAGGAGCCTGAGGTCCAAAATTGGAACGTTAATTCTGAATTGAGCGGGCAAAACCATACCTATATTAGATTGTTATCACAGTGAAACTTCCCCAGTTGATTGCTTACACGAAGACAATGATTTATTGTATTACAAATTTTACAAATGTAACTATGCAAATGAGGCATTATATAGGAAAATATGCAAAAAATAGAAAATATGAAAAAGCTACTACGGTGGAAGGGTTATCATATATTAATTTACTTATATTGATCCTATAAACAATTTAAAATAGGTATAGTTCATAATTAACGTTCCAATTTTGGAGCTCTGGCTCATGGACTAAGAACCAAAAAGAACTGAACCGGTTCCCATTGGGAACCAACCGGTGGAAAAGGGGTCATAGTCGCCATCGTTTTGAATCGGGGGAAAAAAGAATCATGACTCAAATTAGAAGATTTACAGCCCTAGTGTACACTATATCATACTGTACATGCACCATACTGCACACAAATCAAACACTGGGCATAATAAACTACTAGCGAATAATACAACCCTGCACTCACTTACATTCACACATTCCTATTCCGTGTCCTCACAGAATCACAGACAACCCTGGGACGTGCACTTGACACACACAAAGTCACTCCACTCCACTGACCTTTTGGATTGTCACTATAAATAGAGCATATTTCCACTCCCGAATCTATGTTACTGAGACCACTGAATTATTTAGTAGCCTAATCCATGGGGCAAGTTTTTTATTTCTCGGGGCAGGCAGCGCTATCCCGACAAAGAAATAAAAAACCTGCGCTAAATTAGCAACATGGCAAAGTTTGGCCTTCAAACCAACGCTTCGAGCGTTGACACTTCTGCCGATTATATCGGCAGAGCAAATGTTCTTCCCGTCAAGAGTATTTCCGTATGCAATCGCTGTACAATCAGGAAACGGGCATCTTTGGGTAACTGGGCATCTCCGACTGTGAGCTTTCCCAGAACTGGAGTGGATGTGAGTCTCTAGGACCAGTGTCAGCTCCCTGGGTGCAGGATGGCAGAGTGAGGGGGCTTGGTTTCTGGGACCAGGGCTGACATTGCTATCAGCTTGTCTCCATGTTTTCATGCTCTGCTGACACCTGCCAGCAGCGACCGATGCCTCTCCCATACCTCATCCTACACACTCTCTCTTTCCCTCTTGTCTTCTTCTGCTCTTTTCCCTCTTTCTCCCTCTCCTCTGTATTCGCATCTCTCTGTCTTTTGCTACCCTCCTCTCCTGCGGTCTTGGTGTCTCTCGCTACCTCTGCTCTCCGGCCACGCTTCTCCCTCTCGCCTCATCCGTCTCGCTGCCAGGCGCTTGTCCACTGCGCCTCACCTCTCGCTCTGTGGCCAGGGCTGCCGTCAAATAACTTCATTAGCTTTCCACCTCTGTCACGCCGGCCTGCTCCCCCTCTAACAATTGGCTGCTGTTTTCTCCGGGAGAGAGAGGGAGAGGAAAAAAACGAGAGAGATAGATAGAAAGAGAGAGAGAGAGAGAGCGAGAGAGAGAGAGAAAGACAGAGGGCCTGCGCGGGGGCAGGTTGAGCGGCCGACAATGGCTGACAGTGTGCCGGACGGTGGGCAGTGATACTGACGGCTGCAGCAGGGATGTATGGACCAAGGGTCAAGCTACAGAAGGCATTGCCGGCGGCCGCTCATGCGGAGCGGGAAAGCAGGACGACATGCAGATTAGATGTACGATATTCTGAATGAAAGAGGAGGAGGCTGTGAGGCCAAGGCAGCTGAAGCTGTAATATGTTAACTGATGGATGGGGCTAAAAAAATGATTTAAAAAAAAAACTACAGCACAGAAGTACATTCGGCACTGTGATCATCACAAAGATAATGCATGGGAGGTTGGGTCCCTTCCCTTCTACAAGGATAGGGTGGTGGCAAATTGAATATGTAATTACAGTAAATTCACATTTGAAATTCTGTTGCTTGTAGTGAGACCTGTTACTCAGTCACTACATTACACATCCTGCAGTAGCTCTGGATACCATCAGTATTGACCTAGTCATGGGCTGCGTCTGAATGCATAGGGTCGTTCCCTACTCCCTACTCCCCATATGGGGATCCAGACCTAGTGGACTATAATAGTGATGATTTCGGACACTACTCCCTATATGGGGAGTAGTGAAGAGCGAGCCTGCGCAATGCATTATGGGGTAGATCCACTCGTCTAAAGTAGTGCACTATATGGGGCATAGGGAATGAATTCGGACGCAGCCATGATGTAATGGCTTCAAATATGTCTCATGACCTTTGTCACATGCACTTCCTGTTTCCAGTGCCCTGCATGGTGCCATCTAATAAAGAACACCTTAAAGATATCTTTAAAAAAGCGATCATCAGCGACTTATATCGTAATCTGAGCGAGATAAGCAAGCAAAAATATGTCTCACGGTTTTTGTCCGGAACGAAGGGGGGAGCTTTACAGAGTAAAAACAGACATATTTCTATGGCCAACGTACACCTATCGCATAGCACTTTAACGCCTGCACTTTAATGGTTATGTGCACTTTTGTACTTTGGTATCTGCCATGTGAACTGTTATGTTTTATTTGTACTGTTTCATTGTTTAATGTACTGTTTAAGCTGCAACCCAATTTGCCCTTCGGGGACACTAAATAAACCTTGAACCTTGATTGTTTCAGAGCAGTATGAAGTCACACTCAAGCCTCTCTCCCAGGGCTGGATAAATAAGACAAGTACTGAGACATTGTGACAGACACCGCATTTCCCACAACCCCCTGCGCGCCAATTATTCACACCCGGTCGGGGGGAGGGCTGGGGTGGGGGGGGTCATGCTCGTTCACCCCGTGTCCCCATGGTGGGGTTAGCGGTGGAGGGGTGGGGACAGGGATGGAGACAGGGTGGGGTATTGTCGCACTGCGCTGTCATTATTAGAACTGGGGGTCTGGCGGGCACAAGGGGTTTTGTGCATTTCAAAAGCACCACAGCGGCTGGCTTTCATCTCTGCATCAGAAATGTGGATCACACTGTACGGCTGATGGTTGTGGCAGCGTGCGAGCGTGAAAAATCAAAAGGGATTGGTCTGTGGCACCCAGAGGAAAAAGAAACCAAAAAAATGATATGCTTATTATGTCAGAGGTCAGGGAGAGTTCAGCGGCTATGGACGTGCCCAGAGAACTACAGACAACTCCTGAGCTGCTGCCGCCGCCTCCTCCTCCTCCTCCTCCTCTCCCTCTCTCTCTCACCCGCCATCTCTTTCTCCATCTCTCTTGCTTGCTGTCACTTTATCTGGCTCTTCTTTATATCTTGCATGCCAGCTTTTTATGCCCCCACATCTCTTCCTCACTCCCTCCTGTCTTTCTCTCCCTTTCTTTCGCTTCCCTCTCTCTTCCTCTCCTTCCTCCTTGTTCCCTTGCTCCTCCTCCCTCCATCCCGGTTCCTCTCCCCCTCTGGAATTGAGGCAGGGAGGCAGCGGTGTAAGAGCAGGAGGGATGAGCTACTCGTGTACACACTCTATCTGGGTTGGCAGGGAGGTCAAAAGAAATGGAGTCCAGAGCTCCCGGGAGGAACTTACTCTCCCCCTCTCTCCCCTTCCCTCCCTCTCCGCCTTTCCTTCTCTCCATTTTCCAGACTCCCGTCTGGCCGGACCAATTCATCCCAATATGATCTGAGGGACAGCCTTCTTTAAGGTGCTATATCTCTGTTTTTTCCTCAACAACAATGAAAGCAACGTTTAAAAAAAAACAAGGACAGTAACAGTGTTCAGTAGGAAACCCCCACAAGAGTCTCTCTCTCTCTCTCTCTCTCTCTCTCTCTCTCTCTCTCGACAACTGCCCAACTAAGATGTCCGCCACTTGACACTGGGCTGACATTGTGGGGGAGCTGTCGTGGTGCATCCACGGGGAGTTGGCTATGCCCAGGCTTGATTGTGCAGTCTGGGAGTGTGGTGCTAGTGGCACCCAGAGGGCAATGGGGTGGGGAAAGGGGAGGTGGGGAAAGGGGAGTCTATATGTGGAGCTGTGGAGATGGAGGGGGAGGTAACCGAAGGGAGTACCTGGTACCCTGCACGAGCCCCTCTCCTCTCCCTCCCTTGCGCATCCTACCGGGGGTCACAGGATGGTGGTGCCAGGGGCGCTAATCATTTCAAATTATGAATTCCTTTTTAATTATGAATTATGCATACATTTTTAATTAATCTAATGTTCCCAGGTTATTTTTTTCTTCCTCCCCCCTCATACTGCACCCCTCACACCCACCACCCCCTCACTCCTGATCTCAATCTAATTACGCAGCATTAAATGGAAGACTGGCAGCCATAGCCCTGACCCACGAGATGAACCCTGGGCAACCTTCTCCCATCAATCTTGCCGTCCTCTCAAAGTGGGCTCATCCCTTTTGACATTTGAGTGAAGTGGTTGCAATGCATGTAAACACGGCCTCAGGCCCCGATATACCTGACCACAGCATGTTTGTCAAGTTTTGTTTGGGGTAGAACAAATGCAGGTTGCCTTTTTTCTCTAAAGCATCATTCCTCTGTGGTAGAGGTTTGGTTTGTGTAGTCACTCACCATGCTATAACGTAACATCATCACTTATACACGTAATAACAAACAAGGTGGTTCGGTCTCAGAAGCATACCTAGTATCTTCTTTCTCATTCAAATAGTAAAATCAATACTACAAGTGATAGAAGTGTGTCTTTGAGAACTGGGGAGAACATTTTGGAATATCAAATTTGTATCTATGAAGCAACTACTGAAGATATCTCGCCAATTGGAGTTACATCACTGCAAGATAACTGCAACCCAAATCTCTACCAAAGTTTAACGATGCTTTGGAAACCTGAATTGATGTGCTTTAAAACTTTTGGAAATGCCATGGCCATGTTTCGCTTAATTATATTCAAAGTATAGACTTGACTAGAATTTTGTGACTAGAGTTTCTCAACCAGTGTGTTGTGACTTAAAATGGGCCACGGGGCAGGACCATTTGACAGTACACTGTGATGAATGCACATAGTGTGTGTGTGTGTGTGTGTGTGTGTGTGTTTATCATACAACTACAGCTGTGGGTGCGGCTTCAGTTCAGGTGGATCACCACCCATCAGGCAAACCAGGCATACTTAATGAACTGGTGGGCGTGCCCACATAACATTTTTTTAACAAATACTGTACACTTTTTTGAAAAAATTATACCTCCTTATATAACGATAAGACCTGATGATCATGTTTTAGGGTGGAAAAAAATCACGGCACTCCATCTTTAAATAGGTTTTATTTAATAACTATAAACACATTGTGAGCTTGTAGATTGGCTATTTTAGCGTTAAATACGCTTGCCTGATGGGTGGTGATCCATCTAACAATGGCTACAGAGGTACTTTCACAACAGGTGCAACAGGTATTGCATAGGCCAGGGGCATGCATTCCCAACAGACATCTCCCTAGCTAATTTAAAACTGATTGTGTCCACTGGTTTGTATACACTCTCATGGTTACAAAAGAATAATTTAACACTTGTTTTTTTTTCTTAATAAAGGTGGTTCCTTTTCTACTATGTAAAGTGACTTTCGGTACTTACAAAAGCGCTATATAAAGCAGTTATTCTGTGTTATTTCAGTCACCAATTTTTTAATTGAAAAGTAATTACAGCCATGAAATTCATTCCCAGTACTGAAGTTCTCATTCTGTAGTTATACAATCATAGCGTTTGTTGGTAGCATGAGAGTCTAGAGAAGTGAGATAGTTAGAATAACAGGCTGGGGAGTCGGGACCAGAGAACCCCTGGCAGATACGAAGAGCTACTTAAGCCCCAGTGGCTCCAGTGGAGCTACTGATTGTTCAACGCGAGAAGACTGCACTTGTACTGGGCAGCTCCCAGGTGTGAAAGGGAGTAACTGAGTCAGTGTGAAGCAGGTTATTAGACGGCATCGGTGCTCACTAAACTTGATTCCTTTATTCCTGGCTGAATCATAGATCTCACATTAGCACGCCACAGTCTCATCACTTTTACTACTTCAGTGCTTAGCTTTTAAAGCCATTAGTTTTAATCTGAGACAAAAATGTGGCTTGATAAATCCAACAATAGCTAAATCTCTTTTTTCACCAGTTAATTTCCTTTAATAACGAATTTGTTCTTGGCCCAATGTATCATGGGGACGTATTTAATGGTACCATATGCTTACTTGCATATTTTTCTGAACTCATGGGAACAAAATAGTAAATACTGTAAATCATACTTCATAGTGGTTATAGATCACCATAATAGGTTCCAAATGGCTACTGAAATTTCACAGGGCAAAAACTGTGCTCGTTGATTAACTACAGGTGCGTTTGTGAGTTTACAGTAGGCCTTACCAGACAGCTTCATGAGGAGGTCGGTGGCTGTCTTGGTGGTGATGTCCGGACTGAAGAGGGAGGCCACGGTGGGGCCGCAAGGACTGGACCTCACCCCCACCCCGACCCCAGAGAGGTCCAGGGAGTTGCTGCTGCCGGGACGCTCCCTGCAGAGGGCGAAGGGCGAGAGCGCCGATAGGTCTCGTTCCTGCGGCTCCTCCTTGATGTGGACGTGGTTGGCGGTTGTCTCTACGGAGGTAGGGGAGGACTGCAGCATGGCGTCCAGGTCGGACTCTGTGGTCCCGTCGCCCATCAGCGACCCCTCGCCCTCCGTGTCGGTGGCCGCCTCATCTTTCACCTTGACGTCGCCGCGGGGGAAGTGCTGGTGGCAACGCATGTGGAGCTTCAGGCTGAAGTGGCGCGAGGACGTGAAGGGGCACAGTTCGCACTGGAACGTCTCGCCTCTGTCCTGGTGTTGGTGGACCTGAGGGTCGGGATCAGCAGGGAAGGAGGAAGCGGTTTAGGAGATTTCCAAATGTAAGACAATTTTTCTAATATATATATATATATTTTTTTTTTTTCAACAACTGGCTTTGTACCCGTGTACCCGTGTTTGTTCGTACCAAAAAAACAAGCATGGTTGCTATGGTTAGCAACCAAAAAAACGAGCACGGTTGCTATGGTTAGTATGTGACGTCACTGACATCACAAATGTGTAGTTGCACCACTCAGTTCACACGGGTGTGATTTTTTAATATATATATATATATATATATATATATATATATATATTGAAGAGAATCAAGGAGCAGTTCCAAGGCAGAATGTTATACGGATGTTAGACTTCATGTCATCGCCATGTCGGCTATCTGCACTAGCACTAGTGTGTATGACACAAACAGCCCGCAGACATTGATTCGTCAATTAAACTATCTCCCTGGCCAGATCAAAAGCCAGCATTTCATCTCCACAATTTATACCAAGAACAGCGAGGAGGTAGGATTGGGCAACATCCATGCCTTGAACAGTGTATAAGGGGTAAAGTGCTAATCAGACTATACTGCCATCAATATATGCGTGTTGTCTATTCACAGCTCCGTTACACAGTTAGTCCATTACAGAATGTACATGAATAATTGAGTCAGTCTTGACTAAACATTATTGTGTGGTTAATAAGTCATGGATATTTCGGAACCAATTTTCAAATCAATCCCCTTTATAATGCATTAAAATGCACTGATAACTGAGAACACATTTATAAAAAATGCAATAAAGTTACCATAAGCAAGTTGATTTCCATGCAGCACTGAAATTAATGGAATTCAGTGGTTTTCTTGCAAACAAAAAACAAACTACTGTATGCTTTGGAAAATGGCCAGCAGTAATTCAAAGTATAGAGTTGTAGTCAGTGTCTAACCATGCCAGACCACCAGTATGGTCCTTTAACAGTCCTCTGAAAGTGGATAATAAGATCACTTGCACCCCTGTGCAACTGTACCATATGTAAGGAAATTCCTATCTAAAGCAATGTCATGGACTGCCCTTGCCACCCACTGGAGGCAGAGTGTGAGCCACTCCCTCGAGGAGTGCATGTTCCGGCAACTGCAAGCTAACAGGCAGAAGTTCTCCTTCATCCCACAGTGCCATTAAACCACTGGACTGTGACAGACACACTTTCCACTCTGTGCCACCACATATGTGGCCACTTCGTTTAAATGTGTCTTGTGTATGTTTCTGTGTATGGCATTTATTGTGTGAGTGGATTATATTTTCTATATGCCCTGCTGTCAAGGAAACATCCCCCTCTGTAGAAAAAAGCCTTGAATTTGAGCTTGATTACATAGATCCCCCGTTTTCTGCTGCAATTCAGGTGCTACAACCAACGCGATACTGTGTGTAAATCGCACCATGTCGGGACAGTGCAATTAGAGGTGACTTTGACCAAAGCATACATATCCTTTTCTCGTGTCAGCAATTAGTAACGCCCCGAGAGCCATTAGAGGATGGCCACTGGGGACAGCTAATGTATGAGAGGGGAGGGGAGAGGGTCAAAGGTCGGTAGAAAAAAAGGATACGAGTCACGTTCATCTCACCTTCATGTGGGACTTGAGATTGTCTTTGCGAGCACAGCGGAAGGGACATAGGGGACATTGGTGGCTTTTCAAGCCAGTGTGGATGACCATATGTCTCTTCCAGTAGCTCTTGCGTTTGATGACCAGTCCGCACACGGGACACTGGAATGGCTTGCCCCCGTCTTCAGGAGAACCTTGAGGAGGTTGAGGAGGACAATCATTTGTGTTCGGAAAAGAAGAAAACAAACAAATGTGAATCATGCTTGCACAAATGTAACCACCGTGAATTTCCACAGTCCCCTACGATGGTTTGTTGTGAAATTCAGCCTGTGCTCTCTGTTTTTAGAGGTTGCAAGACAGGTTCTGGTGACTATCTCGTTGAACGTTTTATGTTACAACATACCAATGTTGTAGTGCAGAACGCTTAACAAAGACTTGCCTCTAGTACTGTGGTTATGTGGGCAGATGCATAATGAAATGGTTAAACCCTGTCTCAGTGTCTCAGGAGCCATGTGTGCCCCCTCTTTGCCAAGGATTAAATCCCCAAAGAGCCTTCCCTACAGCAGTGGTTCACTTCTTTCTGCCAAGGACCTTTTAAAAAATGTTCAAAAATAGCAGGTGTACAAGCTCGCAGCGTGTCAGTAAGTGACGAGCTGTGAGCTTGTACAGTATATCTGCTATTGTATAGCCAACGTATAGAATATGGTGGTTAAAATGATGTGGTTCTATTAACTAATTTGGCTGGGGACCCCCTGGAACCCACCCCAGGACCCCACTTTGAGAAGCACTGCCCTACAGTACGTCTCCTAGTATGCGGTCCCCCTCTCCGCTTTCCTGGTAATCTGTCTCAACAGAGAAAATACAAAACATGGCAGTGGACTACCAACTCTCCCCTTCTTCAGAGCTAGAATGTACATCTTTTGGGGTATTATGAAGAAACAAACAACCCATTTAAGGTCAAATGTAGTTAAAAGCTACAACATGGGACTTATGTTAGTTAATAAAACATCATTTTGAAACAATCCGTATTGTATGTAGAAATAAATGAATGCAATATAACGTGCAGCACATCGGTAGTGGTTCGATTCAGTCTCCCTAATCCTCCATCGACCGTGGTGTCGTACCTGTAGGTGTAGGGCACCTATAGGTTGACGATGTCAATCGAGGTACCGGTATGTGAAGAAGATGGCACACAGGATTGAACAACAGATCTAACGCCATCTTTATTGTAGTTTGTTGCAATTACCTCTCCATCAGGAGAAAACAGAGAAAAAAAGAAAACCCTAATGGCAGAAACTGCCAGTGGAAATGTCTACTGGAAGCAGGAGAACAAGGAAAGTAAAGGGGGAAAAAAAGAAAACTTGAGGTTTAGTGTCTCGATTATTGTTGTTGGCTTCATATCCGGCATCCATTACCGTTTAATTGGTCTTATTAGAGAGCGGCATGATTGCATTACAAATTCTACAAGGGGCCTGTCAGGATGGGCCCTTCATAAGTATTCCGGTGTGGTTCCTTGAAAAACATCTGGTAATCAGTGTTTGGTGAAATTACCGTGCTCAGCCATTCATTGACCCAGGGTGTAAAACCTCGAGACTGCCTATTTGCAACAATAAACCGCCATCTGCGGCCCGAGCTCTCTGCTAAGCGCCGAGGAGATCACCGTGCACACGTGGAAAACAAAAAAGACAACTACTGTCTCTGCTACCCTAGCACAAGGTCGAAAGAAAAGAATACAGATGAAGAGGAGTGTGTAAGTCAGTCATAAGTACATACGTGGCCATGTGTGTGTAGAGGTGTGTGTGTGTGTGTGTGTGTGTGTGTGTGTGTGTGTGTGTGTGTGTGTGTGTGTGTGTGGTCTGTCTGTGTCACCTTAGCTTTTAACCAATTCAACCATTATTTTTAAACTTTAGCTGTTGAAAAATAGCAGAAATACAAGCTCATAGCGCGGCACTCGCTTGTAAATCTGCTATTTTACAAAAATCATGAAAATGTGGCGCAAATCTTTGAATGTATATACTTTCACAGCGAACGTTTTTTAACCCAAATCTTTGCTTCTGGGGGATTCCTGGTACAAAATATTCTCTGTTGGGGGTCGGCGGCCGAATACATCTAATTTTGGGGGTCGGGGTGCATGCTGGTGATGCGGGAGCATCAGCCGGGGAACTGTCAAGCTTGTGCTTCCTACATAATCATCAACCTATTGTTTTCGAGATGTGTCACGTATGGTACAGCATATGCATGGTACACTAGCTATCTGTGTAATGCAGCTCTGCAGTCCAACCAGCCAGAGGGGCACAATAAAACAAGACATGACAGTCGATAATCAAGGTCACATTTTTCAGTCTGGCGACCAAACAACTACCTGCATTCTTTTTCTTTCTTTCTTTCCGTCTTTCTTTTTTTTCTCTTTTTTTTTTACAGCACTGCTCGACCTTGACGGTTTGCGGGTTACAGCGGCTGGCCCTCTTTAGCATGCAGATCACAGAATATTACATCGACTCGCCGCTGCTCATCTGTCTGGAGTCAATTTGATCCAGCCATTTTAGATTTGGCGGGGTTACGACACAATCCCTCAGAAGTGCCCATCCATCTCTCCTGAAAACATTCTGTTCTCCCCAAAGGCTGCTCATTTAGATCCAGCACTTTCTCGGCTTCTACGGCTGGCCTCTCTGTGCACATGCGTGCGTGCGTGCGTGCGTGCGTGCGTGCGTGCGTGCGTGCGTGCGTGCGTGCGTAATCTTTGTGCCCCTCCTTATTGGGGATCTATGACGACGTCTGAGTGCACACTTGTGGGAAATACTGCATGGCCATTTGTGACTCACTCAGAACGTGTGTGTGTGTGTTACTCCGAGCCAGAGTTTATGTGGGGGTGTACGTGTGTGTGTGTGTGTGTGTGTGTGTGTGTTACTCCGAGCCAGAGTTTATGTGGGGGTGTACGTGTGTGTGTGTGTGTGTGTGTGTGTGTGTGTGTGTGTGTGTGTGTGTGTGTGTGTGTAATCTCAGTGTGCACCCTTGTTTGACCTCTAAGTCTATGCCTGGGTGCACAGTGCATGCATGGCAATTTACTCAGAGGCAGAATACGTGTTTGTGCCTTTGTATGAATGTGCATTATTGTGTGTGCGTGCGTGCGTGCGTGCGTGTGTGTGTACCTAGGTTCTATATCTTTGTCCGAGTGCACACTTACTGTATGACCATTTGTGAGTTACTCGGAATGAGTATGTGTGGTTGTGTGTTTACAGCTGTGTGTGATTGTGTTAGAGGGTGTGTGTGTGTGTGTGTGTGTGTGTGTGTGTGTGTGTGTGTGTGTGTGTGATAGATGTACTTTGAGAATTGGGTTGCATGTGTGTGTGTGTGTGTGTGTGTGTCTGTGTGCGCACACACCACGTGCACCGCCGTGCGTGTGCGTATCCAGCCAGTGGAAACTGTGATGGGGTTGTGTTTGGCCGGGAGTCTGGAGCCGAGCAGAGACACACAGACAGAGAGAGAGAGAGAGAGAGAGAGAGAGAGAGAGCTGATGCGCGCACGGGGCTCTGGTTAGCAGGGGTTTTTAAGCCAGGAGGAGGCTGCTGAGATGGATATGGACTCCGGGGCCCCCCGCTGTGTCGAGTGCACACTGACGGGGCCCCTTTGGCAGCCTGCACATCCGAGCGCAAACGAGCTGGTCCTGGAAGACGGTGAGGTCTCGGCTGAAGACCACCACCCCCCACTCCATCCCCCCACCCGTTGAGCAGACCTTTTTCCCAGACTTCAGGCCAGCCAAGGCTGTTTCTCTCTCTCTCTCTCTCTCTCTGCCCTGCTCTGCTCTGCCACTTCAGCGGCTGACAGGCAGCTAGAAACCGAAGCTTCGCTGCCTGCTTAGGAGTCTGGCATTGGGGAGGTGGTGAAACGGGAACTAACACACCAACTACCGGAATGCTCGGAGACAGAAAGACACGGGAAAAATCCAAACGGCGCTCGTTAGAATTTGCATTTTAACATGCTGTGATGTTCAGTTATTCATTATATTCCTGAAATGTTCTTTGGGGAAATTTGGGGGGGACATGACCTTTTAATAAAAATGTGTCTTGAAGTTCAAAGGTCTATTTTTTCTCAGTATCGTTGGCTGGAAGCAATCAGCACTCACTGTTACACAAGTGGCATGCCAAAACACAGCCAGAGTTATGTCTTTAGCAGACTGTGAATTTCAAGTAGTGTACTCGTTGAGAAATGATGTGGAGATTTTTGATTCATCTGAAGCGGCTAAATATCTTCAAATTGAGGTAGATCTGTACTTTAGCACCATTCTTTCCAGATAATATTTTACCATTTAATAATATTTATAACATTTTAGGCAGTGGTGCAAGGTACCTAAGAACATTTACTCAAGTACTGTACTTAAGTACAATTTTGAGGTACTTTTACTTCACTGGAGTATTTCAAAATGTCAGTACCTATACTTCTACTCCACTACATTTCAGAGGCAAATATTATTATTTATTATTTATTTATTTGAAAATAGCCAATCTAAAAGGTGCTTGTAGATCTGCTATTTTCAAAAGATATTTGTACATTTGAAAACTTTAAACAGGAAACAGTACATTTTGATACCAATATTGAGTTACTTTTATTCAAATAAATTTTGAATTCTGGACTTTTACATGTAACAGAATATTTCTGCATTGCAATATTGATACTTTGTTTTTTAGTTGTAATCTTTTTTTAACTTTTTTCCACCACTGGTAATAATGACACAATGATGCTAGTGATGATGACCGATCAATCCAGAATGCAAGTTGAGCTGAGCCGTTACCATGCAGTGGAAAAGTGGCATTAGTGTATTTGGTGAAATCAAAGTTAGCTCTCATACTGCTTAATACATTTCAAAGACATTCGCAAAAAAGACCTATAATATTGCAAACACGGCAATGACAAGCATGATGCAATGCTCCAAATATGGTCTCAATAAAAGCTTTAAACAGTCAGATCAATAATGGGATCCCTAAGCCTCATCTAATCATGCACTGTATCAATAAAATGAAAATAATAATGCTCAGTCTTAACGGCCATGTAAGTCTGTTTCACAATGTGTTTGCTTCAGCGGCAGTAATTTCACTTCCACATTTCCTAGTCGCCTACTCGCGGTAGGCAGTATGTGGAAATGTCCATACTGGCTGCATTGCATTGAATGGTCTTTAGAAGAACATAATGGTGATTATAGGTTGATAACATTCGAAGCGGGTGGTTCTACACCATTATTCTTGCACCGTGGCTACAAGTATGAAACTGCCTTCCTTCACATTGGATCGTGGTCAGTGCCTCTCCAACACCGCTCTCCCCTGCCAACGATAAGACATAACATGTATAGCATGTACTGGTCAGCTGTGTTACCTGCTTGGCTGCTGGGCTTCACCCTGCCTTTGGGGGTGGAGGGCAACAGCAGCTCCAGACCGTGGGTGGGCGTGGAGGGCGCGGACGCGTTCTGGTTGCGGTCCAGCAGGGGCTTGGTGTCCTCCTGGAGGGCCCCGCCGGCCCCCGCCAGCGGGGAGGAGCCTTCCTTCTTCTCCGCCAGCAGGTTCCCCGCCGCCCTGGCCGCCACCTCTTTGAGCAAGGCGGCCGAGGAGGTCATGGAGACGAGGGAGAGGAAGGCGCTGGCGGAGTGGTGGTGATGGTGGTGGGGGTGGTCCGGGGTGGTGGTGGTTGAGGTCCCTGTGGAGGTGGCCTGGCTCCGCTCGCTGACCTTCTTGGAGAGCGCTGCGAGCGTGGAGCTGGCCGACTGCGGGCTGAACGGGGAGGTGAAGGCATCGAAGCGAACCACGTCTTCACCACGCCCGCTGCCTCCTCCTACTCCTCCTCCTCCTCCTCCTCCTCCTCCTCCTCCTCCTCCTCCTCCGCCCAGGGCGGGCACCCCTCCTGAGGAGGGTGCAGCGGATATGGAGGAGGAGGACGACGACGACGAGGAGGAAGAGGAAGAGGAGGAAGAGGAGGAGGCCACAGCGTTCTTGTCTTGGAGCACGGCGTTGGCCGCCGCCTTCAGCTTCTGTATGGCCGAGTCTGGTGAGAGGCTGGAGCCACCGACCGCCGAGCAGCCGGCCGGGGGCCACTTGTCCGCCACGCCCACCCACACGAAGCCACTGCCGTTGCTAGTGGCCACCGAGGAGAAGGGGTCCGGGGGTTCCTGCTTGATTGTGGGAGGCGCCAGGGAGGCAGGCGAGGCGGAGGCTGAGCCCCCGCTGCTGTGATTGTTGCTGCTATTAGCGGCGGCTAGCTTCCTGGCTAGCGCACTCAGCTGCTGGGCGTGGTGGGAGGACGGGGAAAGGGTGAGGGGCGGAGCCAGGCCTATGGGCGGAGAGTCCCCTCCCACTCCGCCCCGGGCCGAGGAGGAGGAAGAAGAGCGGCCCAGGAGGTCTCCGGCGTCCAGCTTGAGCGAGCCGGCCTCTAGGAGGCGCCGCAGGTTGCTGCTGAGGGGCTTCCCCAGCGCCTGGCTCGCCGCCTCGCCGTACAGGGACGACACCACCGACGAGAGGGTGTCCTGGGCGGAGAACGCTCCTCCGTCCAGCCCCAGGAGTTCCAGGGAGGTGGCGCGGTGGTGGACCGGCGTGGGGCAGCCAAGCGAGCCCTCGCCTCCAGAGGTGTCGTGGTCCGCAGATCCAGGCCCTGTGAAAGCGGGCCGGTCGTCGGGAGAGGAGCCCCGCTGCAGGTGGAGCTCATCCTGCGCGTCGCCATAGGATGACGACTCTGAGCGCGTGTCGGAGGCATTCCCAAACCAGCTCTCCTCTTCCACGGGACCGGCGTCTGGCCCTCCATCTTCGTTGCTGTCCACATCTACAGAGAGGCACAGAGAGAGAGAGTGAGGGAGGGAGTGAGAGTGAGAGATTTTTATTGGGATCATGTTTTACTGGGAGTAAACAGAGAGGGAATCATCAACATGTTGCGCTTCTAAACAACCATCGAGCTCTGGGTCCTTGTTGCTAGCCATGACCAGACATTGGGGAGAGAGAGAGGTTGGATCATCAACATAGACCTCAGGATATCTGTCCTGATTGAGACCACAGAATTTTGTATTTGTATTTAGCAGAAAGAACCAGGCATCTGCATGTTGCTTTCAGACAAACTAGACTGCAGACAGAATCACATTTTCCAGTACAGTCTGAAAACTCCCCTCTTCACCCCCTAGCACTCTTCATTCCTTGTATCAATTGTTGTTGCCTGTTTTCAGATGCCAGTTATAATAAGCAGATGTATGTTGGCTATGGTTACTGTTATTTAGACAGATATATAATGTCAGCTTGTCTACAAATGGATAAAAGTGTCTGCTAAAGTCCTAAAAAGTAAATTGCATACATTTTGTTCAGCAAAAGCACAACGGCTGATTATTCTGTGTGAGAATTGTCAACATCGGGCACCTATTGGATATCACTTAGTGAAAGGAGGTCACAGCAACCCAGGGCTGAGAGCAATCACCTCGCTTTTATGTCTTCAAATCTCTGAGAGGCGCACCATCTATTTTCCGTTCTTTTTGTAGGCTGTCCCACGGCTAAAAGACGATTGTACCAAGTAACAGTGTGCCAAAATGGGGGTGGGTGGAGGGGGTGGGGGAGTCATTTTGGCACATCATTACCTGAAGTGAGCCAGCTGAGAACGAGAATACAAAAAATAAAATAAACGGGCCCCTTTAAAATATGCCCACAGGCTTCAATGCGCCCACCTCCCATTGACAACCAACAACAACCATCGACCAAACAAGCTGTGACGCAAATCCTGCCTCGTTTTCTGTCATATAAAACAAGCATCTTCCTCCCAACCAAGAAATAAAACAACGTCCGAGATGGCTGAGGAGCAACTTGTTTTTTTTTTCCCCTCATCCATATAGTTTTTTCTTTTCTTTTTTTACTATATTTTTCGCAGCTCGGGTCTATCTGGAGGAAGCCTAGTACAGGGGTTACCATGACGACGGGTCCTTCTGGGAGGCTAGACAGCACAGATTAGGGTAATGGAGGTTACAGCGCCAGATTAATATGCATGAGCCTGCGGATACCACCGGGGAGCCAATAAGGATAGGGTTAAGGTCAGCGGGGGTCATTAATATACACTTCGTGTATCAATATTCATAAGAAAAACATTACAGCTTGCCAGACAAGGGCGAACAGAGGAAGAAGTGAATCTTCCTTGATACATATTAACTAAAAAAAAAAATCCATGAGAATGTGTTGGGCAAAACAGGAAGGAAAAAAACACCAACAAGGCATCGGAAAAGGGAAATGTCAAAACTTTGCATGTGTTTGTTTCTGTTCCAGAGGTTAGTGTACAGAACCTTAAAATATGATTATATGTGTTTGAGACAGGAGAGGTTACAAGGACAAGCACGGCACTGAGTACAGTGTGAAAATACGATAAGTAGGAATTACAATGAATTACTTGCTCTCTGGTCTATCCTTCTCTTTCTCTAACGCTATCCAAGACTCCCCATTTTGAATATTTCTCCATTACTTTCTCATTTTCTTTCTTACTCTGGCATTCTCCATCACCGTCTCCCTCTTCCCGTTGCTCACGCACGTGTGCACACACACACACACACACACACACACACACACACACACACACACACACACACACACACACACACACACACACACACTCTCTCTCTCTCTAGTCTCTCTCTGAACCCCCCCCCCCCCACACACACACACACACACGCACATCAATCCTGTCATCACCGTGGCGACCCTGACAGGATCCTGGTGGGCTTCTCTCTGTTTACAGGCAAAGGGAAGACGGTTGCCAGGCAACTTGTGGCCTGACGACCTGTAGGGATTGGTTCACATCTGTCTGGTCTGGGTGACTACAGTCAGAGACTGTCAGACACTGCTACATTGCAATGATGCTACAATGATAATGCACTTTATTACCTTGATACTGTACAACCATGATGCTACACTACAATGAGACTACACCACAATGATGCTATCCTGCTACTACTACTACAATACTACTTCCAACACAGACTTCATCAGAGCCTATACTGTATATGGTAACCACTCTGCCATCGGCGCCTCCAAATCGGTAATGTTAAAAATCACGAACCCAGATCAAAGTCTTGGTGTAACCATGGACTCAGACCTGAATTTCAGCCACATGAAAGCAAAAATTACTATTTAGTAGATGTTATGGGTTGCGTTTGCCTTAACACCTTTACTGGGTTATAAAGTATTATAATAACTCCCTTTCAGTGCCGGTGTTTACACTAACCTTTGAAGAATCAAGGCGTCGTAATTGTACCAGGCTCCATATCATGAGAATCTGGCTGAAAATAGTCCCATCGTTTGTTACGGAGCTATGCTAAACAACAACACAGCAATGGCGGATGGATGCGGCTATGAAACCCTGTTGACTTGCATTGAACTCAGTTTCCCACAAGCCCTTGCAAGCCAGTGATAGGTCGATTTCCGGTTAAGTCATCATAAAGCGGGTCATGATGTCCGTGACAAAGCCGGTATTTCTTAAAAGTTATCAAAAAACGACAAATTAAACATATAAATCAAAAGGTGGGTTTAGAGGATTCGGCAGGGAAAGACAATGGAAAAAAACATGGGTTTAGCAGGTTCCGCAGCAAACATGTTAACTGCAGTTGAATCAGCAAGCTGCAGCTGAAGTCCTACTCCTTACACTAGCTTCTTGTCCGTCAAAGAATTTATTTCATAATACTACAGTTGGCTGAATCGTATAGGGCCCATCTGACATTCTGATCTTGTGCTACATCATGAAACGGACCTCTTCAGGTGTCTGAGATAGGTTAGCTGTATAAAAAGAAAAAGAAAAGAAAAGGTCAGCCGTGTGTCCCCAGAGTCAAAACTAAACATGGAGAAGCAGTGTTCAGTTTTCATGCACCAGATATCTGGAACAAACTCCCAGAAAGCTGCTGCAGGTTTGCTACAACTCTGCTCTTTTAAATCAAAGCTGAAGACTGTCTGTTGTTTGCCACTGCCTTTTAGCAAATTTTTCATTCTTTATTTTGTCGTTTCTTGGACACTGTAATTTTATACTCTTACACAATTGTACACAATTGTCACATACAGTTCAGTACACACTTCCCCATCTTGTAGCAATATTATTAGCACACACACACTTTCATATTACTGCCACCACAACAAAAGGTATGCACTGGATGTCAGATGCCAATGCCAGCTCTAAAAGGCCGGAACAGAACAGGCCTAGGGGTCACCCCTAAACAGCCATATCTGATACATCTGCAATAGGCCTATACAGTATGAATTTTAATATATGGACATGATGTACAGCACGCTCCTCAGTCACATCTTCACAATGCATGCTGCATTTCATTTATCTTTGTGAACAGAAACTCATTCATAACTTTGGCCCCAACTCGCATAAGTATCACCCACACACATCCTTATGTTAAATAATATGCATTCTTTCATTGTATCTAGTTTCACTGTTTAGACTCACGATAGGTCCTTGGTTTACCCATGATCCTAGATTACTATTTGCATTTGATGTATTACCCTGTGTTTGCTTTGCTTACAGTACGTCGCTCTGGATTAAGATTAAGTCAGCCAAATGGCTAAATTTGGTCAAAGTCACAAAATGAGCAAAAGTTGGATTGAATCACAACTTTAAAATAGAGTCTAATTGCTATCAAGAGCTTGAAAGGCACTTGCTGTTTGTTGTGAAGAGTGAAGAGTGCACTAAGTATGTAGTTAAAAAAGTCAATACAGTACATGGTGCCAATACATGGCAGAAGCTTGAGTTTCATCACCTGTAAAAAGCCATCGATTATGTTCTTAGTGATTATTCTATCAATTACTTTTTTGATTTATCAAATAAGTGAGAAGCAGTTTTTTTTATGTAAATATCATTTTTATATGAACAAATGAATTAACCATTTAATACAAAATATGTTCTTTTTTACGTGTAGTGTGTCCTTACAGTATATTTATGACTTTTGAAGGTTTCTGAAATTAATGAAACAATTCACCCAAACAATTGGCCCAAAATAGGGCTTGATTATTAATCAATTATTTTACGAAATTATGGATTATTTTTCTTATTAAATCGATAAGTTAGACTAACTGCACCCCTAATTAGAATCGTCAATATTTTTACTGTGATTTAAAACGAAAATCAAATCATGTCCTTAGTATCGAAAGTGATAACAAATCGTAGATTTGTAAATTGATGACACCTCTAATCTATACAAATGGGGAAAAAGTGTTTATTTCCTGTCACAGTGTATGAAATTGACTTGACCCTGAACAGAGAGGTGAAACCCTCAGGTGATCAAACATGAATTAATTATCCTTCCTTCTTCAATGTGTTTGTCAACAGAGTAAGTAATAAGGAAAAAGAGAGGGGAGGAGAGAGAGAGATCAATATAACCAGGGGAAGCACGGAAAGCATGACAAATATTGACATTAAAGTAGGAGAACGGGATATAGAGCACGAGACAGACAGAAACCTAGAAAAAGGCAAGAGAGCGAGCGTGTCATGACCCTCTTCCATGTGACATGCTAAGAGCAGTGTGAGCCTCTAATGGTCGTAATGTGGTTAGAGGGACATGGCAGGATGGCTCTCCTGAGGTCTCACTGGGTTTCAGCACCCTCAACGCTCCTCCTGAGGTCTCACTGGGTTTCAGCACCCTCAACGCTCCTCCTGAGGTCTCACTGGGTTTCAGCACCCTCAAAGCTCCTCCTGAGGTCTCACTGGGTTTCAGCACCCTCAACGCTCCTCCTGAGGTCTCACTGGGTTTCAGCACCCTCAACGCTCCTCCTGAGGTCTCACTGGGTTTCAGCACCCTCAAAGCTCCTCCTGAGGTCTCACTGGGTTTCAGCACCCTCAACGCTCCTCCTGAGGTCTCACTGGGTTTCAGCACCCTCAAAGCTCCTCCTGAGGTCTCACTGGGTTTCAGCACCCTCAACGCTCCTCCTGAGGTCTCACTGGGTTTCAGCACCCTCAACGCTCCTCCTGAGGTCTCACTGGGTTTCAGCACCCTCAACGCTCCTCCTGAGGTCTCACTGGGTTTCAGCACCCTCAACGCTCCTCCTGAGGTCTCACTGGGTTTCAGCACCCTCAACGCTCCTCCTGAGGTCTCACTGGGTTTCATCACCCTCAACGCTCCTCCTGAGGTCTCACTGGGTTTCAGCACCCTCAACGCTCCTCCTGAGGTCTCACTGGGTTTCAGCACCCTCAACGCTCCTCCTGAGGTCTCACTGGGTTTCAGCACCCTCAACGCTCCTCCTGAGGTCTCACTGGGTTTCAGCACCCTCAACGCTCCTCCTGAGGTCTCACTGGGTTTCAGCACCCTCAACGCTCCTCCTGCACGGACGTTACCGGTGCCATCAACAGCGTATTATGATCTTTAGATTGCCATCTTATTTCCCTCCACAACAATGAAATGTGAAAATATTGTCAAATCAGGCATATTGAAGTTGAAATGTTTGTTGTAGTTGAAAATAGTTGAGAAAATTAGCCAAGATGTAGTGTGTGTGTGTGTGTGTGTGTGTGTGTTTTCCAAAACAAATTATCATGATGATAGCAATGTGAGTTACAATACATGGACATGCTCAGTCTTATTTAAATCCAGGGTTCAGGAGATGTGGGTGTGAAGGGGGGGGAGAAAGACCTGCACGAAAGCCGAATACCAAACTCCTCGGTACATGCACGGACAGGCTATCGGCAGGCCTACGGTGCACCGATGCGCCCTGTTGCCCTGGTTTCATGTGCCACAGGCGAGTGAGCCCAGCCCCCGTGGGCGGGATGACATTTCCCAAGGTCACGGTCTCTGGCCTGAGCTCCCGGGGGCCAGGGGGAGGGGCTTTTGTGTGAAACCCCTACTCCTGACCGCTGCTATATGCCACCATGTGCACAGACACGCATGCACGCATGCAGAAACATGAGCTGGTGCAAAGACACGTATGTGTGGGCAAACATACAGTATGTTCATGTATACACACGCACACACTTTTAACTACAACCATAGCCAAGAATGTGATTAAAAGTCCCCCCCCACCCACCTCTGCCCCTCATCATTCCTTTCTCTCCATCTCTCTGTGACACCATACAACTACACTGTTGCCTCCGGTAAAGCAGCACTGACCAGGCAAGGCCACAGTGACTGCAGAAGCCCCCACCCTTCTCACACACACACACACACACACACACACACACACACACACACACACACACACACACACACACACACACACACACACACACACACACACACACACACACACACACACACACACACACACACACACACACACACACACACACACACACACACACACACACACACACACACACACACACACACACACACACACACACACACACACACACACACACACACACACACACACACACACACACACACACACACCCACCCTCTGGTGGTGATATAGGCAAGGAGATAGGGCATGAGGCGACGAGCGTCTGCCTGCGAAAGGGAAGCGTTTAGCGCTGTAATGGCGGGGATGACTTGCATGTTGAGACAAACAGCTGCAGGCACTCAGCAGTCCGGATCCGTTAGCGCTCACACGCTGCTGCTTCAGTGGCATGCAGTGGCGGCCACTGGTGTGTGTGTGTGTGTGTGTGTGTGTGTGTGAATGAGAGAGAGAGAGATTATAGGGGGATTCTCTTCTCGCTAGGATACACACTCATGTACACACACACTTGCTCACTCATTCATTCACTCAATCACACCCACACAAATGTGTGCAAGTGACGTACAGCACCACCCACATTAGGCAAAGCAACGGAGGAAAATAAAGGGTGATTTATACTTAGTTGTGCGCCGGTGTAATATCAAGAATCAATAATCACTTCATCCCCATGTACTTACATACATAAAGAATATGAAATATCTTCTCTCACAGTCACTAGAGGTGCAACATAAAACATCAAGCCTATTTAATAAACATAAAATTACCAAGACTAAGACACAGGATAAACAAACATTTTGCTTACACTAGGACTATGTACTGTATGTATATGACAGGGATTTAAGGGTGAATGCATAGAGAGCAGCCCTACAGGATTTAAAATGCGACTAAACCGCATGCCTTCGACTGCATACTGACGAACTCTCAAATGTATCTCGAATGGACTCTCAAATTTGAGCACGGTGTCTAAGATGTTCTTTTGTTATGTCCAGTGACATATGTTACACTCATCGCTGTGCTGTCTTACTTTCTCACGTCTCTCCACAAGGAGCAGAACACATCCCCCAAAAGTAATCCTGAGTTGTTAAGAGCTCTACCTCCAATATAATCCAGAGCTGGCCTAGAATTGGGTTCCACCAGTCTCTCTCTTGGTGGGGGGGTCCCCCACAAAGTCTCCCTCAGTTAGCATTCAAAACAGTCTCTATAAATGGACATGTCAAAAAAAAGCAACTGGACCACCTATTTCATACTGGATTAAGGTGATTCCCAAGTAGGGACATAGAGCCTGGTATCTGAGAAGTCCAGTGGGAAAACGCTGAGTGACACAGGCAGCCTCACATACAGAAAAGTATGTCATTTTTCATTCTAAATATAGCCTACAGCAAAAGATTAAACATACTGTATAACCTGTATTTTCCAGAAAATACATGAGAAAATTGACTAAAATACAGCTATACTTTTTTTCTTTATCCTTTCTTTCCATTACTACAATTATAATCTTCAATGGACACATCCACATACCTCCACGCAATATATTTGATGTATAACTTTTTTGTCCTCTACTCATTAGTTATTATAGATCATCGTTTTAATATTTTTCATGTATATCATATTATTATCCTTATTTACATTATCATTTTATTTTCTTCTCATCCTTTATCATTTCAGCCTACTTCGTTGAACACTAGGTTTTGTGTTTGTCTGTCTGTTTGGCAGCTCAAAAGGGAAAACAATCACACCCGTGTGAAGTGAGGGGCCCTCTGATCATCATAATGTCATATACATCACATTCCGTGCTCAGCCAATCAAATAATCACAAATGTCATTCCGGCCAATCACAATTTGCGTCTTCACTTTTCTGTCCTCACTTTTGTCTTCAATGTTTGAAACTGAATGTAATGTTTGTACGATGCATAAAAATAAAAGAAATCCACAGTACATTTTCAAAATGTATTTTATCCATCTATCTAACTGTCTGTGCGTGTGTACGTCTGTAATCCACGTAACTTGAGAACCGTTCGCCCCACCAACTTCAAATTCGACACACGCGTTCCACCCCCCCACAGGGGGTGCAGTGCCCGGTGTCGGTTGGACCCACGGTTGTCCAGAACCGCTCCAAAAAGGCCTCTGCCCGGGCTCTGGACCTGATCACCTCTATATCTCCATATATGGAGCTGGCCTGTTCTGACATCATTCTGACATCTGCATAGACTCCGTATTTGGGCATGCCTGACACAGACCTCCATAGGAATAAAGGGACACAGAGAGACAGATATCTCCATATATGGGCATGAAAAAGGACACAGACAGATGGGTGGATCGGGGACTCTAACACAGGTACAATGGGTAATGCATATCCGATTAGCCGGGTGGGGCATGGATCTTCAACTTCCATCGTTACCGACTCGGTGCTCGACAGCCGGGCACCGGTCTAGTATTTCTAATTCTCATAAATTTCAGCATGACAATAAACTGCTCCAGTGTAACAGATGGAGGCCCTTTGCCTCCTCCCCAGCCATTTTCGGAGTTACATGGGTCTGTGTATCTCTGCTTATTGTGTGCTTGTGTTGCGTTTTGTGCCCTTCTGGCTTCTGCAGAGCAAAGCCTTGAACTTGAACTCACTCTGTATGTCAACAATCCCCATTTGTGAACTTGGCAGGGTTATTTTGGCCGTGGCTTTTCTGGGGCAGAGAGAGAGAGAGTGTGTGTGCGTGTATATGTATGTGTGTGCGTGTGCGTGTGCGTGTGCGTGTGCGCGCGAGCGCGCGCGCACACGCGCGCGCGTGCGTGCGTGCGTGCGAGAGAGACGCGCGTGCGAGTGCTTTTTTACTGGTCCTACACAGGAATCAACCAGAATTTATCTGGCCTTGTCACAACTAAAGATCCCTGGGAAGAGGAGAGGGGCAGTGGGGGGGGGGGGGGGGGGGGGGGGGGGTGTAGTGTTCTGCAGGTCACCCACCACATGACTTGCGTGAGTCTGCAGGCCAACAAACTTGCAAACAGAGAGAACACATACAGGGCTGAGCTATTCTCTGACTTAGCCAGGCACAAACATTTGCCCTCAGTGACCTGCAGGGTTAGCAGTAATGCAGGGAGGAGGAGAGAGGTAGCACGGAACGGCAAGATGAGGGAGGGACGGTTGGACGGATGGATATGTGGATGAATGAATAAGGGAGTGGTTGTTTCAGCAGCAGAGCTTGGGGAGGCCATTAGCAGATTAAGGTCTGGTGGAGGCATCGATATGCCTTCCCATGTAAAGAGAACAGTCATGCCGATGAGTCAATATACCAAACACGAGAGAAAGAAGGCAACATAAAAGTGTAACTGTGACTAGTGACAGGCAAAGAAGACACCCGCTCCTAAAAATAAAATAAAAATAGCTCATGAGAACATTAAGGGTTCCTAAACTAACCTCATCACACCCACACTGCATCCTCCCAGCTTGGGAGCAGGCGAGGGCGGGAGAAGGGAGAGAGAAGGAGAAAAGCCAAGGAGGTGAAGGAAGGTGCAAGGGAGCCAGGAGAAAAGGAGCGAGGTAGGGAGAAAGGCCACAGAGATGGGAGGGTGAGAGGGAGGAAATGCCATGGAGGTGAGGAAGGAATGGAATGAGGGAGCGAAAGAGGGGACCACTGGACGTGGCGGTAGACGAGGAAAAGGAGGAAGCAGCGGCGGTAATTAAGTGTCCGTGCGGGCACTGCCGAGGGTTGCCACGGCCGCGAGCTATGCTAATGAGCATGGCCGGCGGTCAGAGCTCTGCCTTATTAGCACCGGCTGGACAATATGGAGGAGAGGCGACACAGCCAGCGGGCTCACGTCCCCACAAACGACTAACAGCACTCCTGAGGAGGAAGGTAATTCTGTTAATTGGGACACCTTGGATGAGGATCTCCTAGAGTTCTGCTCTTTTCTCTATACTAAATTTTCCATCTTTATTTCTTCTCAAAGCTGTCGCCCCTTTCCTGTTTGTCTCCGTCCATCTCTCAGTTTTCACATCCCTGGAATGATAGAGGATTTCAAATTCCTTCCCCACTTTTTTTTGCACACACACACACACACACACACACACACACACACACACACACACACACACACACACACACACACACACACACACACACACACACACACACACACACACACACACACACACACACACACACACACACACACACACACACACACACACACACACACACACACACACACACACACACACACACACACACACACACACACACACACACACACACACACACACACACACACACACACACACACACACACACACACACACACACACACACACCTTCCAGTCTCCCCCTCCGTCCCCGTCTCCCTACACTATGTCTTCTCATCTCTTCTTCTCCTTCATTTCCTCACCTTGCCTGTCTGCCACACATACGTCTCTTCCCCTTTTCTGTTGCCCTTTGAGTGATAACTCAATCACTAGAACTTGACAGATAGACAAAGAGACAGACAGACAGGTTGTAAATGACCAGGGGGCTGTGGCTGGACTGCCAGAGGATAACTGAGAACTGCGCTATGAAGGTTTGGCCCACGACCGGTGAATAAAGAACAGAATGGCTATTACAATATGCCGCATGTGACTCTGATTCAAACACATAGCATCACCACAAAGAGCGTTCCTATGTGGGAGGTGCACCCCCCCCCCCCCTTCTCCCCACATTCCACATATAAAGAGTCCCCTGTCCTCTGACACAGATAACGCACAAAGTGACTTTTTCCAGGAATCTGAGGTGAAGTGACACTTGCGGTTTTAAGGACATCTTATTTAAAATATATACATACACTCTCTCTCTCACACACACACACACACACACACATATGTATGCATGTATTTATATATAGAAAGATGGAGAGAATCATACACATGCACACAAAATGGTGGTCGAGCCATCGCATTGAAATGTAGCGCAAATTACCATCTGTGTATTTTCAGCCCTTGCCTTGGCGGTTTGTGGGTACTGGCGGGCAACGTGCCAGAGGTGAGGCAGGAAGGAGAAGTGTTCTTGGAAGAGAATGAGACGACTCACAAGCCCCAGACCTCTGAAATTCCTCATCGCAGATGGAGCGCCCTTTGCACCCTGGTTTATTTTTCCCTGCCATTTTTAGCATCACATGGTGAAAAGAAAAAGAAAGAAAAAAAAGGACTCAACATGATCATAATCTTCTCAGATGTGTCATCAAAAGCTATTGACTCCAAACTGCTAGAGGGAAGGGAAGAGAGAATCTCTTTGGCAGAAACAAAGGCGTTAAATTCTAGATTTGTTATCAACGGAGGAAATTAAGATGAATTTAATTCTGTGTTGGAGGACACTGGCTTTCTCTCTCCTATCCTCAACAAAAGTTCACCCACGGGATTGCTCTGTATGTAAATGATCTGCCCATACCTGCTGTTAAATCTTGAAATTCTTACACCACATTTGGAAAGGACAGAAGTAGAAGAGAAAGCTCAACTGTTGTGCAGACACTGAGGTGTAGGGGTGCACTGATGCGGATACTGGTATTGGGTTAAGGGCTCGACAGTGCGACTAGGTAGTCGCATTTGCTACAAAAAATAGCACAGTGCGAGTGTGAAATGCAATTTAGTAGCACCAGTGCGACTACAGAATTTTGACCGTTCAATCGTGATAAAGACAAGGCTCTGAATTGATACAGCAAGTACACATTATGAGTCGCAGTTCTATACCTTTTTATATTTCTGTAGTACGGCGGTGTTGTTTGCCAAAAAGAGCAGACCTACAAGCCAACAACGTGTCGAGGCTCAATGCGTCGTTAGCTTTCAGATCTATTCCCCTTGCTTCCACCGCACCGCCCCGGCCCTCCCCCTTTTAGCACACTGTGCTGTGTCGCTGTTCTTCAATCTTCACTCAGGCAGGAGAGAGAGAGCAGACAGAGCCAACACAGCAGGAGAGCGTGATAGCATAACAGAAGGAATTGCTTGTTCTCCCCGACACGTTGAATACTAAAGTTATTTGCAAAGTTTGTAATGTTCAAATGTCACTCGATATAACTTTTAACCAAACACGGGTGAAACAGCGTGCCGCCAAGAGTGCACACACGCACGCACATGGAGTGGATGTAACCTAGTGGATTATTATATCTCTATATATAAATATGATTTCATGATAAATTTTGTTGTGCGATATGGCTGAAAAGATATCGTGATATAATATTTTGCCATGTCGCCCACCCCTACCTCATATCACTTTATTAAAGAAAAAAAAACATTGTTTGATAACTTTTCATCGTGCCCCTAAAATTATGTGTGCTACTAGATTTTTAAAATTTAGGAGCAGACGAGCTACTTGGAAAAATGCTAAGCGTCGAGCCCTGATTGGGTTGATACCATGCTATAATACTGCATTGGTGAAGCCTGCCGATGCCAAGAACAAATACCTCGTCCACACATATTTAACTGCTTTTTCCACTCTTTTTCGTTCAGCCAATACTTCACATCAAAGTTGTTGTGGCTAAATGTGTCCATCTATAAATAAGTGACATGAATCAATAAGAAATGCCTCTATTCAAAGAATAACTGAGTCCTTGACTGCCAAGCACACTCTTATGCTATTGGAAGATGCTGCAGCCGTTACTCCTATAACCCACCCAGAGGGGTGGTTGCATTGCTAGTTGGATTGTCAAAGAACCGTATCTGACCGGAGAGATATGCGGCCGCTAAAGGCGGGATCAACGCGATACTGATGACGTATTGAAGCGCTGCCACAGTGCAAATGTAAACACAACCTAACAAGACTACAACTAGAAATTATTATGGCGATATCATTTTTGTCCCACTGCTTCCGGTTTATCGTTTCTGCTTGAGCGCGCCCAGATCCAGGCAGGAGGGGGGAACTTGTGAACTCAATACTGCCACAATCTGGCGGAGTCAGGTTAGGCCGGAGAGGCAACATTAGCGCTTCCCCTGGTCGAATGTTGAAATTACCAACTGACTTCAGTTCATTGACTAACCCTAACCCATATGGGGCTATAATAATAATAATATCATCTTTATTCTTGATGAAGGTAGCTTATATACCTCAGCTGTAATTTACCTTTATGGCTGTAGACTGCCAAAGTGATACTATTGCTAGTAGCCAATTCCTTTCCCATTTTGTAAAGGTAAAGGTTTCATCATGTCATCACTTGATAGTCTTGGCGAACGCTGCCTGTGGTCATAAAGTCACTTCAAAAAGTTCATGTTCAAAAGTCACAACTTACGGAGGAAAAAAACATTTCTGAAATCCAAAGGTTACAGTCACTCCTGACCTACTGCCTACCTTTTCGTTTCACACACACTACACTTCATTGATTACACAGTGTGTCAAGATGCGACACACTGGGAAGAACAAAAATCTACTGGATCCAAATGTGCTGAAATAATGGATGTTGAACAGACTCTCAAAATCTATCAAAAGAAACATCATGAATTCATGACCCATACGAATATGTATTTCAGCATTATAACCCTTGAGCAACAGGTTAGGCAACTAAAAGAATACAAAAGTATTTTTGTTCGGCTTCCTTCAGACAATGTAGCAGTAATAACAACAACAATAATAAATAGTAAAGACAAAAAGGAAAGTCAGGTGTTTTTATACCAATAGGATAATGAAAATAGATCAGCCTATGTACAATGAACGTATTTTGTTACTAAAGGTTTGGGACACTATGAACAAATCTGGGACACTATGCATATCTAGAGTTCAGACCGATATGCCCATATATGGAGATCTCTGTATCACTATCTTGTCCCTTTTATGTCCTTCCATATACCGTATGTAAGATCCCTGATGTCATCTGTATATGCCCATATATAGAGCCGACTGATTTACACTCCATATTTGGGCATTTGCATTAGTTCAAGAGTTGTAGGCCAAAATGTGAATGTACCACCATTGGGGCCAATTTACAAAAATGAGGGTGGCAGTTCTTCCTTGGCCTATAGGTAATGTGAGGATTCATGGCAATTGTGTTCATGTCTTGCATAATTAATTACCGATAAAATTGGAGGTTTTTCCTTGGCCTCAGAGTGTGTTCGCAAGGTTTCGTGCCGATCAGTCCAGCTGTGCCCGAGATGAGCTGCTCACAGATGGCTGGACGGATAGACTAGACTCAGGACCAAAAACAGAATCACTCTCTTTCGGCCATTTCGGCCTGGCGGGGATCAAAAGGAGCAATGAAATACCCCCTCCACCCCAAAAATAATATAGTCAGTCCCTACTCTTTTGCCACTATAGCCGTTGAATTACCCTCATTGCACATTTACACTTGTATTTAGTCAGAGGAAGTTGTCATGGAGCTCAGGCTGTCATGGTGTCTTTATGGTGGCCTAGGCGAATATTACTCAACCCTCACCATAGCTACAGCCTCAAGCTCACATAATACTTTGTGTGAAATACATAATGTCAGAAGGAGCGAGTGCATTCTCCGGCAACAGCATCAGCCGCGACACTGCCAGGGGGGAGGGGGGGCTCGCTTCCGTGCGCTGGTTGCTTCAGTGCGTTGGTCCGTGCTTGCGGTTAGGGTTAGGGGAAGGGTTTGGGTTAGAGTGTCCTGCCGCGTGAAACACTACCGCCTGCCGCGGGTGTTCCACGGCTCATACCGTTGCCGGAAAATGCTCTCTCGCTCTCTCTCTCGTCACAACTCTAACCGTTTTCTGTACCGAATTCTTCCCGCCCCTTTTCGCTGTATCCAATAAACACTAAACAGAAATACATAGAACTAAATTAAGTTGTGCATTATTTGAGGTGGAATTCCTTCATTCATTTAAAAGGTTGATGACACAATTCAAGAGCCGTTGCACGTTGGTTTTCTGGCATAGTGACACAAGGGTGTCTGCAGAAGAAACATCAAGAGAGACAGACAGAGGAAAGAGAGAAAGAGAGAGTACGCGAAGGAGAGATAAAGAGGGAGTAGGAGGGCAGAAGGTGGGCGTGTTCAGGGTTCATGTATCGTTTGTAAATCATGATTTTGACAAAAGGGATGTTCAGTCCCACTAAAGAAGCCGGCCAACCCAGAGATAGAAGGTGAGGTCAGATGTTGTGTGTGTGTGTGTGTGTGTGTGTGGGCGAGACGCACGGGGAGGAGGGTTGGGGACAGCGTGATTATGAAAGGCAAAATACAGTATCCTCTGCAAGATACTAAGAAAGGACAGCAGGAGAGTTGTGGAGAAAGGCACTGGGCAAGCAGAGAGACAGGCAAGAGGGAACCTGAAGGACTGAAGTGTACAGGGGTGGGGGTGCAGGGGGGAAGAAAATTATGGCTTTTTTTCTTCTTTTTTGCAGCGGTATTGGGTTGACAGCAGCTTGGCAGAGGCGCCCAAGGCAGTGCCTGCTTGGATTTTAGCCTGTCACTCAGGACAGGGACACTAATCAGGATTGGTCCCGGTCCCTTCCCCAGGAAAAAGAGGAACGGAGACAGGGTTGGGGGGAGGGGGGAAGTTTCTGGCCATTATAGGGGTGGGGGGGGGGGGGAATAGGGCAGTGAGAGAGAATTGCAGTGGCACAGCAGGAAATGCTAACCGCTAACCTCATTTACATGCAGGTCCAGTGAGGATGGGAGGGGAGGGTCTGGGGGCTTTATTCCGTTTCCAATCTCCATGTTAAATGCTGGCCAGGGCAGCTGATGGGAACGAGAGGCATTGTTCGCCCCGCATTGCTCTCTCTCCCCCTCTTCCTCCATTACGCCAATACCTGCCATTCCTCAAGGTGCAGAGGATTGTCTATAATATACAGTATATTACCGTGCAGAATACCTCGACAATGCTGCATTTCAGTCTTGACCTGAAATCCACACGAGGCTGACATGCGTCTAGGGTTTGCGCGGCTCGGCGGTTTGCTTTGTGCGCTGGCGTGTCTGAGTGTTGTGACGTGTTGGTAAGCCAACCTTCGCAGGGTTCTTATCTGTTCTGTCATAACCAGGTTGTGACCTGAGGCTGCCGCATTCAAAGCCATCCCTCACCCGCTGAGGTTTCTCTGTGGCATAATGATTGCTATGACAACCATCACTTAAAGCTACGGGTAGGTGGAGAGAGATGTCAGCCTCTCGTCTCCTGCTCTGATGATCCTTATTCCTGGCTGCCAGGTACACCAAGGTCAAACCACTGAAACTGGAGAGCGTGAGCAAAGGGTATGTGTGTGCGTGCGTATGTGTCTTGTGTGCGTGATTTTTGCATTTGTTTTGCAGCTCACGCAGACACACCACAATGCAAATGACAAAATAAGATCCGTTTCCATCCTAATAATTAACCATTAACCTCAGCCACATCAACGTAGAGGCTAAATACTCTGCAGGGTATACAAGAAAAATAGGGGTGAGATAGAATATGAGAGAGAGGGATGAGATTGGGAGAGGATGGACAGATTGGACAGCAGCAGTCATTGGTCCACCTGTGCATGCCAAATTATTGTTTAGTAACTGTTTTTTTTCCTTTGAGGGGGGGGACGGGGTTTGCACTAATCTATCTACAAAACCTTCTGGAGGAAGTGCAAATACATCTGCCACTGACCACTCCCCCCTCCCTGTTGAGTATGGCGGATTAATGACATGGTAAACTGACCCCCCCCCCCCCCCCTCCCCCTCCCCCCCAGAGGTGAGAGAGACAGGGGAACACATGGGTAACCAGGGGCCACACTTTCTCATCCACGACCCCTTCATAGATATGCCTTTAATTATTCGTCCTTAGAGGCTACTCTAATGTTTTGTCCATCCTCATCTGTCATATGTCACAGAGTCACTGTGGCTTATGGTGTGGTCCTCGAGGGTACCCGAGGTTACAGGGAATCCTTTCTGGAACAAAATGTCCGGCAATGAACTAATCCCATTATCGTCATGAGGGCAAAATCAAGTGACCCAATGCCCTTGTTTGAACAACAAAAGGATCAAGTCCGGGAATCTGCCAGTGTTTTTTTAAATGCACTCTGCCGATGCCTAGGGTTTGTGCTGTATGAATGGATAAGTGTCCACCGCAATGTACAAAGAATAGCATTACAAGGGCAAAATCAAGTGACCTGAGGCCCCCGTATTCAAGCAACAAAAAGGATGAAATCTGAGCTCTGCTGTATCTTTTTAATACACTCTGGTAAAAACCCAGTGCCTGGTCGGTCTGCAGGGAACGAGGAAGCAGTCTCTTGCCAACATACGAGGATTTTGAATTAGTGTCAGCCACTCACCTGTGTTTTTCCGCCGCTGTAAATAACCTTGCACAGCATTGACAATGGCTTTCACAGAGATGACTTCACGTCAATGATTTTAACTTCTATACGGTGGGCGGGTGGGGTGGGGGCTGTTGTCTCGCAGCCAACACCTCGACCCGCTCTTTGGAGGTGATGTATTGTTTCCCAAGAGAGCTGTCAATACCTTGTGATCCTACCATTCTGTGCCGGCGACTGCCTTCCACAGCAACACACCCACCGTCCCTCCTCTCCTTCGCCTGCACTTTTAATCTCCCAGACTATAAAACTGCTCCCATGTCCCAAAAAGCTTACAGGCTGGAGCCACGCACACACACGCACGTAGCCACGCACACACACACACACAGCTGTTCGCCTGGCTAGTTAAAGACATTAGCCTGCGCCTTGCTCTTGACTGCTGCTTTAATGTGGGAACACTTCCACGCCAGTACGACAGTGAGGGGGGTTGACTGGTTGGTCCACGAAAGGCTAACAAGAGCCAGGCTGTGTATGAGTACATGTGAGTGTGTGTCAGTCTACGTAGGCGCAGGAGCGTGAGCGAGCAAGTTTGCCTGGCTAGTGCGCCAAAGACCAACTAGAGTATCGGTGCCTGTGCGGTGTGTGTGTGTGTGTGTGTGTGTCTAACAGGATCCCTGCCCTCTTCCACCCACATAGGAAGTGAGGTCATGTCGTAGCGCTGCACCGCGCAGAGTGCACTCTGTGAGGGCGACGAGATCAACATGCTGGCCAGCAGCCATTTCAAGCCCCCTAGCAACATGGACATACATTGATAAATTACATTGAATTACCATATACTTAAAAAGAAGACAGGCAGACAGTCAGACAGACAGTCAGACAGACATACAGACAGAGGGAGACTCAGAGAGAGAGAGAGAGAGAGCATAAGCACAGTATACAAACACACTTCAGGGACTTGGGCTTATTTAGCCATAGCCTGGCAGGGTCAATCACAGTGAAATGCCTGAAGCAAAATCCCAAGCTATACTGTAGGTCCCTTACCAAATAAGTGGGGGGGGGGGGGGGTGAGCTATGCCAACCTAAGCACAAAAAAAAAGAATTCTCCCCCGATTTCATGCACCAGTTAGACATGTTCCACACGTTCCTGATATCTCTGCAGCCTACAGGCAACGGGGCTTTCCTTCAGAGACATTTAAAGGGAGATCTCTTAATTCTCCTGCAATATAATTTCCATCTGTCAAAAAGGAAAAAATAAATAAATGTAATTTCACTTTGGGGGTGGAGGGGTTAATGTGAGATAGAGCCTGACAATAAATCACACCCGTTTAGAGCGGGCTGTCTGGCACGAATGGCCGACTTCAGCTACCCAGTACACCACAAACCTAGCCCCCTTCTCTCCCTCCTCTCATGCTCTCCATCCCTCATGCCTGTTAAAGGCCTGTCCTGTAGGGCCTGGATGCACTTGTGTGGTACAACAACAGAGAAACCGCCCAAAGCTCTTTGCAGCTAGTTCCCCCTTCACTTCCTCCCTCCCTCCATCTCCACTGTACTACCACCACCAGCTCTCTCGCTCCCTCATCTCGCTTTCTTTCCTCTCACACAGCTCCGTCTTTCCCAGCTGCACCGGGGCGAGCTGTTCCTTGTGAACTGCTGCCAGCTGAAAGCCTGCTACTCCTGTGAGATTGCTATTACTCAGTGCGAGAGGGGCTCGACGTAGCCAAAGGGCTGCTCTCCGAGCTGTAGATCTCCATGTTGTGACTTGTCAACACGGGGGGAAAATCGTTACCATGGCCGAGGCACTTCCATTCCACGCAGAAGAGGGCGAGACGAAGAGAAAGAGAGAATACGAGGGAAAGAAAGGAAGGCCGACAACTAGAGAGAGGGATTTGATTGAGAGCAGACAGATGGGTATTGGAATAGACTCTAGACTAGAGGCATCCAGGTCTTTTAGAACATCCAATACAAAACGACATTGCTGCCTGATTTGAGTTTTTTTTTACTTTTTACCAGTGGATACTGGGCTTGAACTCAATATATGTCTTAAGTATTATTAATAGTGCCTACTTAAAGCTGCACATGTTAATGCATTTAGCAAATGAAAACCGTAAGCTGTTAAAACAATTTAATCCTACATCATCCTACAATCATAACATTAATAACTTGTTATTAACAGTTGTTATTAAGTAATAACAGCTGTTATTACACTGCTGTACACTGGCTAAATGCATGTAACGTCA
Source organism: Electrona antarctica (assembly GCF_951216825.1). Taxonomy (NCBI): domain Eukaryota; kingdom Metazoa; phylum Chordata; class Actinopteri; order Myctophiformes; family Myctophidae; genus Electrona; species Electrona antarctica. The sequence continues at coordinate 26,332,147 of NC_136809.1, forward strand.
TGCAGCGCTGCAATATTGAGCCCTTTAGTTTATAAGAGATTATAACAGAGGGTGATATGGGTGATGGTGTCAGCACAGCAATGACTTCAAAGTTACTGAAGCAGGCTTGGGAATAGAAGTATGATGGATCAGCTTGGAAAAAAGGGACCCTTTTATCAATACCCATTTTTGAATTGCAAATGAGCAAGGCAGAATGCTCCGGATACTAGAGATGTACATGACTAGTTGCCCCTACCAATCGTTTACATACTAGTTTAAACTATATTAATGATTCTGCGAAGACAAAAGGCAAGGAATCCCACAGCCGCCGTCGCAGCAGCTCTCCATCAACTTCCTGAAGTGCTCAAGAAGATAACTTAAGAGTTACTTTAATCATCAATTATGACGTTTTCAACCATGAGCATTGTAGTGTGGTGGCCTCAGTGCAGAGTCCTGCACAAGTCCTGCACAAGTCCAATTTTGACAACCCGTCCTTCAATAATCAGAACCGTCGACCAACCCGCTACCCGCGATTATATCAAAATACAAACCAGACCCGCCCGCCTGTCAATTAATGGACCCGTGGTCCGCCCTGTTCCCCGGTTGTATCACCGCTCGCTATCTTGGACTTTATCGCATCCAACACCACATGTGATGTGGTGTGGGTGTGCTGTGCTGTGCTGTGCTGTGCTGTGCTGTGGTGTGGTGTGCTGTGGTGGGCAGCGGTAGTGCGTCGCACATGGAAGACAGTTGACTGGCATAGTAAAGGGTGGCTACTGCTGCTATATTATTATCACAAGTTCATAAAGTTATATCATGATTGACCTAAATGGCGTTGTATATCAACAAGGATGATTACAAAAAAATATTAGCCTGATGACTGTCTTGATCCAAGCCTGTCTGTATCAGAAATTGTTTTTGAACTTTAGTTAAGTTCACTTGCAGAGTGAGGCATTACTTTACCGGGGTTAGCCTACATCTTGCACTTGAATGTTGACATTAGAATCCCTTGGTGTTTCATTAGCGCAAGGTGCCGAAAATAGGCTACAGCTCGTAGTGATAAACACCACACATGATATGCTACGATAACTTAACTTCGATAATCATGCAAGGATTCAGCCGTGATGTAACTGCTATGCAGTTACATCACAGATTCATCAGGATTCATCAGAGATCTGACATCACTGGCGATTCCTTGGGCATGTGACGGAATTAACTTGTCTCCACTGTAGGAAGACACCTACATGAAGTTGTTAGGTTGTGGCAAACCGCTGACAAGTTCATGCATAATACTCATTCTAGCCTGCTGGGTATTTGGACTTGCTGAGTGAGTGGCAAATAACATTAAACAAACTCACAATACACACACCTCAAAAAAACTTTCAGAAACTGAACTTGTTCTCCCCTTCAATAATAACAATTGGTATTGTAATTTATATAGTTATTATTAATTAGTCACTTTTGCAACTTTTATAACTTGTAAGGAGCCCCCCAAAAGATCCCCCCCAATATGCTCCTGTTGGTAATCACTCTTGTTTTGAGCGACCTGCCAGCACACACCTGCTGACTGGGACCCGAGTATGGATCCTGAGTTTGTGTAGCTCCAAGCAGCAACACTGCCCCCATGGAAAGATGCCAGTTCAATGGGGCAAGTGGAAGCTGGTATTGCGGTACACATAATGTCAGCTGGAGCATTATTTTGGTGTCAGCCCTGGTACCATTTCCAAGTCAAAGACAGACCGCCAAGTGGCTGTCCCAGGAAGACAGGAGGATGAAAAACATCCACACACTGTTTTATAGCTCCAAAGAACGCAACGTTTCGACCCTTTTAGGTCTTCATCGGGCAAATATAGATCTAAAAAGGGCCGAAAAGTTTCGCCAGTAATAAAAGTAAGTTCTCTGGAGCTATAAAACAGTGTGCGGATGGTTTTATCCGTCCCTTGATTCTCGCCTTGATGTCCAGCACCTGACCTAAATACAGGCACAAGATGTGCACACAATCTTCTCTGTGAACTGTCCCAGGAAGATAGCACCCCAAGAACACGTGCGCACACCACACACACACACACACACACACACACACCCCCCCCCCCCTTCTGGAACTCAAAACCGACCAATTTATTACTACTCAACATAGAAAGAATATTGTTAAGATGAGACATGCTATCCGACCACCATCCCACCTGTTTGACTAAACAACCACGGTATTGATCCAAGCCCCTCAGGACTTGGCCAGGTCTTTGAAACGAGTACTATTAAAATAAAAACTTACCCGGCCAACTTCTTTCATTTACATCAGCCTCTGTTCTTCCAATTACCATCCATTCAATCCCCCGTCAAGCCTCATGTATAGACTGGCCGAGTCCAGCTTTGGCCACTAAGTGTGAACACTCATTGAATACAGGTTTCTCTGCTTTCTGCATCGGCCTATGCTTAGAACAAGGCATCCACCACCTTTCTCCTGCCCCTTAATTCATTTCTGAGTAAAAGCCTGTGTATCATTATTCGCTTGAGCAACGTTCAGGCCCGACACCACAAGAGCACCCGAACCCCCCCCTACCTCCCCTGTCATCAGCTTAAAGTGTATGTGGGGGGGGAGCAAAATGGCAGTTGTGGGATAGAGGGGTGAGTGGGTGGGTTTCTTGGCAGAAATACCCCACAAATGTGATGCCAAGAACGAAATGGAAACCTCCCCTCATTTTCCTTTCCCCTTAATCCAATGTTTTCAAGCCCCAGTCCCGCCAAGGTCATTATAATCATAGCAAGTGGAAGGGAGCCAGTGACCCGCCATTACAGTAAGGTAGAGAGAACCACACAGACACAGCCAGCTCCTTTGGCTGGCGAGAGGAGAGCACAGTTCTGTGCAAAAGGGCTCACAATCCCTCCATTTCAAATGCAGATAACTGATGGAGGAAGAAGGAGAGAGGGAAGGAGAGAGAGAGAGAAAGGGAGGGAGGGAGGGAGGGAAGTGCTGGACAAGCCCCCACCCCACTCACACTTCAGGTTCTGCCCTTTCTGATACGGCCTGGCTCTCGGGCTGTATTTTTAGCATACTCATATTCACATTGAGATCCAGAGGGCGAGTGATGACGGTGAGTTAGGAAATGTTCGGCTCGATTATGACACGGCCATGCCTTTGATCTAATGACCTCTGGTCCAAGCGGGTGAAGCGGCCAGTGAAAATGTACACCACCAAGCATTTAGTGTTTTTAAATACATTGTGTTGTGTGTGTGCCATTGCAACACACACACACACACACACACACACACACACACACACACACACACACACACACACACACACACACACACACACACACACACACACACACACACACACACACACACACACACACACACACACACACACACACACACACACACACACACACACACACACACACACACACACACACACACACACACACACACACACACACACACACACACACGGTCCTTGCCGCAAAAATACAATAAATAACATGTTATTTAACCAGGCCCATCTATTAAGAGCGAGCAATAAGCCAGGACAGAATTACACAAACACCACACCAAGGTCATAAAGAATGGCAGTTTTCATTGTGGCGCCAAAGGTCATGTTTGCTTGTCAGAAGTGAGAGCACCATACTGTACTGTGACCTCCATAGCCAGCTTGTGTACCCACACACACACCAACACACGTGCCCTGTGTCCACACTCATGGGCGTGCACTTCACGCACACCAACAGGCCTAGTATACGCGCTCGCTTATGTGAAGTCTCTCCCACGAGCTACAGTATGCCACAGACACATTGCTTGGGAAAGCAAGCAAGCACAGTAGTGCACAAACACGCACATCAGACAACACAGGTCCCATATATCTGGGTCCGTGCTGAGATTAAGCACCTCTACCGTTAAACGCAGTGTATTAGCTTGCCCTTTTCCACCACAGATGAAGAGATTTGAAGCTCAATATTGTGCCGGTTGGGCTGGCATGCCACCAAGGTGCTGTTGGCTCCATAATGAAAACAAACACACTGACAGTGAGTGGCGTAGCGAGGCGACACTTCCATTTCAGAGTGGGAGGATCCAAAACACAGAGAAAAAAAAGGTTCTGACAAATCCATTCTCCTCTGCTGGAGCTGTGACACTTGGCTGATTGAATGGGGAAGTGGCCTACAAGTTCTGAACGAGGGAAACATAATTCACATAAACATATGAAGTGATAGAATACCATTACCCGACTGAGGCCTCGTCATAGTGTGTACCGTGTAGGAATATTACAAATTAATGTGACCATTTCTTTCTCTTGCAAGGAGCATTATACAGTAGTTCAGTATGGTTGAATTAGTTTGGTTCCTAAGTTACATGGGTGAATTCTTCACTGTGTGTATACCTTTTTATTTTACAGTATCATATAGATTTCCCCCATGATATGCATTACTAACTAGTAACTGGCCAACATCACTATGCAGATTGACTTTATGATAACAAAAAAATTCTGTCCACCTCTTTTCAGTTATATGAAAGGCATACAAACCACAAGTTTATCACCTACTTTTGATGCACTTCTGTTTACTTATGTGCTTTATTAAAAGCGTAATAAGCATTAATAAAACATGAATAAAAGCTTCATGTTTTACAAGCAATGCACTACCAGTCTTGTGTTGTCCTATATATTACAATATACTTGTTTTGCATGTCTATCAAACCAATATATATATATATATATATATATATATATATTGTCCATTTTATACATGTCAATATAAAGCTGTGTTTGTCACTTGCCCAATTTCACCATATCATTCAGGTTATGGCCTGTTTTGAGGCTAGTGGCCCACATGTAAAACATTGCATCATGTAGATCTTGAGATTCACATGGGAACAACGTGGCTTCGTGTGGATCTTTGAGTTTGTGGTCAGCTTGTGATGTCAGTCGCCTACGACGATGATATGATATACTTTTGTACAGTATGACTCCAAATAAAAGATAGACATTGTTTTTAAAAGAATTTTGAAAAAAAGCATGGCAGTTTTCTTTGGCCTACTGGCAGTGTGCACACGAAATATGGTGCCGATCAATCCAGCAGTTTGGGAGATAAGCTTCGGATACACCGACAGACACACAAAGGGCTATATCTGGCGCCACCCCTTACCCCTTATCCCTAAACTTATTTTCCATTTTGAGAAATAAATTAATAAAATAGCCGATCTACAAGCTCACAACGTGTCAGTGGTTCCCAAACTTTTTTCTGCCAAGGACCCCCAAATTGAAACTAATTAGGCCGCGGACCCCCATTTGAAAAGATATACCAGGGACCCCCATAAGAGAAGATCTTTACGGCTCTAGCAGTGATTCTCAACTTGTTTAATTTCAAGGACCCCCAGTTTGACATGCATTAGGCTACGGACCCCCATTTAATGGCATTGCTATCTGTGGGACCCCAATTTATATTGTATAAATCACTGTTTTAGTTTAACTCCCGAGTGTACAAATGTTTTTTGATGTACACTCTCAGAGTTACAGATCCATGGGTCCATTTGGTTCCTAACTATCCATCATAGCTGGGGTACCCCCTGGAACTCCCTGAAGGACCCCACTTTGGGAACCACTGGGCTAGTTGAACTATTTAAAAATGTTTTTCAAAATGGTAAAAAAAAATAGCAAATACCAGTAAGTTTAGGGATAAGGGGTAAGGGCGGGGTGGTGCAAAATAGGGCCCCATCTCTCTTAAAGATGGCTTTCCTCCTACAGAGACACGGCATAAAACTATACTCTCTGAAAAGTGTGTCATTATTTGTAACGTTCAATACTGGGTGTTTTCACTGCCAACTGCCAACCAACTGGAACTCCACAAACGAACCTGGGGTGACAGGGCCTTCGCAGTGGCCGCCCCCTCATTGTGGAACTCACTCCCAGCCCACATCAGAGCTGCCCCCACCTTTGAAATGTTCAAAAACACACTTAAAACCCAGCTTTTCAGACTTGCTTTTCCTACATAATTCACCTCCCCCCACTTTGTATGCCTACCTTAGTTTCTAACCATTTAACTACTTTATTTTTCTAATAAAACTGTTTTTGTTCTGTAAAGAGACTTTTGGTACCTTGAAAAGCACTATATAAATTGTATGTATTATTTTCCTGACTGATGTGTGCAATTCATCACATCATAAGGATGCCTTAGCGCTTAGCCCATAGCTACCAACATGTAACGTACATATTGTATCGTAACCATCATCTCTTGCTATAACATACTGTAACCCTAAAAGATGTGCATGGCTACAGAAGTTCTTTTTTTCCCTCCCATGAAAAATAAAACAACTTGCTTAACTGTGTTGCTATATGTAACCAAGGGAAGCTCATGAATGCCGGCCCTCTTGTGTTACGCATGCAAACAACACCTCCCAACACTTCAAAATGCATTACAAATATTGCATGAGGAAGTGAGAGTGAGGAAAACACTTTCAACAAATAGGGACGCCAATTGGAGCATCAATATTTCCGTGTCTGTGTGTGTGCACAATTTGTATGTGTGTAGTTTGTGTTTAGTGTAAATTAGTGTGTGGAACCATCCTGTCTACTCTAGAGCTCTATGACCATGACCTTGCTCTTACCGTAGTCCAACCAAGTGTGTAACACACTCCATCAGTAGCGTATGAGTGAGGGCTCACTGTCTAAATATCACACACACTCTCACACAGCCTCCGTCTCTCTCTCTCTCTATGCTCAGTCTCATACAGCCTCCACCTCCACTCCTCCTAACCATCCGCTGCAATTTCCCAAGTTCAACCTGAGGTCAAACACCTGAGCACTAGATCGGGGATGTCAGAAAAGGCCACTATTTTTCCATAAGCTGCAGGACTGTACATTTGAGGATAAAGTTCCCTTCAAGTTTGGAGAATGCGGAATAAAAACAAAACATGACAAACAATATTGTGCATAACATTGGATTCAAGCAATTCTAACAGTAAAAGAATACAGAAAAAAACTAGTTTTTTAGGGTTAGGCTTTTTTTCCCCTTTTTTAAATGGCTTCTGACCAGATGACATTGTTTGATATTTAAAAGAAATTAAGATGCTGGTGTCATGAGCCAGAAGTATAAAGTAGTAACTGATTTAAAATGAATCACTCAAATCATTACTGACATTTGCGTACCAATATGACTCATACTGGCGCGTTATTGTTAACGGCAAAAACACAATGCACTTAAAGAGCAAAAGTGTCACTCACTCCACTCTCATGCGCGCGCGCACAGACACACACACACAATTCCTTTAATCATTGCCATTGCCCAGTGCCCACATCACATCCACCTAAGCGATCCTCTAGTGGCAGCAGAACGTCATTGCTGCTTTTCATTATTTGGACTGATAAAAGCACAACCCGAACATCCGAGCTACGCAGGGTCATATATACAAAAAAAGTATTTAGACTATCCAACAAAAAAAACGTGTTTGTTTTAATACGGGGTTCCTGTGGTTGTGATCGTTCTTATAAAATTAAAAAGGCGACGGAATAAATTACTGGCGCTTCTTCCTTTTCCTAAACCGCGTTATTGATCGTAGTCTGTCTGCAATGAATGGCTGCAAAAGGGAAGGAAAAAACCCTGAACTTCAGGTGACCGACCATGGCTTTGGCTTTGACACACAGCCTGCATGCAGACACACAGACAGACAGACAACCCCACTGAACTGGGAGGGGTGGAAGAAAAATACCTTTGCTTAAAAAATCCCCCCAGCCCCACACACACACGCACACCACCACACGCACAAAATATACTTTAAAAGTCGACGGCAAATTGGGAGCGCGACTGATTCAGTTCGCGATGTGTTGTTAAGTGCGAGGAGGAGAAAGTTAAAGAGGTTTATTATGAAGTTCAAGAACGGCGCAATTGCTGCTAAAGCTACAGGAACCAGAACCCCACGGGTCTACTGCCTCGTCTGATCCGACTGACCCTTCATTTTATTGCGGCCAGATCCTCAGATCCTCCCCTTTCTACCCCGAAAGCGACTATCTCCACCGGGCACACAAACCTAAACCTACCGCTTTGACCATTATCGTCTCTCTCTCGCTCTCTCTCTCTCTTTCAGACACACACACACACTCACACAACCGACACACAACCACAACGCAACCTTTTAGGAGAAACGAGGACCTTTATCGATTCTCCTCTTAATAAAGCCACGTACCGTGTGTGTTCAGCTATAGCTAACGTTACGTTACCCATCCAGCCAACAACATGGCTGCCTCGCTCGGACCTACAAAAACCCAGAAATAACCTCCGCCGAGTCTTTGTCTCTTTCACCTTTTTAACCCTAAACTACTGCGCCAAACGCACGGGAGAGCCGCGAGAATAAATAAATGCAACAAAACCCGCAAACACACTTACGTGAAGGCAGTCTCTTGGGTTGCTCCTGCTTCCTCCTTGGCATTTTCCCCCCCGTTTTTATCACATTCTCGTCCTTGTTTTTTAGGGGTAAGAAGAAGAAGCGAGAGGGTTTTTTCCCATTGAGACTGTGGTGGTGATGGTGGCAGAGACGCGGTCCGTGCACCTGGCTCTCTTTCCTCTCTCCTCGGCGTGTTTCAAGTGTGTTGTCGGGGATCGGAGCGCACACAGACAGGCGGCGGACTGGAGGAGGTGCCGCTGTTGTTGTTGCCCAGTCTTGACTATGGCTGCTCTCGGTGCAAGTGTGTCTCCGAGCCCCCTAACTAACACTAATGCAGGGATCAAAGGGCAGCAACAGCAGAGCAGACACGCACACGCGCGCGCGCGCCCCACACACACAAACACACACACACATACACACCAGTAGACACACACATTCGAGAGGAGAGCTCGCCTCCTGCGAGAGAGCAGCGAACGGACAAGGTGCCCCCGAGCATTCAGGGTGTATTGCTGAAAAGCTAATACAAAAGGAAAGATTGTTTAATAAATAATAAGGACAAAAGATAATGGTTTATATGAACGTGTGACAATGTAAAAAATAATAGCTGAGATGGAAATGTCATTTTCATAACGGCTTTATCTCATGCAAATAATGCAAAGATGGATGGTCATTTCAATTTGAAACATGCTGAAATAATGGAAGTTGTTGCATAATATGAATTTAGCATTCGTTTAGCATAAATACAATATTCACAATTCCCAAGACAGTTTAATGAATGAAAATAATTAGCCCCTAGAATTATGATCTTATTTAAATATTGATATCATGTAGCTAGCTATATGGCGTAGTAACTCATTTAATAACTACTCAAGGTCAGACTTGTTGCTTTATTAGGACACAATTAATACTTTATTACTATAATGTGGTGATCTAGTAATTGAGGTCGAAATTACACTTACCTCGTGTTGCCCTGGATAATACCAAGAGATAAAGGTCTAAAATGTAAATGTATATTCACTGTAAGTTATTATGCTAATACTGTAATACACTATAATGCATTCAGTTTCCAACAAGTTGCTACTAACAATTCATGATGAACTCATTTTACACTGGCAACATTAGCAGGAAAAAAGTTATTGGCCAAGTTCAGAGACTGCACCTTTTGTCCCTGGCTAATTTAATAACAAAAATTCTGCAACCTTTTAGAATTTTTAGTGTCATTGGGTATAGTCACACTATACAAGAACCGATATACATTAAACATTGGGGAAAGTTTGAGAAACTGTTTCAACACTTTTAAAAGGCAGTAAAAGAGTGTACAAATGCAAGGGTCCATTTGGTTACATTTGTACACTCTGAGTTAAATTAACACTCTTGCAACTATCATCATCCATATTCACTGTGAATACAGGTGTGCCTTGAGATCTTTGACCTGCCCATTGGGGTGCGGCGTGTGCCTTGCGCATAAAAAGGTTTGGTTTTGGAAACAAGTCCCCAGGAAAAAAAATGAGTTATCCTTTCGGCCTAAATGTCTTACTGTATCACGTGCTGTTTACATTTCTGACTATAAGGTATTCAATCAATCAATATACATCTCCACTCATCAACGCTGACAGACATGCAGACCACAAACTGGCCAGTGCTGTCTACCTCCCCCTTTCTCAGCTGGGTGGTGGGGCTTTTTCACAGCACAGGCTGTCCCCCCAACACACACACACACACACACACACACACACACACACACACACACACACACACACACTGACACTGCTGTTGGACTCCACCAAGCTGTGTTCTGTTGGCCTGCCACATTCTTTCACACCCCGGCCGGTGTGAGGAGAGCTGTGTCTTCATCCCTCCATCCTGCCATCCCTTCATCCTGCCATCTCTCCCCGCCACCCGCCCACCCCAGCGCCAGGCGCAGGAGGCTCGTTACCGTGGCAATTAGTGAAAAAGCCCAAATTAGCCCGCTTGGCTGTCCACAGGTGACAAAGACACTTTGCATTTCTGCTAATTAGGAAACAGAACAACGTGATTAAATGTGGACAGGTCCGTCAGGTTGAGAGTGGACAAAACGTTCGATCGGTTCACAAATTCATAGCAAGACAATAATTGCTAACACTTTAAAGCCTCATGATGGTTATCTTCATTGCATCTTAATTGTGTCTGCACACATCCCATGTTTTGATCATAATGTGGAGAGAATATTTATAGGTTGTGAAATTGAGTAGCTGCATACTCTATACAATTGTAATAGTCTGTTTTTAGCATGTTAAACCGTATAATGACAAAAAAGTGAGGTGTTAATCCCTAATCTAAACTAAGAGCAAAGAGCCAAAGAACAGGCTTACCACATTTTTTTGTGTGTGTGTGTGTGTGTGTGTGTGTGTGTGTGTGTGTGTGTGTGTGTGAGTGCGTGCGTGCGTGCGTGCGTGCGTGCGTGCGTGCATGCGTGCGTGCGTGCGTGCGTGCGTGCGTGCGTGCGTGCGTGCATGTGTGTGTATCAGTATGTGTATGTGTGCACTTGTGTGGTGGACAGCTGTGTCTCTCACCTGCACCTGCAGATGAGCAGTGTATGAGGACTGTGAGCACCAGGTGTGTTGAATGCCATGATAATGACAATGCTGCACAAAGAGAAGGTTAAGTGCTTCTTGTTTTCTTGTTCCGTGCACACTGTCCACATGTTGTTTTGTGTTTTTCCTGTTTTGTTTGTTGGCATGTGTGTGTGTGTGGGGGGGTACAACAGATGCAGACTGCAAGAATTCTTGCATTTCTTGAAGTCCACTGTTCAGTTACGCCTTCTTGTGTACCTAGGAACAGTAGACTTTCCACTATCAAGCATTATCTGCCTCCGTTCAACTAATAGCTAAACACACACATCAAAGTAGGTAGGTTGGTGGGTCACACAAATCACAATGAAGATAAGGCAAGGTATGAAAGTATGCACACTTGAATTTCTGTTGGTGCATTTTAATGTTTTACCGTCTGGATGATGTAAGTGTGTGCAGGCGTCACCTTGTTTTCATCATTTTCTGACTTTCCAAAGAGCCTGGATTGAAAGTCATAAATGGTGCCATGACACTGTACACTATAACATGCAGAGAGAGTGTAAATGGACAAGGGTCCATTTGGTTCCATTTTACATTTGCACACTCTCCGATTCAAATGAACACTCAGGAGTTTACTGTGTACTGCTCCACTGAGGATGACTTGGAAACAGATAGAAAAGGTGACTTTGAAACAATACACAGGTGGGGTTCCTTTTCTTTTTTAGTGGGGATATTGGTCCATTTCTTGGCTCAGGTCAGCGATGGTAATAAAAACAAAAATAAAATGCCTCCTATTCATTGTCTAATAGAGTTGCATTGGATTTACAATATGATTTATTCTTGTTTCCAAATTGTACATGAAAAGTCCAAGGCCAGTGTACTATGTGAGGTCTTGAAAAGGACCACAATGGAAACAAGCCCGTCAAGGCTTTTTGTGTATGCTTTAAGTATAGCTTTTGCATCTGTACTGCCGTACTGTTTCCCTTACTAATAAAGTATCCAATCAATCAAAAAATCAATCAAAAGGTCTAATAATCCTATTCATTATTATTATTATTAATTAACCCCACAATATTTTCTTATCATGTAGAATCCACTCTTAGATTATTATTACTCATTACTCATTATATGCAATATTATAATGGTGCACATATATCTTATATTTATGGTAAGGTACAGCAACACATTTACTTTCTCATGCATGGAACTGGTCATTTGGAAACTATAGAACTATAGTGAAGGTCTGTTTAGGTGTCTCGAGACAGACTGCAAATTCAAAGGAAAAAAGAGGGCGCTGTTTTTCCTTTGTTTTGCCAATGGGTTCCCAGATTGAGAAAAAAACATTGTACTGTTGTCACTCCTCTCAGCTGAAACCTTTTTTTTCAGCTACAGTATACATACAGTAGTATCACATGCTCAATATTGTGGGTTAACCACTTAAACCCTAGCCTATATACATACGTAGTTGACTGGGATCCCCCAGGGCTCTATATTTGGCCTGCTCCTTTTTTCCCGCTCTACACCAAAGCTCTGAAGTATCCAATCTACATGCTCTGCCATTTTCACTGAATTGTTCTCCCAAGAATAGGGACGCTAGAGTTCATGTGGTTAAACTCTTCAAGCTGTGTATACTAAAAGAATGCTGTCTCTGGCAGGTAATATTATGTCCGACCCCTCTCATATTTTATTTGAAGAATATCAGCTTTTGCCATCAAGCAGAAGAGTTATAGTCCCACAGGCTCAACTGAACAGACTGCAGAACTCCTTTGTTCGTCAGTCTGTCAAACTGTTAAATCAGAGTTTGGGCTCCAAGCAGGCCTCAGTATTCCTGTGTGGACAAATCACTGAATGTAAAAGGGACTGATTAAATTGATGCTGCAGCCACTTGTCTATTACATTATTCTAATGCAATAGATCTTGTAGTATTTGTTTATTATTTGCTTAAATAATGTTTTGTTATTTATGTCAAACAATGTAAACCCAGAAGAGAGTAATAATAGGAATCACTGCCTTTGTGTACATGGCATGCATCCTAATGCTGAGTACTATGTATAAAGGAAAGCCACACTACACACTTAAAAAACGTCATGTTCTTGTTATTAGATTATTATATAAGCCTACTTACAAAAGTGAGAGTGAGCAAGATTGGTCCGCTCATCCTGATAGTCTATGTTGATTGTTTTGCTCTCTCTGTGTCTGCTGTATTGTTCTGTCTATCTATGGTATTGTCCTGCACTGTAGGTCCTTTAGTAAATGTGAGGTTTTGTTATCAATTTGCTCTTACTGTATGTCACATGTGTCACTAAAGTCACAAAGGCCACTTCCTGCATGTGTACTGAAGGAATAGTTATTCTAACTATGAATGTCTTGCTACAGAAAATTATATTTAAATGTGTTTAAAACTACATCCATGAATCACCATACAATTTAAATGAATTATAATTATAATCTTTCACTTCAGATGGCTCTTAAGACTTTTTCGTTGACAGTGTATGAGGTCACCTCTGCCCTTTGAGTGGGAGTAGAGCTGGTTTTGGCGGTGTTTTTGTTTCCCAGTTGAGTTTGGTCACCACGGCAGGGTCACAGCCTGTTCTATGACCCCGGCAATGCCATGCTGCTGAGGTAATGTTACTAGCAACAGGGCAATCTGCTGATAGTAGCCATGACAACGCTAACATGACCTCGCTTAGGGTTGTGCCTAAAGGTCATTGCACATTGCTCGGGGGTGAAAGCTGCAGCTATTTACCGCCATCACGTCTCAAATGTCCCAACTGGAACACACACACAAAACAATTCTACAATGACATCGATAACTGTAAGGATTGTATGTAATCGTCTCTCACTACTCTTCTAACTAACGGAAGATATAAGATTTGCATAAAGCCTGTGCTCTTATAACTAACCGAAGATATAGAATTCGTAGTTGAACTTGACACTATATAAACGTATTGTCTAGTACACCAGGGGTACCGCTTGTTGTTGCAATATTAATTTTCAATTTGTACAGGAGGACAGTGAGATTTGGTTAAGTACCCCCCCACATCCCCTTGCAATTATGTTTCCTTTAGCTACCTGATAACTGGAGTGTTCCTCCTGCTTTGAAAACAGCACATTTTGCCAGTTGGCATTATTACTACTTATTAAAATGGTTCCCCATAGCGGCAGCACAGTTAGTGGAGGCTAAATGAATTTCAGGTGCTTCGGCAGAGGATGGAGACAGACTGGAGAGAGAGAGGGGAAGGGGGGGTGAAAAGAGAGAGTGGGCGGGGGGGGGGGGGGGGGGGGGGGGGGGGAGAGAGAGAGAGAGAGAGAAAAAGAAAGAAAGGCACTAGCTGGTCTATCTGCCTTCAGGGCAAACTGAACCTCCTCCAGTCTTCTCTTCTCTCTTTCCATCCTCTCCTTCATTCTCCTGTCTTTCCTCTCAGCTTTCTGGTCCCTAGTGGGCTAGGCTAGCTGGGCTAATGCTAGGTTCGGCAAGTCAGATCTTGCCCTGGGGTAAACAGAAACATCTGTCCGCTGCCCAGCCACGACTGCCACCCAGTGATAAATCCTTGGGTGGCTTGTGCCAGGGCTGTCCAGCATGCCACCTGTCCCCCTTCATGCACAACAACATCCCCAGCGCCCTATACATCACATGCACACGAGTGCGCACACGCACGCACGCACGCACGCACGCACGCACGCACACACACACACACACACACACACACCAGCTTATTTGCTCTTTTCTCCCTTGGTCCTGACAGTGTGACAGAAGCAGGTGGTTACTCCCACTGAGCCCTCTGGCCTTCTATAACCTGACCTGCTGTGGGAACATTTAGGAAGGGAAAGAGAGAGAAGAGAAATATTAAATTAAAGGATAAGGCTTTCAGACATACTATTAAGCGTTCGTCAACAACTTGAGAAGTGAGACAACTAAACCGACCTTCACTCAAGTATTGTCACTGAAATGAAAGTCTCAGACAAGTCACAAATTCCATGATAATAATTCCGTATAGTAAACAGGCAGTGTAAGGCTGTGGTTTTCAAACTGTGAGTTTTGACTCTGTGAAACGCCATTCAAGGTTCAAGGTTGTCTTTATTTGTCTCCCTTAGGAGAAATTTGTCTTGGAGATAAGAGTCACAGCTGCATACATATATATACACATTCATAAAAAGAAAACACACCAACGTACAAAAAAAGAGATATTGCACACATTCCCTTGATAAAGCCATGTGGGTCGCAGCAGGTGGCCAGGCAGGTGTGTTTTTAACATAGAGAAAAAATGCATTGGCTACAGGCTAAATTAATTAATTTCACTTTAAAACACACTTATTTTAACATCTACACTGGCTTTTGTGTGCACCCAAGTTGCTTGATTCAATATTTAGATATGATATTAATTGTATCAGACACGCCTCCTTGCTATATAAACCCACCAATAAAAACACAAATTCAATTAAATAATAATAAAAAAACAATAATAAAAGAAGAAAAGAACAAGGCCTGCACATGCATCAGAAGGACAATATCAGTCACCAGAAGCAGGTTGTCTGTTTCAATGAGTCTAACGTGGTTAAAATGGACAGAGATGGACAGATTTTGTACAATTTGTAGAATTACTAGTTTAATCTCGTTGATTGATTAGCATGTTTGCAATACTGTATTGATGGATGAGCAATATCCATAGATATATTAATTAGGTAGGCCAATATTGCTTTACTAAAAAATCACACCCGTGTGAAGTAAGGGGCGCTCTTATCATTATACATCATCATACATCATCTCATGAACAACTGAATTTATGTGATTGGTTAGCTGATTTGCTCGTCTACATATGACATACATTTTCCCTTCATTGTCAATGGCATTTAATGTTTGTGTTGCCACAAATTTACATCATATTTGAGGCCCATATGACATAATTTCGCCTTTCATTGTCAATGGCAAATATGAGACGTGTGGGGACTGGGGACAAAATCTGTATATGTGATTGGTTAGCCGATTTGCTCGTCTACATATGGAGATCCCTGATGTCATCAATATTGGCCAGCAACTCTACATCTGACCTCAAACCCTTAGATTTATGAGATATGGAGCTTAGATGATATATGGAGCTGACCTGTTCTGACATTCCATATGTTGATCCTTCCCCATCCATCCTTCCTCTTCTCCCTTTTGACTGATAACCATTGTCCATTTAAACTCTAGACGGGCCTGCCCCAAAGTTATTAGTGCAGTTCTCAACAGGCCCGAAAATAAAATGAAGGCCCTACCTGGGCCCTCATCGAACCCTGTACACTGACACTCAAGACACTGCCCCTGCTGCCACCCTTAGATCTCCATATATGGAGCTGACCTGACATTCCATATGTTGATCTGACCTCATCAACACTGTACACTCAAGATACGCTCCTTATATGGCCAGTACAGAATACATTCCATATGTTGATCTGACCCCCCCATGCCAAAGCGCCAGTGCTCGCCCAGCAGTCTGCCGTCACCCAGGCGGATGTGTGTGTGTGTGTGTGTGTGTGTGTGTGTGTGTGTGTGTGTGTGTGTGTGTGTGTGTGTGTGTGTGTGTGTGTGTGTGTGTGTGTGTGTGTGTGTGTGTGTGTGTGTGTGTGTGTGTGTGTGACCTGACCCCAATCAGCATCAGCCACAAGGGTCAATAGTGTAAACAGCAGAGTCAAAGGTCCTACTCTAAACGGATATACGTACAGACAGACACAGGGAGTCAGGGACACGCATGGCCATGTGGAGCGGTGTGCACCACTCGGAAATATGGGCTGGGTCCTGGGACAAAGGTTGGTCATGGCATGAAAGAGTTTGGTAACCTCTGGTGTAAGTAACACACACAGGAGAGAAGACTGACAGTTGTCCATGAGACGCAGGTGTTCATGTGGCCCCAGAGAAAAGGAGGCCATTCTTTGTTTGTTTTTTGTTTTTGTTTTGTCGTGCCAACCTGCTGTTGTTGGTTGGCAGTGACAAACCCTTTTAGATGTTTCCCCGGGACCCAAACTAGTGAAAATAGCAGATCTACAAGCTCACAACTATTTTCACTACAGTTTTATTCATGGCAGTTTTTTATTTTATTTATTGAAATACTTGGAATTGTTGGAATGAGAAGTTGATTTAGCTGTTTAAATCTTTTTAAATATTTTGAAATAATATATCTCTGCTGTCTGGAAGAAACCACCTAACTCCAAAATGTTCATTCTTCAGGAAATGAAAAAACATCCAAGTCAAGTGGAGTTAGGAGGTTTTTGTCGAAGCGCTTTTTAATACTTTACATTGTTTCAATATCCTACTACCCTAATTGAAAAGGGTATGCCTGTTTATCCGTCCGCCTTCTTCTACCAAACCACTCGGTTTGCACAAATCTCTCCATACACAAATACTAATGCATGCCATAGGAAATACAACACACTAGATTGCATCCTTCCAACTTGCATATTTACCGTACAGTTTCCATTTGAATGAAATACTGTTACTGTGCAAGATTTTACTGTGATGCAAATTACATCACATATCGGCCCCTCCCATTTTCACACACACACACACACACACACACACACACACACACACACACACACACACACACACACACACACACACACACAGGGCGCAGTGGTTATCGAACGTACTAAGAGTCCGACAACCAATAGTCCGACATGCCAATAGTCCGATGTTACTGCCAGTGCCTTGCTAGTATTCATAAGGTCCACACATACACTGCACTTGGACAACTGGGCACCTAGGAACATGTGGCCACCTGGACAACTCGGCACATGGTCACTTATACAGCTGGCCACCAAAACCAACTGGCCACTAGGGACATGTGGCCACCTGCACAACTGGCCACCTGTACGAGTGGCCACCTGAATGAGTGGGCACCTGGACAACTCGGCACCTGGATGAGTGGGCACCTGGATGATTGACTGGGCACCTGGATGACTGGCCACCTGTTTTAGTGGCCAACTGGACGAGTGGCCAACTGGATGGCTGGGTACCTGGACAAGTGGCCAACTGGATGACTGGCCACCTAGAAGACTGGGCACCTGGACGACTGGTCACCTGGATTAGTGGCCAACTGGATGACTGGCCACCTAGAAGACTGGGCACCTGGACGACTGGTCACCTGGATTAGTGGCCAACTGGATTACTGGCCACCTAGAAGACTGGGCACCTGGACGACTGGTCACCTGGATTAGTGGCCAATTCATAGAGTATGAAGAAGGATAGAGACTGAACCGGCACGATAGCCCCCCCCTCCCCCCCCTGTTTGCGGAAGTGCAAACGCGCTCAACGCGGCACCTGCACAAGTGGACAAGTGGACGACTGGGCACCTGCACAAGTGGACAAGTGGACGACTGGGCACCTGCACAAGTGGCCAAGTGGACGGTAGGAGCGCAAACTAATAGTGGGGAGGTGCTGACCACGGGAGACAAACTTGAAAAAAGGAAGGAGATGTCGCACAGCTCGTAGTCACGATGCAAAAAACTTTTTTTCAGGTTACCAACGTTTCGGCAACAAAATGCCTTCTTCAGGGTATGAACGGGTGGAGTTAGCTAGTTTGGCAGATAGTTTGAGGATCCAATGGAGTAATTGGAGTTTTTGCCAAAGCCAAAGCACTTTATTTATAGGATTTTCAATTTTGATAGACAACCAACCCTACTACATATACCCCACCCTCCCCGGTTCCCTCACAAAAGAAGAAGACAACAATAATAAAACCAACAAAAGCAACAATAATAAAACCACAAACCATGATAATAGCCAAAGGACTTTTTAATACTTTCCATTTGTACACGTTTTTTTTAACCAACACATGTAGAAGATCTACAATAGTATGAAAGATTGAGTTAGGTGGTTTCTTCCAGACAGCAACAAATTATATTTAAATGTAGCCTATGAAACAAAAAATAGGGGATATTTCCTTGCGAGTCGCAACCCATAAAAATGTCTCCGCGAAGCAGACATGGGTCCCAACCCACTGTTTGGGAAACAGTGGCGTAGACAACCACCACGTCTCCATTACACATGTCGCTATAGCTGCTTCGTTTCAGCTGACAGTGAAGAGTTTCACAGGGAGGGCGTAACGTGTGCGGA
This sequence comes from Electrona antarctica, assembly GCF_951216825.1. Classification (NCBI taxonomy): domain Eukaryota; kingdom Metazoa; phylum Chordata; class Actinopteri; order Myctophiformes; family Myctophidae; genus Electrona; species Electrona antarctica. The sequence continues at coordinate 26,351,137 of NC_136809.1, forward strand.
GAAACGTGCTATTCCCCAGTTCTACCCAGCCAAGCTGGAGGCACCATGCACTAACTAGCTATTAGTCAGCATGTGCACAGACATCAAAGGGGGCTTCAGCCCCTGCCCTTTTCCCCTCTCCAGACCATGAGTGCAGCATTTACTATGGGGAAAGACATGTAAATGACCCCCCTTTCCATGTTATACCCGAAGGCAGCATTCAGGAGAACTGAGTTTTTACGAACTCCCCTGAACGTGAATGCAGCATTTTGCGTTGAAAGAATTTGTCATCTGTGTAAGAATCTGTTGTACGCCGCATCTTCAGTAGCTAAAAAGTACTGGGTCGCGCCCTGAAAATAGCTGATTTACAAGTTCTCGATTCGCAGCCACGACCGGTTGTGAGCTTGTAGATCCTCTCTTTTCGATATAACTTGCCCTTTTAGGGAATTTCAGCCCCTGCCTTGGACCAGAGTTTGAATCTGACTCCCCTCATTCGTCTCCTGTCTCCGCCCTTGGTTTCCTTACACTAAACTAGTTGAAGAATAAAGCATAAATTGTTGAAAACATAACTTCACGTTCGTAGGCCTATACATTACTTTGCAGTACGTTACTTGAATGGCCTGCATGATAATTCAAAAGAATTCAATGCGGATGTGCTCATGTGACCCCTATACTATAAACGCTCATATGTACTAGACCAGTGCTTCCCAAACTTGTCAGGTCGACTCGGTTTGACCGGGACCCAAACTAGTGAAAATAGCTTGTAGATCAGCTATTGTCACTACTTCTTAATTATTATTTGAATTTATGGAATTTCTTTATTTTCTTTATTTATTTGTTTGTTTGTTTTTCAAATGCATATGTTCACCCGCCGCCTCCACCTCTCAGTTCACACAGGTGTGATTATTTTTCATGTAGGAAAAGAAAATGAGATATTTACTCGACTCGTGCCCCATAAAGGTTGGTCCATGACCCACAAATGGGTTCCGACTCACTGTTTGGGAACCAGTGTACTAGACCAGGGGTTCTCAACGTTTTTGGCCGGGGACCCCCGGAAATGCTTTGGCAATGTCTCGGGACCCCCGCCCCGCCCCCTCCCGACCCCCAATATAAATTGACTGCTACAATAACCTTAAACCATTTTGGGCGGGAACCCCTTTTGGTGTTTTAAGCATTGTTATAATTTAGCTATTGAAAAATAGCAGATCTACAGATCTACGAGCTTGTAGGTCTGCTATTTTTGAAAAATCGTGAAAAATAATTTGGGGACCCCCTAAAATAATTTGGCGACCCCCCGAGGGGTCGCGACCCACGGGTTGAGAACCCCTGTACTAGACATGCACAAAGCCAAACACTTTCTCTTTCTCTGTCCGTCTCTGTGACTGTTCCCTTTCTCTCTCTCTTCCCCATACAACTCTACTAGTGTGACAGAGGCAGGTGGCCAACTTCCTGCCCTTTGACCTTTTACACTTCCCTTGCACGCACACGCACACACGTCTCACACACACACACACACACACACACACACACACACACACACACACACACACACACACACACACACACACACACACACACACACACACACAGAGGAGGAGCCTTGGTTGCCCCTGGTGAACTGGGCCAGAGGTCTAGCTAAGGCCCTGGGGCAGAAGAAGGTCCTTCAGTTATTTTAGCTTGCACTATACTATACCATCCCCACTCCCCAGAGAGAGAGAGAGAGAGAGAGAGAGAGAGAGAGAGAGAGAGAGAGAGAGAGAGGGCGGTAGGGCGGTAGGGAGGGGGAGGCTGATGCTGTAACCAAATGTTATCAAATGAAGCTGTGGGATTACATTTTACAAATGGATATATTATCGCTGAGGGACTTAACTGTGTACTCAATACAGATGCATCAATCACTCTCTTTTGTAGGGGCAAGGTAGTTATTATTTTCCAGTAGAAAGGAAATGATTACAAAATGAGTTTTATGAACAGCTATTCATGTATCGGCTCAGCCTGAGGAGGACTATGTTATCTAACATATTAATCTATATAAGAAGTCACACTTCTGGTTTTATCGTATCGGGCCCCAGAGGGATCCCCAAATGTTTTCTTTTTTGGGGGGGGTCCCCCAGATGATTTGCTCACTCAACAGTAAACAAACCAACATACAGTATAAGTGTATACAGGGTATCTGCACATTTCTAAAGTGACAATTTAAAGACTTCTAAGCCCTTTTTAATACCTCTAAAATGGCCAAATATTAGAGGTCACAATCATAGGAATAGAGGTACTGGGTCTCATAAGCAAGAATTAATTTGAACTCTTTTTTATTTTCTACATCATAAATCAATGACATATGTGTCATTGATTTAAAAAGAGTGAATTAATTTGTGCTGTGTGCAACCCAGTAGCTTACCTCTGATCCTATATGTTGATCTAAGTGGGTAACGCACCACAGTGGTTACAAGAAAAGTCAAATATTAGAAGTCGAAATTGTGAAATTAGTAGATCTGCATGCTCGTGAACCGCTGTGAACATACAACTAGCCTACTGGAATTTTCATAATAGAACCGAGTCAGACAAAATTCGGCAACCCATCGGCAAAAAAAAGGAAAAACAGCGCCCTCTGCTGTTTGTTTCCTTGGAATTTGCCTATGTGGATAACAGGATGTTGGTCTGTTTGGTCCGCCCTCAGCCCTCCTCTTCCTGTGGTGCACCTATGTTTTCATTCCCACTAACAACAATGTACTATATCTGAATGCCCCTGCCGACAGATTCAGTAGCACAGCTTGGAATCTGTGATAGACTACATGTACTGCCCCAACTCCTACAACTCCACGTGCTTGTCAGGGTGAGGGGTCCCCAGTTCAAATATGATTATTTTGGGGTGTCATGGCCTGACAAGGTTGAGAAGCACTATACTGTATGCGGTTCTTTGAGTTTGTGCACATACAGTTGGGTGCCACCGATATTGTCCCTTATCATTTGACCCATTTAGGCCTGACCTCAACATTTTAAAAAATCCTTCTAAATCCTCCAGTTTTCTGAAATAAATATTTTCACGATTTTTCAAAAATAGCAGACCTACATGCTCGTAGCGCGCCACTCGGTGGCGCGCTATGAGCTTGTAGATCTGCTATTTTTCAATAGCTAAATTATAACATAATGTTTAAAACACCAAAAGGGGTTCCCGCCCAAAATGGGTTAACTGTCCTTTTGCGCAGATCACGCAAAACTCAGCAAAAAGAAAAGGACAATATCGATGGCCTCCAACTGTACAGTAGGCATGTGTCTGTAAAGGTGGATTTGCATATTTATTTCATTCTTGTGTGTGTGCGTGCATGCGTGCGTGCACGTGAGTGAGAGGACACCAACTGATTAATGCGTCTGCGTTCTGTAAATGGAGCGTGCTAAACATGTGCTCATATCTATAATGTGTTACCAGTCTCTGCTTGATTTTATTGCCATGCTCTAATCGGAAACTGCCACTATCGCAATTTGGATTAACTTCCATTTCACTGCTAGTGAACTAAGAGAAGCGTGTGTGTGTGTGTGTGTGCGTGTGTGCGTGCGTGTGTGCGTGCGTGCGTGCGTGTGTGTTAGACAGATATGGAGTGAAAGTGTCTGTGAGGGTGGGCTGCTGTGCTCGATTAATTTCATATTCAGAACCTCCTTACTGCTGCATCTCGCTACTATTTATCATCACAATAGTTTTTATTGCGAGCCGTAATCCCTATCCCTGATTGAAAACATTTTTGACCCTGTGTAAAACACCTCTTTGTCTCAACTGATACAGATGGAGATACATACTGTAAAAGCAACTATCTTCATGAGTCTTTTATGATTGACCTTCCACTGTCACGTGTGTGTGTGTGTGTGTGTGTGTGTGTGTGCGTGCGTGCGTGCGTGCGTGCGTGCGTGCGTGCGTGCACACACGCATAAGTGCACACAGACACTTGCTCGTCACACAAACCCCTAGTGGAGAGCCCCGGTATGCTTGTGCGAGTGTGTTTTTGTCCATAAGGAGCATGCTCACTGTATGCAGAGGAGTCTGCTCCTGCCACTGCTCTGTGAGTCCTTTGTCTCCCCGCACACTCAGAGCTCCGCCTCCTGTTCCCCGCCAGCCCGCCAATAGGAGAGTCTTCAGGTGTTGACCTTATCGGGTGGAGGTCAAAGCCAGGTCAGGGATCTGTTGCTAGGATACCATCAGATAAGTGGCTAGGGGGGTAGGCTGCAGCCGCTAGCTCTGTCATTCAGGCTCGTCATGTAATCTCGTTCATTTGCAGACAATTGCCTGGACGTCAGAAAGGGTATCTGGCCCCATCCTGTCGTAATGAAACACATTAAAATATTAAAAGCGGCCAAGGCGAGCATTGGCAGCTCCACTTGGCAAGTGTCTTTATTTACAGTCATGCCAACTGTCATGCAGTAACACGAAGCACCCTTCTAAATGAGCCTGTGCTGTGTGTTGTGGATGTGTTCAAATTAGAACTGTAGAAGGTGACCTTTGAAAAATATGAAGGGTGACATGCAGTTGAGGTGTTGTTGTTTTTTGTTGTTGTTGGTGCTTTGTATAGTTTGATTTTGTATTTAGTAAAATAAGTCCTTTATCATATTAATAAATATGCCTATATTGGTTGTATAACAATATGCTTCTGCATATTTTATACAACCAATATAGGTCTAACGAAGCACTTATTTATAATCAACAGATGATTCAATCCTAAAAATATGTTGATTTATATGGTGATATGTTGAGTAAATAAGATGTGATATTATAAGATGCTATACCAAAATTACTTTCAGGTTGCCAAATATTTTTAAAACATTTCTTGTCAAAGCATTATCTTAACCTACCTGGAATTCAAAGGGATCTGAGTTCTGTTAACAACCTTTATATATCGCTTTTATATGTTTTCTGCAAGATATAACATAATACATTCTTATATGACTAATTTAAAGGGGAAAATAAGTGGTTGCTTGTTTACACCGTTTAGATGGAGTACAAAGGGTACGTGCCACAGCAGTTTATTTACAAAGAAAGAGAGAGAGAGAGAGAGAGAGAGAGAGAGAGAGAGAGAGAGAGAGAGAGTTTTTGCAACTTCACACAAACACACTCTGTTCTCCTACTCTGCTATTTCACACCCTGGTCCCACATGTATCAACATGGGAGAGTCTGTGCTGCACACGGATCATCAAATAGTACCATTCACATCTTGGTCATACATATCTGTATATATGATGATATGTAGTACAGTACTGTAGGCCTGGCCTACGTGTGTGTGTGTAAATGGTAAATGGTAAATGGTGCATTTATATAGCGCCTTTATCCAAGGCGCTTTACAGAGATTGTGCATTACATTCACCCATTCATACACCGATGGCAGCGGAAACCATGCAAGGCACCAACTAACACATCGGGAGCAATTAGGGGTTCAGTGTCTTGCTCAAGGACACTTCGACAGTAACTCTGGGGGAGCCCGGGTTCGAACTGGCAACCTTACAGTTACCATCCAGCCACCGCCGCCCCCGGTGTGTGTGTGTGTGTGTGTGTGTGTGTGTGTGCGCGCACGTGCGTGCGTGCACTGTATATACTCACACAGTATACTTGTAACATAGACTGTGAGTACAATGGGTGTTCAACAGGGCGTCTGGGACGCGACCGGGCTGTTCCTCCCCGATATCACACACAATTGGCGACGCCCCCTTCTGTGCCTCTATCCATGCGTCACATTCCAGGAGGACAGCACACCTCCCGTGGTGGGAAATATTGCTCGACGCCGGCATTACCTGGGTGGGGGGCAATAATTTACGATTGAGTCGGCTCCAGCGGCCATCGCGACGTTCGACGCAGCGACTCGCTTGCCTAACGGCTAGCTCCACAGTGCCTCTCGTTGCTCAAGCCCGCCAGAGACGGCGTGCCTACGTCATTGTACTAATGAACTAACTACTGGTGTAGTCTTTTCTCACCAAGTGGGCCGAGTGGCATTAAAAACTATGCCTAAAACTAACTGCGATGATAAGGATTTGAACCCGAGGCACTGGGATTGTAAGGCTAATGCTTAATGTCATTAATGACACATACGCACACACACACGCACACACACACACACACACACACACACACACACACACACACACACACACACACACACACACACACACACACACACACACACACACACACACTATACTGTATAGATACATATGCAGCAGATGGAGAGAGTGAGGGTGAGAGAGAGAGAGACAGAGGGAGAGAGAGAGAGAGATGCTGCTGCATCTGTGTCTTATCACAGCTTCAATGACACGTGTATTTTGTCAGTGTCACCTGCTCTAGCGTTCTGGTTAACCCGCCTGGGTTGAAAGGAAGACAAGGAAAGGGACGGGAAGTGGTCACTGAGGGAGGGGGTGGGGCTGCGATGAGAACATGGTTACACATAAAGGGACCCTGAGATAAAGGCACGTGGCAATTTGTCCACGGCAATTCCTTCTAGTGCTTCTACTACTGTACCACACCGGCTCCGGCATGGGACCTCGTCTAAGATTGGCGCGTTGTGAAAAGAGGGCTCTCGGTGCCTGGGTGCCTGCCAGCTGACATTCCACGGAGACAAATTGAGAGAGAGGGAGAGAGAGAGAGATACAGAGAGAGGCTTGGGCAGATTTATCGGGCCATTGGCTCGCCTCAGGAATTCTCTTGTAACATGGCACTCCTGCGAACAGGATAAAGAAATTAGTGTAATACATCCCCCTCCCCACTCTCCATCCCCCACCCCCAATCCCGTAGGCAGTCGTTGAGATATAAACTATGACTTGGTTTGTACAGCGCCCCCGCCGCCTCATCACCCCCCCTTTTTTTAAATAAATGTGGAGATGTGATGGATTAGGGACGTGCGTATCAGATTGGAACCATGCAGTGTTTATATGAATATTCAAATGGGTGGGCAACGCTGCCATGTTCCACCACAGTCACAGGGTCCTCGCTGTGGCAGGAAGTACTGTTAGCTGGTCAAATGGCAGGGAGAGGGAGAGAGAATTAGAGAAATCAAGAGAGCCATGAATAGAGGGAGAGGGATAGAGGGAGAGGGAGAGGGGGAGAGAGAGAGAGAGAGAGAGAGAGAGAGAGAGAGAGAGAGAGGGAGGGAGGGAGGAGGAGGAAGAAGAGGGTGTTTGAGTGTGTGTGTGGGATATTGAAAGGAACTGCTCCTGGCTGCCTTGGATATTTATTCCTTTCTAAAGCAATGAGGTGTTGGGAGAAAAAGGCCAGCTATGTTTCTAAATGCTAAAATGAGAACAGGCAGAACTCTGCTGCAGTTTCCTTACCAGGCTACGGCATGCATACCTGATAGCACAGCTTCACCTCTGACCCCCGCGGATCAATGGAAACATTTGAAAGATTTTCTACTAAATAGGCATACATGAAAATGTTATACCAGGCCATGAATAATGGTGCTCCTTCACAAAGCTGTATATATTCAAAATTGGTTATACCCTTGACCATGAAGAAAAGTAGATTCTGATTGGCCAGAGGGTTTGCATTATGTTCAGAAGGCTTTTACGTACCGTTGCATCACCGTTGTTTAAGTTAACCTTTACTTGGTCATTACTATGGCTTTCACCACTTCCAAGGTTGACGAATATAGTGCCAGGGTGCCACCGACAACATTTCTATGCAAAGAACATATTGCTTCAAAATATTAATAAACAGTGCTTGTATTTCAATCATTGGTAAGTAGTAGCAGTGTGACGATACATTTGAACAGCGACAGTATAGGATACACATCACAATACATGGTTGACGATACGATACATGGACAATATTGGGTCATTTATGGCGATATGATACGATGTGATTCAATGATTTCAAATCGATACAGTAACTATTTTGCAAAAATAATGAATTTATGTGAATGGTGGGATTTTTAAGGGAACAATTTATTATTATGGAGATAAATAAGTATAAACAAAGTATAAACACAGTGATTCTCTGGCAAATAATTTACATGGACATTGTAATATTTGAACACATATGGACAAACTCGCTAAATGTATCGATAGACCAAGTGTAGCGATATGGAATGGAAGAGTAATTAAACCCCTCTTTCTATTTTTAAGTGGTGCAACCACTTCCTTAAGTAGCTTTGTGTGTGCCTGCCTGGCTGGATTCCTGGCTGGCTGGCTGGGTACCTGGGTCTGAGCACTGAAATTACATTTGGTTGGTTTTCAAAACCAAGTGTCACTGTCACTGGTGTTACAGTACAGTACAGTACAGTACAGTACAGTACAGTACAGTACAGTACAGTACAGTACAGTACAGTACAGTACAGTACAGTGACCCCCACATGGTAACTCTGTTATTTCTCAACCGTTTGTCCATGTTGTTTTTAGTTTTTAGCTTATATGTTTCTTAAATAGGTTCTACGTTTTATGTTGCACTGCCAATAACTGAGGGGAAACAGTATTTCATGTTCTTTATGTATGCAAGTACATGGGAAGATGAATAAGCCTATAGTATACATCATACAAGCGTGAAACAATTATTTCTAATAATAAGCACCCAGTTCTTGGATGTGTTTAGAGCTGTTTAGCTCTGTCCTCCATGTCTGATCTGCCAACATCTAGAGGTTATCTGCCAAGTTGATGAACAGAGAGATTGGCTATGAAACACAAGGTGTGACAGTATGGCAATATGTTATAGGAGGCGGGTGGAGCTCATCAGGGAAGGGGAGGACGAGCGGCTTTGTTCCAAATGTCACAATGCATATTTATGGTCTCGCTGGAGTGGCTCCTTGTGTAAGCACCATTCACCATCCATCAGACAAAAGCACCAGCGTTTCTTCCTGACACCTCGCTTCGTCGGCATCACGTGACGGAATGATCTAAACTGGGTAACCTGCATGGGAGGAGACTAGTGTATTTTTGTTTTTGTTCGTTTTTAGATTGTCCAATGATGTGGTTCAGACTGGTGAATCAATGTTAATGTAATGTTAATGTAATTATTCTGGCTAAAGCTCATCTTATAATACCTGTGAACCCCTGCATGAATTGCAGATGATATAGTTTCATTTTAACCCATAATGTTCCTTGATGCTCTCGTAATCTAACAAATGGGTACACTGGGAGTCACACAGGCTTTACATCATGCTCTCTCTTCTTTGCACCAGACGCTACAAATTGAGATATCAAAGTGGAGTGGTAGCAGATTAGGAGACATGGGAGGGAGTCAAACAGACACACAGATACACACAGAAACAGAGCCTTCAGCATAAGCTCCTCTGAGCTCTCTCGTCTCTCCCACAAAGCGGCTTCTCTGGGGAGCCGTGTGGTAGCTGGCTGTTCCTGGGCCGTGCGGTGGAGGATGGGCTGGCTGTCTGACTGTCTGTCTGTGGTCCCTCTCCTTGGGGAAGAGAGAACATGCCTCCAGGGCTGGGGCTGATTTGAGACGGTCCCAGTACTAACCCCAGGGGGACACCAACCAGGCGGTTCTCTCAGTCTCTTTCCAGGCATTCACAGGCACTGACTGAGCTTGGTGGCTGCAAAAAAGAGAAGACATTCGAGGGGGGGCTTTCATCTGCACTGTAAGTCGGCTCAGTGGATTTCCTCCAAATTACGGGGAGTGATTACGCCCCACCTCCCCTACAACGCACCGTCCCCAGCTCACCGCAGGGGCCAGCCAACCGTTGTCAACCTTCAACGCTCACCGCTGAGTCATTAAGTGGAAGTGGAGGGATGTTTCATTGGCATGGAAATAATAAGGAGCAAAGCATAAAGCACAGGGGGCAAAAACGCATCCCTGTGGGTGATCCTCTACAGCCAATAAATTGATTCCGGAAATATTTCTTCATTCTTTAATGGCCAGGAGTCCACCACATACCTGTTATGACAATGGAATTCAGAATTACTGTAATGGAATTGAAAGTCTGGCCATCTGTGTTTGCTGAAAAGGGTTTTTCTACTATATGTGCACCTAAATGGACAGAGCCCAGACATGGGTAGAATCACAAGAGCTTTGAACAAGTCAGCATCGCAAACATCCCTCAGCTCTACGAAACCAACAGATCCCAACAACTTGCAGAGCGAGGTGGCATGCAGCCACAGTATCCATAGCCCCTTTTTGATTGAAGAAGTGTCACCCGTCACTTCCAAGCTATTACCTCCATACAGTTGGGGATTAGAGAGAGGCAACAGCAGGGTACACAAGGCGTCAACTCATCTTTTTTTATTTTTTTTGGAAACTCCCCTGAGCTTTTCCATTATCTTCTCCATATCGAGCTTGACCTAGAGAGAAAACCTGACCTCACAGGGGTCAACACACAGTCTAGACCGCCCCCCCCCACATGCAGCAACTAGACCCCACACACACACACACACACACACACACACACACACACACACACACACACACACACACACACACACACACACACACACACACACACACACACACACACACACACACACACACACACACACACTCCTATCCTGCATATTGCCTCAGGATGCAGGAGCCGTAGCGCCCTCACTGCCTCCAACACAGCCCCTATTTCCCATCCACAATAGCATCTCCCACAACTATAATCTTTCTATTTGGCTGGCCCGCCCCTTGGGGTTAAGGGGTCGGGAGATGGAGAGAGGATTTGTCTCTGAACTGACGGGATGGCTGCTGCTGCTGCTGTTGTTGTCCATTTTAGCTGACCACTGTTATTCTGGCTGGTCGGAGCTGAACACAGACCATATGGTATGCTAGAGTAGCGTGTTTGATACCACGTGTAACAACCCCCCTGGTGAAAAGTGAGTAAGTGACTGTGGTGAAATACCAGTCTTACTGCTTGAAATGGGTTGTTTTTTAAGATGCAGATTCTCACCGTAAGCACTCCAGTTATATACTGGGGTGCTTACGGCTTGAGCTACGCTGAGGTGAAGTGGTGACCATTAAATGATTGCCAGAGGCAACTGTCCATGAGTTATGTTTTCAGGAGCCATTAGTGTTTGAGATGGTTCAGCTTGAAACTTCTTGTGGTATGTGTTAGGGAAGAAAATGCTGGGTGTGTAGTACTGTAAATGTGAAATGTCAATGTTGTAAATAACATGAAATAAGATAAAACTTTGGTGATCCCTGAGGGAAAAGTGGATCGTTACACAAGCCAGGGATAGTGTGTGTGTGTGTGTGTGTGTGTGTGTGTGTGTGTGTGTGTGTGTGTGTATTAGACTGTACAACTGTATACTATGTACTGTAAACTGTGTAAAAAATAATATTTTTGGAATATTTTATTGGAGTTGCAGTTTTTTGATTTACTTGAATAGACAATGTCTAAAATGATGGTATTTTTCTGTCTCATGTGCGTATATGTAATTTCAAAGCCAAAGAAACCTCAAATCCCATCCTCAACCTCTGTGATGGGCTGAATATGCATTTTGGTTCATGTGATAACCTATTCTGTCCACCACAGTTAACCAACTCGGACAGCGCACTCGTCAATGTGAAAAGGCCATGGCTGCTCGGCACGGGCACTAGTTCGACTGGCGGCTCACTTGAGCAGATCTCACGAGCCTTGCAAAGCCTCACTGTTGGTGTTCCCTGCCTTGTTCTACAATTTCAAGCGATTTAAAAACTTGTGTGAGCGTTCCCCCATACAATTGGCTTCAGAACAGCCTACACGCATCTCAAACAAATAATTTCCAAAGCTTTTGTCATTTCAGTGACAAGTGAAAAGTGACTGAGGAGTATCTCAATGCAAAGTCTGCAAGGCATGAGGTGAGGTAGGTCATAACGCCTCTGTCAATACTGCTACCATGGTCAAAGTCATTCTTGACTGTTCTTTTAACTCCCTTTGAGAGGGAGTTTGAGCTGCTGAGGCCCTCTGTGGAGTGTGTGTATTGTAATCTCCAGCATCTGTTAGTTTTCATATAATAGCAATAACCTAGACAGTTGTCCACAGATTTGGATCAAACTTGCCAGATGAATAGGGCCACTAGCACTGTTTATTTTGTTTTCAAAATCGGTCAAAGCACAAGGCCTATGTTTATTCGAATGTTTATATGCAGTACAGTACAGCAATGTGGCAAGAATGGAGCATCTCTCTGACTTCTAGTTTCATTACATTATTGGCCTATTATTGCATTATTCACTTCACTTCACTGAAAATTACATTTTAGGCATTACACTTTGGCAAGCTCAGGGAATCAACTGCACAAAGCATCCACTTGAATACATTTTCTACTGCTTCCAAGGCCGTGGATTAGTGCAACAAAAGAAAACTTACACTTGTGTAAACAAAGAGGGCAGATTTTAAAGGCCATCAGGAGAATCTCTCTCTCTCTCTCTCTTTCTCTCTCTCTCTCCCCAAAATTCTGTTCATAGCAAAGCAATGAAAAATTCGACAGCGGACAAGGCAGTGGAAAAGAATTCCTCATTGAATATTCATTAACCTGTGTCTAGGTGTATACTCGGCCCTTAACCACTCTTGTTTATGACTTAAGGACTTGTAGTGCTGACCTTAGTTTAACACGGCAGCAGATACCAAATTAACCTCTAGCCTCCGCAGGGCTAACCATGCCCTGCTAACAAGCAACCTGTCTAGACACACAAGAAGTACTTTATGATTCACATACACACGCACACACGCACACGCACACACACACACACACACACACACACACACACACACACACACACACACACACACACACACACACACACACACACACACACACACACACACACACAGGGCTTCAACCTTCAACCCCCCACCCCAAAAATCCTGAGTTTATGTTTCAGGCGTATGTAATCGTAGTACGACTTGGCAATTAATTGGTCAGCTGTTGCAGCTTACGCTTGTCTCCTCACTATTACAATGTAATATAACCAGAACATTGTTGTTATAAATATGTTAGGGCTGACCTGCTTGATCTCTATCTGTTTGACAGATACGGTGGCTACTGATTAATCTTTGTAAGATGCATGCTTATGATGACGTCATGGTCACTGGTTTAGCAAGACACTGTAGGCCCAATGATACGGGATGAAACTGTTGAAGTAAAACTCATTAGTCATTACATTAGCATACATCACGTTTTACTGTGTACCTAATTCATATCATACTCATACGTTGCTTTTTGTTCCTTGCTATATCTGTTAGGACTCATACAGCATCTCCTGGTCATCTACTATTGGTAATGTGACCAGTACTCTATTCTCTATGGGGTCTTCAACAGGGGGTCCATGGCCCCTAGGGGGTCCTAAGAATTACTACAGGGGGGCCACCAAATCTTTGTGTGATAGGATGTTTTTTCTTCTTTCTTTACATTAACCACTTGAACCTCAGCATCCCAGAATTTCAGAATTTGCCCAAAACACAGCGTGAGGCGTTGTGAGCTTTTAGATCAGCAATTTTCGGCAAAGAGGTTTGGTGTAGGGCAAAAAGAGCAGACCAAGTACATAGTGAACAGTCTAGTTTACTAAGTATTGACGGTTTAAGTGGTTCATGTGTATAAAAATACACATGAACAATGCAACATACATTAATTATAGTCAGATAAGGGGTCCTTGGCCTGATAGTGCCTGATGTCATTTGCTTTCCGAGGTCACCCACCACTCATGTGAAACACACGCACGCACGTACGCACGCACGCACGCACGCACGCACAATTACAATTAATTTAGCAGACTTAATCCAGAGCGATTTACAGTAAACATAGAAAACAAGATAAAATGCATATAAACAGTCTAAACAATATAATATCAAAGAAGAACAATAATACTGTACATTGAAACACACTAGGATGCCAGGACAAGTGTGACCAGTTGGCATCTCTATATAACATGACATTCTAAATGACATTTTAGTCTTTGCATACGCCTGCAAGGTCGTCACGACTAGGGCAAGTGCTATGGGCAAAGTTAGAGTCTGAAGAGGTGAGTCTTCAGATTACGGCAGACGATTGGGAGCACGCACTCTCTCTCTGCAAATAACCTCTTACTTTCCGCCTCTCTCTCTCTAGTATGCACACCCGTGCATGCACGCACGCACGCACGCACGCACGCACGCACGCACGCACGCACGCACGCACGCACGCACGCACGCGCGCGCGCGCGCGCGCACGCACGCACGCACGCACGCACGCACGCACGCACGCACGCACGCACGCACGCACGCACGCACACACACACACACACACACACACACACACACACACACACACACACACACACACACACACACACACACACACACACACACACACACACACACACACACACACCTCTCTTCCTCCCTCTCTCCCAACACACACTGGCATATGATGCTCCCTCTGTACATCCTCATCCATTTTACAGCACACTGTCTCATCCCTCCTTGACACCATTTTCCATGTACCTCCCAACCTGTACCGTTTTTGGGTCATGCACCCATGTGTCTCTGGGCTTATCAGATGGCAGACCTTTATCTCTACCCACCCAGCACAATACCCACATGATTCTGCAATTGCCTTCTAAACTATATTTTTCCAAAATGTTCAAAAATAGCAGGTGTTGAATATAAGCTATACTATAAGCACGGCACACGTCAGCTTTTGTTTAAGATTTTTTTTAAATCTTTTTATGCCTTTATTGCGACCGACCGGAGGTCGCAGATAACTATGAAACCTTGCGTTTTTGTCACCTCTCTCACAATCCCTGTCACTCTGACACGTCACCTAACTCAAATCCCTGTCGCTCACCCCAGGCAAGCCCCCAGGTCATCGTGACATCACGTGACATCAGTCCCCTGGTCTCCAAAGGCAAGCCCCCAGGTGTCCAGGTCATCGTGACATCATCGTGACATCACGTGAAAAAGTTCCATACATGGGCATTCCCAGCTGATCCCTGTTATGAATCCCTGTTATGCCCATATATGGAGATCCCTGACTGTGATCAATATTAAGCCCATATATGGGAATGCCAATATATGTTGTACAATATGCCAATGGCCAATATACGCTCCATATATGGCCAGTACACGCGATGTTACTGGTTGATAGCGAAGTGAAGGCGTCTTATACTGGTTGATAGCGAAGTGAAGTTTAGACAGGAAACGGGGCGAGAGAGGAGATGGGAAGTGACACGCAGCAAAGGCTGTTGGGATCGAGACTTGTTGGGATTGAGCCTAGGTGCCCAGGGGGTTAGTCCGACGTACCAAATTATTCCGACATACGTGGCCGGTTAAGACCATATAGGTTAAGACTCACGTGGCTTCCGCGTGCGGTTAGGGTTATGCCAGCGATCCGGGCCATATATCTCCTATTTTTGTATAGGATGAAGGAATTAAGAATGAAAAGCAATTGGCTTGGCATGAGTCAAATTGTGGTTATTTGTTTGTGGAAAATGGTAAATGGTGCATTTATATAGCGCTTTTATCCAAAGCGCTTTACATAGATGTCCATGCACCGATGGCGGAGGAAACCGCATGCAAGACACCAACATGCACATCAGGAGCAGTTAGGGGTTCAGTGTCTTGCTCAAGGACACTTGGACACTTTTTAATGCAATACTATAACTATAACAATGAAAATTGAATGTCCTCATGCATGTGTATAATGCTCAATATCAGAGACTTAAATTAAATATATTGCATTATTTACTACTATGTGCATTTTTCTTTGGACTGGGAAGCACTACAACCCAGATTCGGCACAAACAAGGGACTAAATTATTTTCGCTCCTATGCCACCAAAATGTGGAACGCCCTACCAACAGTCATTAAGACATGCGAATCCCTTGACTCCTTCAAAACCTCTCTCAAAGGGCACCTACGGATGGCTGCAATTCGAAACTGGCCCCCGTAAAATCTGAATCCCCCCCCACCGCCCCCCCCTTTTCCCTCACTGTATATGTTTCGTTTTCCCTTTTTCCCTCCATTATGATGAATTCCTGTTCTGTTCTTTGTCTATATAGAAGTGTCTATTTGTACGTCTCTAAATGTTTTGATGAATTGAACATGGTGGACCCTATTGTAAACAAGTGTAATGCTTAATTGGGTCGTCCACTCACAGTTAACAGCCTTTGTATTGAGTTTGTGCTTGAAATGTAATTCTGCAAACTGTTAATAAATATTTCAATCAATCAATCAAAAACTGACTGCAGTATTGGCTAGTACAGTGGTTCCATGACGTTCCATGACGTTCAAATGTACATATTTTTTGTTTTGATTGTATTGATGTATTGTTGTATTGTGCTTTCTGCTTTGGCAATGTAAACGTATGTTTTCTCATGACAATAAAGCCCTTTGAATTGAATTGAATTGAATTGGTTCCTAAACGATTTAGCTCAAGATCCAAAAGAGAAATGAGATGTTTGCCTGCGACCAAAGTCACCCAAACTAATGCAAATAGCAGATCTACAAGCTCACAATGCGTTGCTTCGTGCCGGGTTGTGAACTTGTATATGTGCTATTTTCCCTATACTTCTTAAACGTTTCTTTATGGATATATTGTATTTATTAAATACTTGACAAATGTTGGAAGTTTACCCACAAGTCACGACCCAAAGAAATTAGTCTGCGACCCATCGTGAAGACAAATAACTGTACACTGTAGTGTAAACTAAAGCATCATGGAAGACATGGTAAATAATACATTCATTTTGTGTTTACCTAATTCTATAGCTAATAAGATTGAGCTGAAAGGTCTGACTGAGTCTGACATGAAAAAGACCACCCACTCTTCTCTCTTGTATACAGCCTGCCTGCTTCCAACCCTTGTTTTACTTTTTGAAGTTTCTTTAAAAAAAAAAAACGATTTCACTGTTGGAATATATATTACAACACGACAGTGTTGAATAAAACCGCAAATCAAACCACGGCGCACAAAATACCAGTCAGAGAGCCACACACGCCCTCACGCACACACAAACACAAACACACACACGCACGCGCGCAGCTTCTGTATTATAGTCACGTGGGATGCGATATTCGGATGTTTTGTCCGCTATCAGCTTCCGTACGAGGCTAGTATAGGCGTCTGATTGGTTGTGTTCTTCAAGCCGAATAGCCTAGCCGATACATACACAATATAATCGTGCGGTGAACGTCCAGGTGGGTTTGATACTATCTGTCTGACATACTAACGATAATATAAATTATGAAACATTTAGAAATACTGCGTAGTTCGCTAACTCTAGCTGCTACATTGCCAATCGATGTAACGCGGGTCCGTAGAACAATCACATCTAACATAGTAAAGGCAGTTAGCTGAAAGGCTAACTAGTAGCAACATACTTTACATAGCATACCGGGTAGCTCTGTATGTGAATAAGAAAAACGTTGTTGTCACTCACTCACCCCACCGATGTTTCTCAATGTTAGGTAGTCATGAGTAGTGAGCGGCTGATTAACCAGTTATGCTCAATTAACCGATGCGTGCACGTTTTCAGTGAGCTAGTCGCTAACCTGCTAGTAGTTGTCTGCACTGCAGTACTGATTGTCTCGTTGGACCCCCCCCCCCCCTCTCTAGGTTGCAGTCAAAATGAGCCTCAGAAAGCAGACCCCCAGTGACTTCTTGAAGCAGATCATTGGGAGACCGGTGGTGGTCAAGCTGAACTCTGGTGTGGATTACAGAGGTAACGTTAAAATAACTGCCTGGTTAATGAGCCACTGTCAAGTCTAGTTGGGCTACTTGTTCTGACAGTTGGTTAGTTATTTGATTTATTCCATTCCATTTATTTAACAGTCATCTCAAACATAATGGTGCCCATATGTCCATGTCCCTAATGCTGTATTCTCCACTGAACAGTCATAATGTTCACTTCCACATCACTGCATGTGTTTGCTGGTGGTGGTTACTCTGTGTCATACTCAATATTTGTAGATGCCTCCATTCTGAGATTACATCAACGTTATTATGTTGAGCACATGAACGCCACGTTCCGCCCGATGAATGTTAATCAGTACATTTTACAGGTGGAATCCTCTCTAGTATAGAGCGTCGCAGTCCCGCCCCCTACGAGGGCCCAGGAAATGATTCTCCGTTCATTTTCCTCATAGACATTTCAAAAAGTATTTATTTAAAGACGTTTACGCCGCGGACAAAGACAACTCGAGTCGTGACAAATCATGACAACAAACACAATTTTTGGGGCCGAACAAATAATTAGAAAGAAGAAAAAAACGGCAGGTTACAACACTTTTTGTTGTTTTTCTTCTTTATAATTATTTGTTTGGTCCAAAATATTGTGTTTGTTGTCATGAGTTGTCAAGACTCGAGTTGGCTTTGTCCGCGGCGTAACCGTCTTTAAATAAATACTTTTTGAAATGTCTATGGGAAAAATGCATTGGGAATCATTTCCTGGGCCTGGCGTCGTCATGAAAGAGGCCGGGACTGCGACGCTCTATTGAATGCAAGTCTGTCTATAGGTGTCCTAGCTTGCCTGGATGGATACATGAACATTGCAATTGAGCAGACAGAGGAGTATGTCAACGGCCAACTCAAGAACAAGTATGGAGATGCTTTCCTAAGAGGAAACAATGGTAAGTCCTCCCTACACTCACTGAAAGGTACAGACCGTAACGATCATAGCTTATGAGCGTTGCCGTCTACCGCTTGCCTGATCCCATGTGAATGCAGCATAAGGGGACTCCTTGAGTGTTTTATTAATTCAAATAAGTTCCGGATTGCAGGTTCAAGTGCCGTGGATACATGTATACACTTCATAAATATGTAGTGCAGAAATTGTTCTACTCAAATCTCTCCAGAACACTGCACACTGCAGTTAACTGTAGAGAGACTTGAAGTCAAATGGAGAAATTGGCTTAAATCCATGTATGTGGTCATGTGAACCATAAAGGAGTGGACTGTGACGGTTTTTCCATTTTGTTTTATTATCACTTTTTATTCTTAAAGGACCATATCAGCAGTCTGGCATTTTTAGCCTGTTAACTATGACTTGTGGTACAACTGCAAACGCAGCGTACAGAAATGGCAGTGCGATTGTATTAACGACTGCTGCTGAGAAAATGTAAAATAAGGGAAAGTGCTCTGTGTGTACACATATTGAAGCTGTGAATAAACAATGACATGTATTGACGGCAATATGGTTCTTTTTAATGTGCCTTGTAAAATTACAATAAAGTTGAATTAAATTGTGCAAAAACAATTCAGGATTACTCAAGTTGCATTAAATAAATTAAGGGAGATATCGGGATTGGGAATGGATCATACATTCATTATTCATTGATTTCTATTTATTTTTTTTCTCCCCAGTTCTATATATCAGCACCCAGAAGAGGAAAGTGTAATGATGAGACTTCTGTTTTCTTTTTTTTTGTTTTGCCTTCATTGATGTGTCAATGGATAACTGGTCCCAAGAGTTTGTTTTTTGTTTGTTTTAATGCCTCTGCCCTGAAGAGTGTTTGGTTTTGTAAAAGTGGAATAATTTAATAAATTCTTGGTTGTTTTTGAAAATCTGTTGGAGTTATTTCAAATCTTGGAATAATTAAGCATACGGTATGAGCTATACTCGCATCTGTTTTTTTGTTCTTGAATCAGAGGGATAATGTATTATGACAGTATAAAGTTGCCTGACCATCATTGTACTTGATCCGCTTGGTTAAACAAAATTCAAATTCCCCCGAACTAGATGTTCATTTAGGTCTTAATTATGTTATACATATAATTCATAAGCACAATCATTTTAAAGACATGGACTGTGTTTAAGGTTAATCTATCGTTCAATGATGGGACTGGTGAGTAATTTTAATTCAGTTCATGAATAATTTACATACAGTTGAAGCTTTCTCCATGTGCAACACTGAATCTAAAACACCTGAACTGGATCAGTAAATCATGAGGCAAATTTAGATGCACAAACCATTTGCCAAGTGTCCTTGACAAATATGGTGTATCCCTATCGAGTGACACTTGAAAGGGAAATGTTTGTGGTGAATAAGCCTGTAATATACTGATTTCCTCTTTGACCTCAATAGGCTCTATGCACACAGAATAAATTCCTACTCCCGGGCAAGGTATATTTAAAGAAGGTAAGGAAGGCCATGACGCTTTCATGGATGTCAAACCTTGCACCGGAAGTACCATGACATACATGGCAGTGAATGGAGCTGGTTGGACCAGCTTGTGAGCAAACATTTCGGAACAATTGAGACCTTTGTCGGTTCAGGAATATAAAAAGGACCTATCACAGGTTGTTTTCTAATCACTTGCTTTTCGATATGCACAGTACATTTTATTTGAGGATCTAAACAGCGTGCAGCAGGTATTGTTTCTGTCTCAGATTCTTCAGAAACGTACTTTGTTCTTTAGATGCCTCTATACCTATTGATTCTCTAGAATAAATAGAATTTATCTATTCTGTTCTGCGATTACTTTACAAAGGTCTGTCTCAGTCATTCAGAAATAGTGTTTGTTCATAAGCTGGTCACTGGGCTCTCATTGACTCCAATGCATTCCACTGAACTTCCGGGTGTAGTTTGGTGAATCCGCCCTCTGGAATTGCATGATAGTGAAAATTACGTTTGTGTCTTTACCTTATTTCTCATATACTGTACCTTGTTTCCGGGCCCTTTCCCTACTACTTTCACAGGTGTCGTGTTACCAATGATACTAATTAAGGCTCTGTCCCATTTAGTGTACAGTGATTCTATGGTCCATTTGTTTCCACACCTGTATGGGGCCATTTGGAACCCAGTAGTAGAAGGATGGAGCCCGCACAGTGCACACCATATAAGGTACAAAAAAAGTAATACTTCTTTATTTATTTGTCTGACAACGTCCATGAGTGGTTCCATTTGGAACCACTCATGGACACTTTGAGACTCACTAGTGTAGCAGTGTTTCCAGTGACCAGAATGGAACAGAGTATCACACCTGTGAAGGAAGTAGGGAGAGTTATTCAGTGTGCATAGAGCCTCTTTAAAGACTGTTTGGGAAAATTCTACCCGAAGAGTTCATGTACTAAGGGCAAACATCCGCATTAGAGGGTGACTACCGGTACTAAGGACTTGGACATGCTAAGCCAAAAATGGATTTACCACAAGAAAACCGAAACTCAAAACCAGGGCCACTTAACAAGGTACATTGAGGTCAGCTTGGGTGACAGCAGGGGGGTGACAGCAGGGGGGGTCAGATCAACATATCTGCCTGGGTGACAGCAGACTGCAGGGCGAGCGCTGGCGCTTTGGAATGGGGGGTCAGATCAACATATCTGCCTGGGTGGAATGGGTGACAGCAGACTGCAGGGCGAGCGCTGGCGCTTTGGAATGGGGGGTCAGATCAACATATCTGCCTGGGTGACAGCAGACTGCAGGGCGAGCGCTGGCGCTTTGGAATGGGGGGTCAGATCAACATATCTGCCTGGGTGACAGCAGACTGCAGGGCGAGCGCTGGCGCTTTGGAATGGGGGGTTAGATCAACATATCTGCCTGGGTGACAGCAGACTGCAGGGCGAGCGCTGGCGCTTTGGAATGGGGGGTCAGATCAACATATCTGCCTGGGTGACAGCAGACTGCTGGGCATATATGGAGATCTAAGGGTTTGAGGTCAGATGTAGAGTTGCTGGCCAATATTGATGACAGGGATCTCCATATATGGGCTTAATATTGATGACATCAGCAATCTCCATCCCTGATGATGTCATGTGATGTCACATGCTCCATCCCTGATGTCACGTGATGTCACATGCTCCATCCCTGATGATGTCACGTTCTCTCACCTGGGGTGTCACCAACACACTGATGGGAAATGCACGATTAATTGCTGCGAACTTCGGTCGCAATAAATATATTCATTCAGTCTGATGCATGTACATGCATCAGACTGAGGTTGTCATGAATATATTTATATTTTAGTACATTGTACAGCTTATGTTACTACTTCCAAGCTCACCTTAATTTACCTTTATAATTCCTAGGACGTCTGGAGACGTCTTGGCCCTGTTTTTGAGGTTCGTTTTTTTTGTGGTAAATCCAGTGTTGGCTTAGTATGTCATGAATGATGTTGCCATGATGAATATAATTTAGTAGTAAATAAACAACAAAGTTCTACTCTTGTAGGCCTATTATTGTTCCTGCATGTTATCAGCTGTCAACATTAATACTGCAGAAAAACATTTAGCTAATACAGGACCTGAAAAGGAAATGAATTAATTTGTCATTGAAGGTCACTTTCATTCACTTTAAACTCTCAATCTCTGGTGCAAAGTTACACAGTGAACATGACTAATGCTACCTGATAATATTCCAGGCCCTCCATATGATGACTAAGGCTCTAGTATAACACTGATGGAGTGTTTTACCTCAATCCAGTAATGCACTTGCCATTTGAGCTTTGCCAGCACCCAATAACATAAGGGATAATAAAGCATATAGGCATGCAACAAAGCAGACATGCTTTCAAAATGTAACTTATTACTTGTTTTCCTTGAGTGTTATGGACAGAGTAAAAAATAATCACCTGGACAGGAAAATTCATCATTTACGATCCAATTAAACATCTCAACCCATTATTGGCTGATGGGATTGAGGTGGGTTTACTGTGCACATACATGCTTTAAAGCATTTCCTCAATTATATGTCACTCAGTCAAATTGGAGGGAAAATGGTGTCTGTAAATGGTGCCACCTACAGGCTATGTAAGACAGGATTAACATGTAAACAGATATATCACATACACTCATTGGCCCTGTGTTATAGCATTGTTATTATGTTCCATAACACACATATACACACAGACACTTATTGTTCAGCTGTAAGTGGCTGGATGCTTTCTGTGTATTAAAAACATTCAAATGGCACCTCCCCCCTGCCACCAATGTTGACCCTCTTCTGAAAACGAACACAGGCTATGCAGAGAGCTGGGAAATGGAATTGTGGTAATTTAGCAAATGAATTCAAAAGTGGCACCACCTCGTTATGCTGAAATAAGAAAAACAATAAATATACGATTCATTAGACTCTTAAAGAGCATGCCATTGCTGTAGCATAGACATGGAGCTTTATTTGTCTTCCTTTTCATCCTTTCCATGGGTAGATGTTTGTAGAGCCTTGTTTTGTACATGTTTTAACTTGTACATGCGCACTCTGGCCCCTGGTAGGAGACAAAAGGCTGCCAAGGTCAGGCCCGACTTGAAGATGAAGGACGCGTTATTGATCAAACTCCACCCAGCCGCAGCTGGAGGGGGAGGATGGGGGTGGGGGGTGTAAGGGACGGGCGGTGGTTTGAGCTACAACAAACACACTGTCTGACACGCAGACTGATAGGCACACAATGGCACGCACGCGGGAACACATACACACTGGCACACTGTACACACGCAGTGCCACACACAAAGAATCATTATGGCAGCTAGCGAGGTTAGCACAGGCAAATATTTACCTAGTGGAATAATAACTGAGCCGCTGGCTGTGTGGCCTCACAGGGAACCCAATTAATACCGTTCACAGTAATGACCCAGTGGCAGACCCCGTGCTATTGTACCATGGGCTCTTTTTTCTGTCTTTATTTTTTTTATTTTTTTTGACTGCCTACTGGACTCTAATGCAGCCCCTCTCACTCCCTCTGTGTGTGTGTGTGTGTGTGTGTGTGTGTGTGGGTGCGTGTGTGCGGCGTGTGTGTGTGTGGTGTGCCCGCGTCGATACACCAGTATTGATTTCAACATCACAGACCCTTTCACCAGCACCACATTTTTCCTCTGGAGCTCTGAAATACGTGCATAGCAAAAAAAAGAAACACCCCACCCCCTCTCTGTGTCTCTATTAGTTTATTTCATACACTCTAATCTTTTCCTTCTGTCTGGCTGAGCCTGTGTAGGACATTGCTACCCCCCCCAGTCACCCCTCATCAAGGGGGACTGGGGTGGGGGTGGTCTGGTGTAAGATACTGCAGTGGTTGAAGGTTGACGTGCGGCGAGGTGAGTGACGGAGAAGAGAGGAGAGGACAAAAGAGGAGAGGAGAGGAGAGGTGACAGGCTCGTTATGGAGGACCAAGCAGTGAGTGTTCTGGGAGGGTGGGGTGTGGGGGGGTCTCAAGTCTTACAGCACCACCCACTGGCTAAAGCAGAGAACTGCAGCGACGAGAGGGGAGGGAGGAGACAGAGGGAGGTGGAGGCTGACTTTGACCCTGACAGAGCGCTGCAGCCTCTGTGTCTGCATGGCCTTTCCATGATGGGATCAATGGATGACAAGGACGACTTGAAAGAACACTTAATAATGTATATTTTGTAACTCTGGCTATATGCAAACTCGGTCAGGATGAATCTTTTCATTGTCAATGAGTCACATATTCAACAGTGTTTCCACATTATTATTATGTGTGTTAGCATTATGATTGTTATTATTATTATTATTATTATTATTATTATATGTCAATAAATAAATGTAAACATTTATTATACTGGAAAGTGTATGAATGCGTGTTTCGCTGTAAAGAGATCTCTATGCCCCTCCCCCCACAGGCAGGGTACCAGGAATCTGGTCTGTCCTGGGTGAACTTGACCTGTTTTAACCTCTGGCCTGCTCTGCCTGTCATGTGTTTAGGGATGGAAATAACGAGTCTGACCTCCCACACTGTGCTTCTCCTCCTCCTCCTCTCGCATTCCACCCGGCAGGGTCAAAGGTCAGTATAGGTTCACACAAGACGACCCGGCGACGTGGCATCGACTGACTGGTTGACATTGTTGGAAAGACATTGGTGAATGAAATTAAACCTTTTCATACATTTATCTACAGTATGCCTCTGAAGACGTTATTCATAAACGTCACACAGTGACTTACAGAAGAATATTACTGGGTTTTTACATGTACTTGTTTTAGCCTGAAGTCCAAGCTTAAGTTTGGTGGCTGCCGGGGTTGTTTTTGATCCTAATTGACTGCGAGAGGGGTCTGTGTTAGCCCTGGCCGCGCTAGCCACCCCTAGGCTCTTTATTTAGCCCTGAGTACAGTCAACCTTGGCCAGGAATGTGACCCCCGACCTTCTTATCTGGAAGGAGCTATTCCCAGCACCGGGGCAGGGGCTTCCATGATTTATCTTGGCCCCAAATGGCAGTGTGATGCAGATGGTAGGGGTTATGGGAGGGTAGTTAGGTACCCCTCAGGGGGGCCAGGGGGCTGCCAGTGTACTCACAGCACCGTACAGTGTTATGCTTATGCTGAGATGTGTGTACTGTAGTTACCCTTTGATGCTAAATCCTTCTCATTCTCTGTGAATATTAGTATCCAGTTACTGGTAGCTGCCTGTAACTCTTGAATCAATAGTCTTATCCTAGCCTATGTCAACACTACAGGCATCATGCATGTTGGTCCTTGAGCTGTGCGTCTTGCATGTAGGCCCATACTTGCACAAAATGGCTCTCTTGGCCAGGACACAAAAGCAGGGTATATTTTGTAAATATATGCCCATGTAGCCCACTTCACAGTCAGCTGGGGGTGCTTGCCCTCACCCAAAGGCTTTACATGAACGCCAGCCCCACATGCTAACCGCAACCTAGTTGTATAATCGACCATGGCACGACCCAATTACTTTGCAGTAAGCTTGGCGGATGTGAATACCAGGCCCATAATAGCTATTCTTTCCAGCCTCCAGGTCTATTGTCAGCTTGGACACAATTGCCCTGATTGTGTTGTTGTTGATTGTAACTCTTCCTGTGCATCTCCTTCAACCAGGTTGTTCTAATGAGCTGAGGTCATGCTATGCCCACTGCCACACCAGCCAACTTACATACAGGGTTGTACTGTACACGATTCACATACATGTATTGATCAAAACATGAAGAGAGAACGACATATACTTAAAGGAAAGTGCAATAAGAAATGACTGTACAAGAGAACAATCATATTGTCACCGTTGGGCTGAAACCAAAACCGTTACTTTTCAGGAAATGGAAAGGTGTACCAATGGATTCAATGTACACTAGTTATTAGTTAGTCACAAGCTCTTGTTAATACTTGGTTAAATTGGTTAGCCATGAAGCTGCACAATGATGCCAGCAGGCATCCTGCCCACTCCATGGTTGAGTAACCAATGTGACTAATGTTACTCAAATCTTTCGGCATTCATTCATAAAAAAACATAAAAACTAAAGATGAAAATGGAGCTAAGAGTTGTCTGCCTGACAATTACACAGACTATGTAATTTAGTAATCAAGAATTCCGCCTCTTGTACTTTTGGATGTATAAAACAAAAAGTATATATATAATTTTGTATAAATGATGTGTTTGTGTATCTTGTCATTAACAGCTTGCCATGTGGTTGCCCATTCATGTATTGACATCGTTATTTCCAGACACTGAAAAAGTTTAGTTTGGTTAGTTTAGTTCCAAAACAAATCATTACCGGTATTTTAAAACAGATCAATGCCCATTTTTCGTTTCTTCTTAAATAACCGTGTGATTACTTTTTAGGATGTAGTCATCTGTTTTTCTGGACAGTAATCAGTGAACATCAGGTAAGTAACAGTAACACATCGCCTCTGTAGCCTACTGCTGGGGAACAGCTTTTTGTTTGTCCAGTTTAGTGGGCCAACACTCACTATGATGCACATGAGATTTGCATGAAATACAAACTAACCCCGCACTCAGGCAATTAGCCTCCATTACACTGACGTTCAGACTGCCAATTTGTCTGCCACACAAGGTAATCCAGAGTGTCGTTGGCAAGCGCCCAAATGTGTAATGGTATTGCAACGCAGCTTTTTGTTGTTGTTTCCCTTTGAGAGTAATGGCCATGGACAGGTTGTTCGTCAAACTATGAGTTGTACAGGCATGAGCAAACATATTGAGGAGTAACTGAGTGACCCTTGACCTTCAGGGAAACGCTTGTGGTGCGAATATAATGGCCAGTTGCACAGGTCTATGTGACTGAAATCTGACTATTCAAATGTGGTAATTAAAGAGATGAATTCTGCCACGATGTTTCAAGGCTATGTAAAAGAATGAATGAAAAAGAATGGCCTTCCTCCTTTTCAGGTTAGTTGCTTACCAATGAGTGCAGTCAGAAATATGTCTTCAAGACCACTTCTTTGTTAGCTGTGCAGTTGAACAGTAAGCATTAATAAATTTGACACCCGGCCTACAGTACCGCTTCGGGAATAACCCTCTGATCTCACCTTAGTTTCAATATTTCTCTCTTGTTTAGATAAAAGCTGTACAGTATGTGACACCGGAGGGGTGTGTGTGTGTGTGTGTGTGTGTGTGTGTGTGTGTGTGTGTGTGCGTGTGCGTGTGCGCGTGTGCGTGTGCGTGTGCGTGTGTGTGTGTGTGTGTGCAGTTATGGAGAGAAGCTCATTGGTTTGACTTGGGGCACTCAGAGTGGCTGTGATATTGCTCAAGGGTAAAGGCAGACAGGAGAGTTATGACTACAGCCCTTCTCCAACCATCAGGGAGGTCAGAGCCTCGATACACTCACTCACACTCTCAACTACGCACACACGCACGCACACTCACTTGAGGCTCAAACAACCAACCACACACACACACACACACACACACACACACACACACACACACACACACACACACACACATACACGTACACACAGCACTTACCAAACACTTGCTGGAGCAGGCAGGCACACAAACCAAGCCATCCAATTAATCATGCACACACACACACACACACACACACACACACACACACACACACACTCTGGACTCCAGCCAGTATCAGAGGCAGGGCACTGTCATAAACACAATTACAGCCTCTCAGTCTTGAGCCAGAGCTACATCTCTCTCCTCCGTTTGTCTGCGTGTGCGTGTGCCTCTGCGCGCGCGTGCGTGTGTGTGTGTGTGTGTCTCCATGCGCGACTGTGTCACACCCTATTACCGTACAGGCAGGGGAGAGCACCTTTCACATCAAGATATGATTTCTATAAAGCAGGAGGGAGGAACAAGGGGCCGTTAAATTCAATGTGACACCCCCTGGCTGGCCACTTATGCTTTTTACACGGGCGTGTCACTTTGAGAGTTTTTAACGAGGCTCGGGGAAAGTGGAGAAGCAATGCCCTCCGCCACGCCGTCACCGAGCGTAGGACGCACCTCCTGCAAGGAGGCACTGATAGGGTTTAACGAAGGCACTTTTTATAGGGAACGTATACATAAAGACAGGACCAGAGATGACAGGACATATGAGCTGATACGACTTTTATGAACTGCCAAAAGACAGGGGTCTCAGATCTTTTAAGTAAGCCTACATTAAAAAAAATAACCACATGAAATATAATCTTACCTCATTTTATTTTATATTTCTTTCCCTTTACTGTGGTTGTAGCCTACGTATGATTACTTTAATGTAACATAATGCAACCCCCCACCCCCCGCTCCCATGGAAAAGCTTGCAAAAAAATATGCAAGCTAAGGCTTATGGTTCCATCTGGAAGTGGCATTCTTTAGACTGCACCTCTGTCACCAATCAATTCCTTCACTGATGTGTGAAGAACTGGTACGTTTCTGCTTCCAAACCTAAGGTCCTTCCACCCTCTAGTGGCAAGTATTATGCACTGAGTGAACTTGAGCGGCTGCCTGTCTCAACTGCTGCTCGACAACTCTTGTTCCCTCTTTTTAATTGACCTGGATTTGTTCCGTTGCTTTGCTGTAATGAAAAAGTGGAGAGGTGCCTGGGGACCGAAAATCCTGTCAGCCTTCGCCCGCAGCAATTCCCACACCCCAAAACTGGGTCCCCCCTTTTACAAGATCTGCTGTTTGAAGCCGAGCTGAAATGAAAAATTCAAAAGACCTGGGTGCTACAATGCCTTGCAATGAATAATTAAGAAATATGCATTTTCAGATAATAGAGGGAGGAATTTTAAATACGTTCCGATGTAAATTCCTTAAAGAAACACTTTGGCATATATTTGTGCTGCAGCTTGTACACGAGTTTGTCTTGTAGCTTTATTTCTTTGTGTAAAGAGACGGTAAAATATTCATCCGGCATTTCACACTGAATCTTTCCGCTACATAGAGAATGTGCAATATCATTTTTTTTAAACAGAAACTTGAACAAATGGGACATGTGCTCATTTGGTTCCTGTACCAAAAGGATAAGCAGAGACAGAGAGAGGAAGATATCAATCTGATACATATTAATGTTGTCTGAGGCACTGTGTGTGTGTGTGTGTGTGTGTGTGTGTGTGTGTGTGTGTGTGTGTGTGTGTGTGTGTGTGTGTGTGTGTGTGTGTGTGCGTGCGTGCGTGCGTGCGTGCGTGCGTGTGTAATTGTGCACGTGTGAGTGTGTGTGAAATAGGCATGTTGGCATTATCAATACAAGGCAATCAATATTCTACACAGTGAACAAGGCCATTCAATCGCAGCACAGTTTAAAGTTTTCAAAAGCAAGAAAGTGAGTTGGTTTTGGTTTCAAGAGGAGAGAAAAATCAAATATCATAATTAATAGATCCTACAGAGCCAATTAAATGTAGAGTAATCTATGAACAGATAATATAAAAGAACGCACAACATAAAATATACAAACTGCAGAGTGCATAATGTCTGTGTGTGGTATTACCGTATTACACATCAAATTCCCTGCAGTATTAAGCCAACTCTGTGAACCTAAAGCAAGAGGGTCATGCCACTAATGTGGTTTGTTTTCATATGTCAGTTCAAATACTAATGTTCTGCTAGAATGGAGCCAAAACACTCCAGTGGTGAAGATGCCTGCCTCCAAGACCACTGACCTGGATGGAATCAAATTCAACTATAGTGCCTTCTCTGCTATGTATCCTGTTATTATCATTACCCCAAAATCATTCTCTGTTTTTACGTCTGGACATCCATTATTACAGGCTTCAGACACAACTCCTGCAGGAGACTCAGATCTGAACCCATTTGATTTGGTGTTAGGGACCCGGCCGTTACGACCACATGGTGTTAGGGACCCGGCCGTTACGACCACATGGTGTTAGGGACCCGGCCGTTACGACCACATGGTGTTAGGGACCCGGCCGTTACGACCACATGGTGTTAGGGACCCGGCCGTTACGACCACATGGTGTTAGGGACACGGCCGTTACGACCACATGGTGTTAGGGACCCGGCCGTTACGACCACATGGTGTTAGGGACCCAGCCGTTACGATCACATGGTGTTAAAGGCAACGGCCGTTACGACCACATGGCCTTGTGATTTGGTGTTAGGGACCCGGCCGTTACGACCACATGGCCTTGTGATTTGGTGTTAGGGACCCGGCCATTACGACCACATGGCCTTGATGACGTCGACCCCGAGTAGGGTTATTTCGAACCCATGATTTTCTGCATTAAAGGCGTATGCTCTAACCTCTGAGTCTACACTATAGGATAGCCCCAGTTACCATTACTCCCAAATAAAAGCATACATGCATACATGTGGTATGTCGTTTGGTTCCCCTTTCAACAGTGCAGTGTGCATCCTACAACCTGTGTAGCTCTGAATCACATCATGCCCACAGGGTCTCTTAACACAGAGTACAGACTCCACCTTAGCCTGCAGCACTTGATGTAGCACATATGCCCTAACCTTGAAGCCATACAAAAAGGCTAAATTATGTAATTTAGATAGCATATTATGTAGACAAAGCATTCTATAGTGTATACTTATTGTTTCATTGTTCTACTGTTAGACGGATGTTAGGTTCTTAGCTTACTTATGATCCTTGATGAGTCATGACTATTTCTATGTATTTGATATGCTTACTGTAAATCGCTCTGGATTAAGAGCATCTGATAAATGCCTGCTAAATTGTAAATTGTAAGTCTTCACAATTGTGTGTTCATTTCACTCGGCGGATTTGACTATACATATGTACTAATAATTGTATAGTATATGACTGATGACTCTGCTGGGTATGTTCTGCAGTAATGAGAAAAGAAAAGAAAAAGAAAAACCTCAACATGGTGACAGTGAGGGTAGGGTTGGTGGAGAGTAGCATGTGGCAGAGCTGTGTGTGTGTGTGTGTGCGTGCGTGTGTGCGTGCGTGCGTGCGTGCGTGTGTGTGTTTGAGGCAAGTGCTC
Source organism: Electrona antarctica (assembly GCF_951216825.1). Taxonomy (NCBI): domain Eukaryota; kingdom Metazoa; phylum Chordata; class Actinopteri; order Myctophiformes; family Myctophidae; genus Electrona; species Electrona antarctica. The sequence continues at coordinate 26,382,060 of NC_136809.1, forward strand.
GCCCTAATTAAGCATCATCTTGGGCAAAGGGAGAGGCAAGTGAGACTTCACAGCCGTTAAATCAGGACAATGCTTTTTGTGTCACTGTTGCTGGCATGACTTGCCCTCCCTTCACTCCCTCCCTTCTTCGTCCCTCACCACCCCTCTCTCCTTACCACCCTCCTCCTCCTCTGTCTCTGTGACAGTTGCCATGTAGTCCAGGGCTTCCAAAAATAAATGACGGCACCTCCAGTGTACAGTGGTCGAGGTCAGGTGGGTTGGCAAACTTGGCAGGGGCTCTAGTACCGCTTCATTGCTGCCCTCTGGTGGTGCAGAAAGATAATTACAACTGTATTAGAGTGGATATACTGCGGATTGCAAGTATTGTTTTGGCTAATGTTACATAACAGTATAGTCTGTGCAGGTCGAATTATGCCTATGATCTGACATGGTTCTCAAGCAGAGGGGGCAGAAGCCTCACAAGGTGGAATCAGAAAAAAATATCTCTTAGTTGATCCAGATGTATTATTGCGCTTTACTTACAGGGTCCTATTTTCCCCAATTCTGGCAAAGGGTCGTCTCTTTGTCAGAATTGGGGAACCATAGGTTTTCCCAGGGTTCTATGAAGGGCCCCATGTTCCCAGGATCCTATGTTCCTCAGTTCCTGGTGACAATATGCAAACCGCACCTCCAGTGATCTTTATATCTCCCGAATATGGAGGTAGTGCACCGCCAAACACTGAAGATGTGCAAGTTATAATATATTAACATATTAATTATATGAACAGAAAATAACATTAATTAAAAAAGGTCCCGGATTGTAGCTTTAAAAACTTAACTATTGAAATAATGATATGGCTGTGGGTAAAATGTCAAATATGTCAAAGTTCACAGATCCATGCATTTATGGTTGCTAATTTGCTATGATGAGTAGTATAGGTCATAACGCTGAAAAGGTTGAGAAGTTATTCAGTTCTACAGTGCTGCTGGCTCAGTCCAGATAATACTTCCCCCTTCCATTTGCCTATAGTTTCACATAGCCAGGTGATCAGAGATCTCTGCCTACTGATACGTCTGATGGGATCAAAATTCAGAGTTTTTGCATCGTACCCGGAAGTTATGCAGGAACGAAAAACTGAGTGAAAAAAAAAAATCAACTTTCTGGCCTTGACAATGACTGCCCATACATCCAAACAGAAAAGTCCTATCTGATTATACAACGTTAAATGTTAAAGTAAGTAAGTCAATAAATAAATAAATATCAGCAATGCCAAACCAATGCAAAGTCTTTGGGGCTGTCCTTCATATTGCGATGGTATCACAATTGGTTTTCAAAGCAGTGTGCGTAGGTTTGTTAGCGCCGTTTTTGTACACCGTTCAAGGCCATAGTTGGATTTACATTTAGAAATTCCCATCAAGCATATCAGTAGGCAGAGATCGCCTGGCTAGGTCTGACAACCTTTACCCCCACTGGTGGACTCAGCCTGTCTGAGGGGCTGTGGTGAGAAACCGGCTGCATGCGGTGAGGTACCAGCATGCAGAAAGACATATGAACATTTCCTTTTTTTCTCTCCACTGCTCTGTAAAGCACTTTGATCTGCATTTCATATCATGAAACATGCTATACAAACTAGAAATGCACTCTGTCGAGCTGCCAACTTGCGAAGTAGGCCATGTATGGCCTACCTCCATGAAGTGCGCTCACCACTGCTGGTACGACTGCTGCTCTGAGTCCTAAAGCTCTCTGCTGTTTGTCTGTGTGCGACTGCTGCTCTGAGTCCTAGAGCTCTATTCTGCTGTCTGGGTACGACTGTTGCTCTGAGTCCTAAAGCTCTCTGCTGTCTGTCTGTGTACGACTGCTGCGCTGAGTCCTAAAGCTCTCTGCTTCTGTCTGGGTACGACTGCTGCTCTGAGTCCTAGAGCTCTATTCTGCTGTCTGGGTACGACTGTTGCTCTGAGTCCTAAAGCTCTCTGCTGTCTGTCTGTGTACGACTGCTGCGCTGAGTCCTAAAGCTCTCTGCTTCTGTCTGGGTACGACTGCTGCTCTGAGTCCTAGAGCTCTCTGCTGTCTGTCTGGGTACGACTGCTGCTCTGAGTCCTAGAGCTCTCTGCTGTCTGTCTGTGTACGACTGCTTGTCTGAGTCCTAGAGCTCTCTGCTGTCTGTCTGTGTACGACTGCTTCTCTGAGTCCTAGAGCTCTATGCATATTTGGGCATGCCTGATACAGAACTCCATATAGGAATAAAGGGACACAGAGAGACAGATACAGAAATCTCCATATGGGCATAAAAGGGACACAGACAGATGGATGGAACAGGTACTCTGACACGCGTACAACGGGTATTGCATAGCCGGGTGGGGTATGGATCTCCAACTTCCATCGTTACCGATGCTCTACGCAGTCTACAGCACCGGTCTAGTATTGAGAAACTCACAGAACAGCTTCCGCCCGGAATGAACAACAGTTGGGCAGATACTGGCACTGAGGAGGATATTGGAAGGAGTAAGGGAGCGCAACCTGTCAACGGTGATCACTCCATTAACTTAAAAGGCTTTCGAGAAACTCATGAGCATTCTTTGTGCCTACGGAGTTCCTGAAACGATGGTCCAGTTGATAGAGGCTAGCTACAGCCAGACCAATGGTCCAAACCTGTGACACCAAAGAATTTGAGATCCTAGTGGGCGTGCTACAGGGTGATACTCTGGCCCCCTTCTTGTTCAATGTAGCAATGGACTCGCAATCAATGGTAGAGAGGAGGCACTGGGATTCACTCTGGTCCCGAGGATGTAAGGGCGAGTACACCCCATCATGGTCACTGACCTTGACAACACAGACGACATCACCCTAAACTCAGATACAGTAGAGAAAGGAAGGGAACTACTACTAGCAGTAGAAATGGAGTGCAGGAAGATCGACCTCATAGCTCAATGCCAAGAAAACAAAGGTACAAAACAAAACAAAAACAATACCGTACTTTATCTCATAATAAAACACAGGGAACTATGAACTATTTAACCGTTTATTTCACAAACACGAATGAACACACGCACGCACGCACGCACGCACGCACGCACGCACGCACGCACGCACGCACGCACGCATGCACGCACGCACACACACACTAGTCTGCATAGTGTAAATATGAACCGGTGGGTTGGTGGTAGGTGGTTCTATGCATATAGGGTCCATTCTGGGGTAGAATGTCCCAGCAGAGTGTCTCAGAACCGGGCTGTCACGGTGGCACAGCCCCAGGCATGTCCCTAGGACTCATGTGCGCACGTGTGTGTGCACACATGTGACTTTGTGTGTGACTGTGTATATGTGTGTGCATGTGTGCGCAATGCTGCACATGCTCACAACGACTCATAGTCAGAGACACATACTGTAGTAGACTGCAAATTCATCTGTTTTGGGGACAATGGGCAATTGTATCTGCCATTTCATCTACAACTGAATACATGATACTTGATCATGCTGCGAATATGATACTCCAATTCTACTTGACCATGCTGAGAATCCTGCCAATATTTTCACAAGAAACATCTTTAATGTATTTTTTTCCCCAACCATACAAATCATTAATTGGCAGTACTGGTGGAAAGATCGACTCATCGACCACACACAGAGTCATATGGTTACTATGACTTTAAGACACACGCACGCACGCATGCACGCACGCACGCACGCACGCACGCACGCACGCACGCACGCACGCATGCATGCACGCACGCATACACACACACACACACATGCGCGCGCGCACGCACGTTGCATGCACGCACATTGCACGCACGTTGCACGCACGTCGCACACACACACACACACACACACACACACACACACACACACACACACACACACTCCACCCCGGACTGTGACAAAGCTTCATCCACTGTATCAGCCTTCAGCTGAAGTGGCTTGGAGGCAAGTCCTTTAGTCTGGTATTAATTTTACATACTCTAAGGAGGATCTATACATCTTTTATCCATTTAATTAGTTCTGCTGTCTCTTACTTGGTCAGATCTATTTTACCCATGACAATATGGGCTGGGTCCACTCTGCTATAGGAATTCATCAAATATATGCATTGCATCTCTCAGGACTCTTCGGAATGTAATACATATTCAACGTATGAGTTATTGTTTTCGAAGAGAGAGCGCTGCTCATTTCAGTTCAGAGAATTGAGAGCAATTTAAAGCACATATCTGTGTGGTCCGTTTATTGACTTTGGCATCAAATGTTATGAATAATAGCTTTGTGAAATAATGCCTCAATGCTAGCAAATGTTCGCAGGCTATTGGTAAAAGCCTAAGGCGCTCTATTGTATTTTATTCTTTTTTAGCTTGAATGGTTTTGGAGAAAACAATTTTGGACATGTGCTGCATGTAAAATGAAATCAGAACATCTCTTAAGAGATGATTTATTCATTTTGATTGAATTTATTCAAATGGTATGCAAGTTGTATTCTATCCAACTACTTGTTTGTGAGTGCATATTCTAGGGGGGGGGGGGGATATATGCATTACTTGTAGGCTTGTTTGACCTCCACTAGGGGGCAGGGCGACCTAATCCATGCAACAAAGCAGACTCCTGCTGCTGAGGAGCACAGTGCCACAACCTGAGGCGATGCTCGAGTCTCGACCCAAACTGCTGCTGGAAGTCTGCTTTATACCAAACAATAGATAGATAGGGTAGTTGGTGCATAACTCTGACGCTGACCAAGACTGCTCGTCCTCAGTCCTGCATGGGGACCCAGACTGTGGTAAGTTCTTTTTTATACCATGTAAGAACTGAACTTGTCGAGGAAATGTGGATTCATCTGGTGTTCCAGTTACGCTAAGAATTATGTATGCAGCCAGAGTGCCTGGTGGCTCAGCCAGACCATATGTTCCTTGTGAGCGCAAGGACCCGGGTTCTAATCCTACCATGTCAAGGACCCGGGTTCTAATCCTACCATGTCAAGGACCCGGGTTCTAATCCTACCATGTCATTCTTGTCTTGCATGTCACCCCTCTCTCTGTCTACACTGACCTATCTGAATGAAAGCATAATAATGCCAACAAATAAAAATAGAAGAAGAGAGAATTCTGTACTGTAGGTCCCAGTGACTTGAGAACAACCTCTATCCCTACAGCATAAGGTTATGCAGGGCACAAAAGATGTGGTGCTGTGCACATCGATGATAAAGGGCATGCCAAAGTAAATGCCACATCCATGTCTGTATGACATTCCTGGCAATTGTTTTTCTTTCTTTTCCTAAATAGTTGGAAAATATTTTAACACAATAGAGGCATTATAAATATTCAACAAAAGGACATAATTCAAATGAACACGTGTTTACTCCAATCCAACCTGCAGATATTGCATGCCTATAGAGCGTCGCAGTCCCGCCTCCTACCCGGGACCAGGAAATGAAATCCAATGCATTATTCTCATAGACATTTCGTAAAGTATTTATTTAAAGACGGTTACGCCGCGGACAAAGCCAACTCGAGTCGTGACAACTCATGACAACACAAACAATATTTTGGACCAAACAAATAATTAGAAAGAAGAAAAACAACAAAAAAAGTGTTGTAACCTGCCGTTTTTTTCTTCTTTCTAATTATTTGTTTGGTCCAAAATATTGTTTGTGTTGTCATGAGTTGTCACGACTCGAGTTGGCTTTGTCCGCGGCGTAACCGTCTTTAAATAAATACTTTACGAAATGTCTATGAGAATAATGCATTGGATTTCATTTCCTGGTCCCGGGTAGGAGGCGGGACTGCGACGCTCTATAGCATGAAGGCATTGGGTACCATTTGTATTATATTTTATCTTTACATTCTTGGTCTTTGGCATGACTGACTGCCCAGCTTCACTCTAAGTCTGTGGTTCTCAAACATTTTCATGTCATGGAACGCCATATTTAGTGAACTGCTGTCTGAATTTTTCCAAATGTTTTGAAAATAGCTGAACTAAGCTCACAGCATTTTGTGAGCTTAAATAAGCTATTTATTTGAATAGCCAATGTTTTATTTTGTTGTTGTTTTACCTTTATTTACCCAGGGTTGATTTGCTGAGCACAGATGCTCTTGTTCAGAATACCCTAGCGGAGGGTCAGTCACAGTGCCTTGCTCAAGGGCACTTCTTCAGCGGTGTTGAGGGAAGGGTGAGTGTTGGGAATTCACTGCCCCACCCACATGTTTCCTGCTAGTCTGAGTGATCCAACCAGGATCCTTTCGTCCACAAGCACGAACGATCCTCTCTAACCTCTAGTGACTCATTTTTGTTATGATCATATATTCATGTGTTCATTAATATATTCAAATGAATAAATATCGGACATTCTCGCCCTGACCAGTTATAGTCGAAACATGTTGGCTGTTGCCTTTTAATTAAATAAAAGCTATTGCTCCTTTTAACTTTGAGTGCCCGGATCGTCTCTCCTTTTAACTTTGAGTGCCCGGATCGTCTCTCCTTTTAACTTTGAGTGCCCGGATCGTCTCTCCTTTTCTATGCCTTGATCCTGTTTGATCCGTGTGACCTTTTTACTTTTTTTTACCATTGTTACTTTTTTGTCTCCGGGGAGCACCTGGTTATTCCTGTTTTTTCTCCGAATAAATATCGGAATTGCAATTAATTGCTGACAACCTACCTGTTTTGAAAACAAATCATATCATCATATCACATTATCACCGTCCCACTATGACAGACCGTACTGACGTTGTTGCAGTGGTTCAGCAATGCAGCAATTTTTTAAATTTGTTTCCACACTTAACTTTTCGGAAGATTTATTTTGCATTCTTCAAAATTCCTACTGACTTCCTGCTTAGCTTTAAACCTAATCTATGCTACGCAGTACGCAGCACTGTACAACGTACAACGCCTGCCACAAAGAACGGGTCTACTGTGTTAAGTGTCTGTGTGAATGTCTGTACATGCATGCGTGTGTGTGTGTGTGTGTGTGTGTGTGTGTGTGTGTGTGTGTGTGTGTGTGTGTGTGTGTGTGTGTGTGTGTGTGTGTGTGTGTGTGATGGTTCCTGTATGGCATATAGCAGGGTGCCAACGCAGGGCACAAAGGGAGCAGCTCTAACATAGTGGAGTCTTTAACAAGCTGTCAGGGGCGGCAGACACTGAGCAACAGTTAACACCACACTGACACACTGACTGGGCCTCCAGGTACACCTCAGTGCAGTGCACACACACAAATACACACGCTCGCATGCAGGCACCCAGGCACGCATGCACTCACACATACTCACACACTCACACACACACACACACGCACACGCACACGCACACTCACACACTCACACACTCACACACACACACACACACACACACACACACACACACACACACACACACACACACACACACACACACACACACACACACACACACACACACACACACACCAAGCACAGATGCACCCACGCTCAATTACACACAAAATCACATAGTCAAAAATGGACATATAAATATAAAGTCTAATCATACTATCTACAATCTAATCCCATACATTCACTGAGCCCATATAAACATCCAGTCACATTGTTCAAGCTTCTGGCTCCATACAGTACATACACACTAGTGATGCGCGGGCCGGCCCGCCACGGGAGCCAACCCGCATCAACCCACCCCACAAAACAATACTGGCTTTTCGACACCCAGCAAGTCCAGTCATCAATTGCTTTCGAGAGAGAGAGGGGAGGGGGGACTGGGGCATTTTCCCATCAATTTACATCTGTGCAGCATTTCCTTCATAATGTTCCGATTGTTGTTATAGGCAGCGGCCTACTCACGCTATGGGCCTTTACGGAAGCATCGCAGGTCTAAAATCCAAGCTCATGTTCAATGCCATTTGTTTCCAAGTGATATTGTATATATAGGCTACAGTCAACAGTATCCTGTTAAATAATAGGCTGCTTATTAATGAAATGATCAAAGATCCCATGCTTGTCGTTCCGCTATGTGCTTTCTGATCCAGCGCATCCTTTTCTTTTGAGTTTAACTATATGTTCAAAACAAATAAATAAATAGGATACATTTCATATGGCATACATACAGCTGAACAGTCGGCGTCATTATCTTTCTAGCCAGGACTAGACTAGATTGTGTTTACAATCAGTTGATGAAACAGGAGCGAACAAAACCATAGCACATTCAGCCCCATACAGGTTCGGTTTTAGGATAGACAATTCATTATTTGTCATTTATTATTCTGTACATGACATATCATTGAACGATGACTACAGTGAGTGTCATGTCCTACAACATGGGACATTCAAATAAAGTTGAAGTGCAGAGGCCCCGCCCGCCCCGTGATAATTGCGCTGAAAACCTTGACCAGTCCGCCCGCCTCGTGGGTCAACCCGCGGGCCCCGCGCATCACTAATACACACCAAAGTAATAGAAAGTGGTGGTGTTAGGGTTTAATGAAGTTACGAATGAAGACAGTTCTGCTGTAGAGCTACAGTAGATAACGTTAGGCCCCTCCGGGCAAAAACACATTCATTAGCCTATTTGGATGGCCACGGCCTGACTCTCTATGTCTCCCTTTCTCTGTGTGTGTGTGCGCGTGTGTGTGTGTGTGTGTGTGTGTGTGTGTGTGTGTGTGTGTGCGTGTGTGAGAGAGAGAGAGCAAGATAGAAAGAGTGAATGACTGAGAAGGAGAGAGAGTTCAGTTAGCACCACAAGGATGCATGTACATACCTCCATCTCTTAGTGAGGAATGAGGACTGTGGGCCTGGGGGGAGGAGAAGGTAGGGAGAGCTAATAACAGGTCTCTGTGTGTTATTAGCCTCTTGGCTACAACCAAGACGCTCAATACTGCAAGAGTAGCTGTGCAGTGGAAATTGAGTCAGGAACAAAACTGCCCATCAGCACCAGTTATTGGTGATGCAATTACTTAGCAGAAAATAAAACGCAGGAGAAAATGGACACCGCCGTCGTAATTTCAGTCACAAGGGGAAGCTGAAACACGGTCAAGAATCATGTTGTTTCTTCACCAGTTTCCACAAAGAAAAGTAACATTTATTTTTAAAACAGCTGATCTACATGCGCTCATATTTTTAAATTGTTTCTAGTTTTCAATTTGTACAGTATGCACTTTATTGTGTCGCTTACTTATTATTTGTATTTGTATAAATATATGAAACGATGATGCCCTCTTGGCCAGAGAAAACTTGAAAAAGAGATGATCTTTTACCCTGGTTAAATAAAGGATTAAAACCCACAGTGCACACTAGATTTTGAGCTAAATGGAAAGAAAAAAAGGGGGGAGGGGATTACACTGTACCATCCACCAATTCCGTCCCAATTAGCCAATTAAGGCTAATTACCGATTTAGCGTTGGCACAGGGCTTTTCATAATGTACCATTTATCAAACCTCCGCCCCCCTCTTCCTCTCCAGAAGACACCAATTGAGTCAGCCAGCTAGCGACAAGAGGCCTGAACTGCTAACACCATACTTAGCGCCAACCCTCAGGTAGATTAGAGACCTCCCCAGAGAAGACCAGCTTCTCTGCTTATATTGTGTTACAGGAATAGGAGAGGGGGTGACATATACGACTGCATCCTACAGAGCCCACTTCCCCTCGCTGCCAACCCTTTGGTTTCCACATTCGTTTTTTTTTGTGGCTTTCGCCTTTATTTTATTTTTGTATGGAGGGGCAGACAGTAGGCTGACAGGAAATGGGGAGAGAGATGGGGGGGAAGACATGCAGTAAAGGCCGTCGGGATCGGGAGACGAACCCGCGGCACACTGCCAGACTGGATTGCCAGCCAAGGTGCCTGGACCACTGAGCCATGGACCAGGCCGGTTTCCACATTCTTGTGACCCTAGACTCCGCCATGATATAGAGGATGTTCCGCACTTGATGAGACAAAGTGTCTCGGTTGCATTTAAGTCTCGGTTTATTTAACCTCTTGAAACCTAGCGTTTCTATTCGGGGGGCACATTTGGTGACAATAGCAGATCTATACAAGCTTTGCAACGTGACGGGTTGTTGGAAAAGATATTTGGTATAAAGAGATAGATTAGACAGACTGGTAGGTAGAGGAACTCAATTCCTGCCCAAAATGACCACGGGGTCGCCAAGCACCTTTGACCTTATTGTCCCACTACCTCACCTGCCACTGAAACCACCCTGCCCCCCTTAACCACCCCCCCCCCCCCCCCTGGCCCCATTGTATGACAACATTATCCACTTTTCAGTTTTGATTCACAGGGCCTGGCGGACGTAGCATAAGTGAATTTCTTTGACTTGTGCATTATTAAAAGGGGCTAGAAATTATTTATCTAATATTTATTATTTATATTTATACAAGGAGCTTGGCCTCCAGGGAGCAGGTCTCATTTTCAGCATCCTAGTTTGTAAACAGACAGTCAGAGGAAGCGACAGTTCTTCTGATTTAAAGAGACAGGTCTGCTTATGGAGACTGATGCCTGCCTGGAATTCAAATGGAACCGGATGGGAGGGGATACATTTTTAATATTTCTGCATGTGGCATTTGCATCGGCTCTGCGCTCACACTAACCTCTCAGAAACCTGCGGGGCAGGCCACTGCACCAGCACTCCCCTCCCCACTTATTTTAAATAAGGGATCATGGGTGAGATGAGGTGAGTTTGGAGTGGAGAACAAAAAACAAAACAAAAAACAGCAGCACAGAAAGAGGGGTCCTGTTTGAACTGTAGTCTTTACTGGGCCTAACACATGCAAATGAAAATAATGTAGACCAACCACTCAATCACAGTGTGTTTAAAATAATGTATAACGTATTTACTTACTGAGTTTAAGCTCTTTACCGCAAAATCAATAATAAATGAATGAATACAAAAATAACGTGATTATGGCACATCATTTGGTTGCTATGCCTCTGCACAGTTAAGCTCATGACTTCAAGATCAAGTCTATAACTTGTACTGTAAAATCCCTGGCCCTAAAGCGGTTAAAAATTACTTGACATAGGCCAAACATTTAGAGGTTAACAAATAATTTACACAAAAGAAAAAAACACCAGAAAAAAACCCAGACATGTCTCACCACTGATTCCAGAACAAGAAGTTCTCTGGTGTTGAGCATTGGGAAAACAAGTGCAAAAACGTGTGAAAACAAGCAATGTTCTCCAGAAGAAGAACAACTCCAGAAGCCAGAGTCTTGCGATGCGTGTAGCACTGCAGACAGACAGGAGACACAGCAAGAGTAGACAACCGAGCGTGTGGGTGTTTGCTAACCTGGAGCGTGTGTCCGCACTTGCAAACCCCGCCGCACCACAGGACCACAAAGTACGAACAAAATCGCTTTTCAAAGGGAATAATGTAGAACAACATCATGTCAACTTAAGATATATTTATATATTTCGTTGTCGGGGTTCGCATTAATTTTAGAGCAGCATTTTATTTTTTTTAAGTTGCAGAGGAAAGTAGCTGCGCTCCCAGGCCGAGAGACGCGAGACACGATGGAGAGTGGATGAGTGAGTGAAAGAGCGAGAGAGGGAGGGTTATGCAAATTAGGAAATAAATGTCAAAATGGAAGTGAAGAATTGATGAGGACAGAGAGAGCTTGTCTTAAGTTCAGAGGGAATCGGCTGACTGGAGGGACAACTGACGTGCCTTTTCAAAGGAAAGTTTCATGCCACTATCATGGCAGTCGTTGTGACTTGCGGATAAATTTTAATGCCCCACTCAGATGATTCCATGTCACTCACTGCTCCTGCTCTTCTATTTTTTTTTTGGTGCCAAGGACCCGCTGCCATCTCCTCTCCTCTCTCCTCCTCACAGCCATGGCGATGATGACATCTGAACAGACGCATGTGCATGTGGCGTGGCAGGACCCGTGGAAAAAAAGGAAAGAGGAAGAAAAAAGACGTGGGGGGAAAAAAAAGTCTTTATAAAAGATTCATCGCAAATGTATCTAATCCGCTGCTGCATTGTCAAGGAGATGTTATAAAGCACACACTGTAAATGGATTCTTCCCTCACCGACTTAAGTCATTTTTGCCAAGGGATGGGATGGTGTGACTGTGTGTGTGTGTGTGTGTGTGTGTGTGTGTGCGCGCGTGCGTGTGTGTGCGTGCGTGCGTGCGTGCGTGTGTGTGTGTGCGTGCGAGTTGAGAGTGAGTGAGTGAGTGGAGCAAAGGAGGCGACAGTGGGGGCATCCCTGTCCGGTGCCCCAGACAAGTGCACAGCGCCATCGGATGAGCAGCACTCTTGGAGACTGCATTACTACCTGTCTGCAATGTTGTGCTGCCTGCGAGCCTCCACCTCTAATGTACAGACCGGGGGATGCACCCCCCCCCCCCCCAATCCCCCCCTCTTGTCAAGGGATTGATGTGCCTCGTCAAAAATGACCCAACTTGAAGTGACAGGCTTTCTCTCTGCCCCGTCTCTCTCTCTCTCTCTCTCTCTCTCTCTCTCTCTCTCTCTCTCTCTCTCTCTCTCTCTCTCTCTCTCCCTTTCGCTTCCTGTTTGCCTGTCTGTTACTGTACCTATACCCTCAACCCGCGGCCCTCCATCTCTCTAAAAGAAGAGTGATTCCACAGTGAATGGTTCTCTACCTTTCCATACAGTGGCAGGCACTTTTATTTATTCCTAACCCCGGGCGAGTGGAGGTGAAACTATATAGATGGCCCTGTGGAGCCTCACAATATTAGCTTTGGCTGTGGGCACGGTGTCATAAATATTGGCACGCACGCACGCACGCACGCACGCACGCACGCACGCACGCACGCACGCACGCACGCACGCACGCTCAGATCCTTGCGGAGTGTGCATGATTGGAGAGGCACTTGAAGTATTATGATTTGTTGGACAAAAGGTGGAATATGAAACAATGGGAGTGAGTGTGAAGAGAAAAGTTGAGGGTGGGACAGGAATCAGAAGGTGAAACCGGGTGGGGGTGATGGTATCTCTTCTGCCTCTCTTTCACCTCTGATTAAATCAAGGCCCCCCTTCCCGGTCCTAGTGGGGAGTGACATAAGTCTCTCATGCTTTTAGTGGCACTTTGAAAAATAAGACCTCAGTGAAGCAAAAATAATCAGCCGTTTCAACACATCACTTCATCTTATCGTTCTTCCGACGAAGGTGCTCCTCGCTATTCCTCTGTTACAGAGCCCCCACCCTCTGTGAGAAGCACACATGTGATGATATTAAATATGACTTATTTATTTCCTCTTGGCAAGGCAGCAGAAGCTGAGAGCATTTGGAAGTGACAGGGAGGTGAAATGGACCCTGTCTCCTATTTCCTATCATAACACACACTCACACACACACACACACACACACACACACACACACACACACACACACACACACACACACACACACACGTGCGCGGCGCGCGCGCGCACGCTCGCACGTGTGCACGCATGCACATTCTGGAACAGTTCTTTTATCCCATGGCCTGTTGTTCTCTGACAGAGGTAAGAATTCTAGCATTTGACTTGACTTCTAAAGCTGCATTCCAGAAGTCATGTTAAAAGTGAAATGGATAGGCCGATATGTTAGTTGACAAGTAAACTCATAAACCCAACATCTCCCTGTCCCGCGTGGGAAACCTGTGTGTATACAGTTGGAATCACCTCTCTCTGTCGGGAAAGGAAGCAGAAACCTTCGTGTATACAGTTGGAATCACCTCTCTCTGTCGGGAAACCTTCGTGTATACAGTTGGAATCACCTCTCTCTGTCGGGAAACCTGTGTGTATACAGTTGGAATCACCTCTCTCTGTCGGGAAAGGAAGCAGAAACCTTTGTGTATACAGTTGGAATCACCTCTCTCTGTCGGGAAAGGAAGCAGAAACCTTCGTGTATACAGTTGGAATCACCTCTCTCTGTCGGGAAAGGAAGCAGAAACCTTCGTGTATACAGTTGGAATCACCTCTCTCTGTCGGGAAGGGAAGCAGAAACCTTCGTGTATACAGTTGGAATCACCTCTCTCTGTCGGGAAAGGAAGCAGAAACCTTCGTGTATACAGTTGGAATCACCTCTCTCTGTCGGGAAGGGAAGCAGAAACCTTCGTGTATACAGTTGGAATCACCTCTCTCTGTCGGGAAAGGAAGCAGAAACCTTTGTGTATACAGTTGGAATCACCTCTCTCTGTCGGGAAAGGAAGCAGAAACCTTTGTGTATACAGTTGGAATCACCTCTCTCTGTCGGGAAGGGAAGCAGAAACCTTTGTGTATACAGTTGGAATCACCTCTCTCTGTCGGGAAAGGAAGCAGAAACCTTTGTGTATACAGTTGGAATCACCTCTCTCTGTCGGGTAAGGAAGCAGAAAGGAAGTAGGAAGTAGCTTTGAAAATGCAATCAGAGTTGTGTGTATGAGAGAGAGAGAGACCAAGTGAAAGAGAAATCATATAGGTTCACAGCCAGTAGTCAGGAGTGACGTTTTTGACGGGCTCTAGACCCTCCAACTGGCTTTTCTGTGACGTCACGTGGCAGCCAAGTCTATGGACATTTTATGTTTTTTTACTGTTAATTTATGGTGAATCACATCAGTACCAATGAAAAGCAATTGAAATGTTCACATGAAAATATGAATGAGCATACTGTAGATTGACTATACCAGCTTACTGTTTTTAATTCATATATACTAAGCAATGGAAGGTTTCATCTGCATAGAGCTTACTTTACAGGGCTCTTCAAACACAGTATAACGGTACCTATCAACATTACTAAGTACTTTATTGAAAGGGTACTTCACTTTCAAACACTTCTGTGTCATTCAACAGTGGGCAACCCGCACGCACCCCACACCCAACTAAGTTGCTTGATTTAATATTTAGTTGGTTTGACTTGTAACTTGCCCAACACTCTTGTTCAATGATGATGCAATGCTTAACATGGAGTTTGAAGTTGAAAGGGCTTATATGAGGGGTGTGTTTCATGAAAATTAATAACAAATATCTAAACATTGAATCAAGCAAAAAAACTGGGCTGCACACAAAAGCCTGAGTAAAAGTAAGAAAATATTTTCCCTCAATTTGCAGGAATAATCCAACACAAATCAAGTGTAAACAATTGCATTTTGTTTTTAGCATTTTATGCTCCGCAATAAGGCCAATGATCACAGATACACTTTTGTTGTTGTTTTCTCTACATTGTTTGGGGGTAAACACGGCAGAGAGGAATATACTCACCACAGAGCTGGGTCACTTTTCTCTTCTGCCTCTTCCACTCTCACCTCGCCCTCCTCCTCCTCCTCCTCCTCCTCCAGTGCACATCTGTGTGCATCTGCGTCCCCAACTGCTCTACAATTAAAGAGAGATGAGCCATGCTGTTGGTTTATAAAGAAACATAATGTGGTTTGTGTGTCACCACCAATTTACTGCATGCTGAAACTTTTACAGCACGGATGAATAATTCGAGACGAGGCGAGAGGGGACGGGTGGAGGGTGTCGGTGATGGAGTAAAAGAAACGGATGGATCGCAGGGAAAGGGAAGACAATGGAAGGAGAAAGAGGAAGGAGGGGACACGGCGAAGGGGAAGGGGGGAGAAAATAACATTGTTATTCATCCATCTCTTCAACACGAGTCGAGAGTGAAAGATGTAAAAACTTCCAAGTGGTGAGTGCCATCTCCCATGGGTAGATCTCTTAGTTCAAACACAGTAAACAACTGTTTTCTCAGACGCACATTTTTGTCTTGCTGCAGGCTAACGCTGCCATCCTTCAACAGCTGGTTGCATGGCACACTTTGCCGGCAGGGGAGGAGGTGAAAGGGGGACAAAATTCTTGAGAAGATATGGTAAAAGCAGGCTGAAATGTTGCAGATTGGTTTGTATTAGGTTACCTGGGGTCCCCTCTTTTTTCCCTCTACACCAAATGTCTTGCTTGCTGAAAATATAGCCTACCTACAAGCAGCAACATGCCGAGTTGCCACACATTGTTAGCTTGTAGATCAGCTATATATTTTCACAGAATGTTTTGCCTGTTTTCGCGAAATGTTCACATATTATCTTCAGTTCAGTTGAACTTCAGTTCAAACTGCAGCCCTATTGCAGCCCTTTCGAGCATTTTTACTAACCTTTCAAGACCCATAAAATATTTCGCTCCATGGCGATATACACACCGAGTGTCTCAAAAGAAGGAAGAGAATCTCTGCTTTCATCGAAAAACCAAAAAAACGTGCTGTCGTGATGCTCCGTTCCCTATAGTTATTGGCAGTTGAATGTTGCTCGTTTTCTCCAAAATCTGTGTCTAGCAACAGAAAGCAGATACAAAATATTTGTATAAATCCTTTAATAATATGCTCAACGGCCTTGGAAATGTTGTGATGATGTTCAGATGGATTGACTCAAGTTTTGCGAAAGAACGCTGTGACTGCCATATAATGTCAATTTGGTTATATTTTGTATTCTTTATATAATGTATTTTGTCCTGATCTGAACTTGGGTTTCCAATGTATTTGATAATGGAAGTAGCTAATTCAGATGATTTCCGGTGGATTGGCCATATTTATATGGGCGTGTCGTGGTAGAGCTCACTAGCCCAGAGCATGTTTTCACGTCCGTCCGTGAGAGGGATGTTGTTGTGAAGCAGCGTGGTGTCGCTGGCAAGTTGTTCGTTTATTGTGTTCTCTGGGTTCCTGCATGCATTCCCTTCACTGCACTATGCTGCCAGTGAGGTACGGTCAATTCCAAGTGTATGTGCTTGTTTTTCTCATGTGTTAACATGTTTATGGTTTTCTGAATGTTGTTTTTCTGTGTTTTGCACCAGTTTGACGTTGGTCTAATAAACCACCAGTAAAGAGAAACTACTGACTCGTTCTTCGGTGAAGGGAGTGACAACCGCAAATAGATTCCTCCAGTCATGAGGTAATCTAAGAAATGTTAAAGAGAGAATAAAGATATGGTTTTGGGACAGAAATAGGGGGAAAGAGGGAACATGAAAAAAGGAGAGAGAGGAGTATAAGAGGAAGAGAAAATAAGAGGATGAGATAATGCATTTCATGACAGATGAAATGTGGCGATCAATTACTCATGAGAAAACGCGAGAATGAGACAGATGCATGAGCAGAATGAGAGGAAAACACGTCACATAAAATTAAATAGTAGCTGCACTGCTACCTCAGAGGCATTCCCAGCTCTTACACAGTAGAGCAGCGAAGTCTCCATGCAGCCTGACACCAAACAAACGCCACATCACACCGCTGCAAAGCATGATGAGACATGTCACTTTGTGAGTTTCATTTTAAGACACTCTTAACCCAGCATGACTTAAGATGAGAAGACGGGGAAGCTTGTTCCAGAAGAATACTGGACAACTCACCCCATGCTTGCCCGTTTTTCCTAACGGGCATTTCCCCAGTGAGGGGTGGGAGGGGCTAGGGCAAGGCGAGAGCCCTGTATGCAGATTTAACATCCAAAATTCAAAGTTTCAACACCAAAGTAATAGTTGTTGTTGTTGTTGTAGTAGTGAATTAGCGAACTGGACATTTTGGATCGAATGTTTCCTTTATCCTCGTGTCGCGCTTCTGTTTTTGCCGTTTCTATTTTTGTTGTTTCTCAAGCGCACGTCCGTTGTCCTTCAATTTCCACAGACGTCTGCCGTCCAGCCTCTCCCACCCCTCACTGGGGAAAATTCCGGGAGGAAAAACAGGGACTGGGTGAGTTGCCCTGTTACCTTCCAGAACACTTGGATCTGTAGTGGGCATTGACTGTGACGATGCCATACACAGTTAGAGTCTAACCTAAAAAGTCAACTACCCATATGTCACAGGTAACAGTTTAGAGCTGTGTAGTGTGTAGACCAGACAAACCTTCTGTGCAGACCTAGGAGGCGTAACGATTCAACGCACGCACGCACGCACGCACGCACGCACGCACGCACGCACGCACACACACACACACGCACACACACACACACAAATACGTACATGAAGTGCATCGTTAATTCATTTTCAGTCACACTCCTAGAAATACAACACTAGCATGCATGTAAACATCTGCATGTGTGCGCACTCCCAGGCACGTGCGCGCATGCACACACGCACACACACAATTCTTCAAACATAATAAAATCCTCACACAGACCATTAATGTACTGTAGGTACTAAATAAGACTCACACACAGAGAAAGTGAACCCATTTCCCCTCTTGTTACTTTTAAATGCAAATTCGGTCCTTCATTAAAATGTGTGGTTTAAACTTCATTAGCGGTAGGTATTGATTTTTCGGGGTTGCGGCGAACTGATAGGAGCCTATAGGCAAAGGGAAGGTACAAAGGTTTGTCTAAATGCTAACTGCTAGCGAGTGCGTGGCTCCGGGGCTAGTTGGAGCCGCAGCGCAGGGAACAACGCAACATCTGGAGAGGTAACATTTACATACATTTCTCTTTGTACATGGGGGCCTTCATTAACATCATGCCGGCTTTGAACTCAGGATGAGATGGCACCACAAACCGAAATAGAACTTAACAAGAGAGATGGAGAGAGCAGACTACGTAGAAGCCGAAACAAGGATATTCCATTCCACACAGTTTGAAAATAGGAACACACAACAATTACAATCAATATTATGACATCATAGTACTGACGCCATAGACTGGCCTCCAAATACTATGATAAAGGGAACTGCACTGTACTTGATTATCCCATTGTCGCCCCCGTGATTATGTCCGTCCGTCTGAGTAGGTAATCTCAGACACAGCTGGACCGATCGTTGTGACGCACACTCCCAGTAGACCAAAGAAGAACCTCCACTCCAAATGTTTTATTTCATGGTGGCGCTATAACACGCTGTGATTTTGAACACCCCATGAATCAGTGCTGTAGTTTCGTTTTTTTCAGAGGGTATATCATAACACCATAACCACAGTAGCAGTAGCGGGTATACTGTACCACTCCTGTTTCTAATGTTAATTACCTAATTCTTGTGATTACAGAGGGTGTACTATCTTTTATTCGGTTTGAGTATACTGCGTAAATAGCGTATACTGGCAGACTACACCACTACCATGAATGATATAGCCCTCAAGACTATCAGTATGTGATTTGTTGTATGTTTAGCCCTGGCTCTATATATGTGATTTGAAATGTTTTTTCCATATACCCTGAAGAAGGCAGTTGCATCTGCCGAAACGTTGGTACTCTGCGTCCTAATAAATAATCGGCACTTTGGCTATCAGTGTGTGCGGCCACTCTTTTGTCTTTTTAAGACTTATCTTTTTAGATGTTTCTGCCGTGAGCTGGCACCACTATTAAGACTGGTGTGCGTTTAGCATCCTCCTGCACAGTGATATAGCCATGCAACCTGATTTGCACTCTAAAGAAGAGCACACTTTTCTAGTTTGTTTGCATTGTGGCCACAACAGCCCTCTCTCACTCCCCTCTCCAGCATCTCTGTACCTAACCTTGCCCTGGCAGCCTCTCCACTCTGTACCTAACCTTGCCCTGGCAGCCTCTCCACTCTGTACCTAACCTTGCCCTGGCAGCCTCTCCACTCTGTACCTAACCTTGGCCTGGCAGCCTGTCCACTCTGTACCTAACCTTGCCCAGGCAGTCTCTCCACTCTGTACCTAACCTTGCTCTGGCAGTCTCTCCACTCTGTACCTAACCTTGCCCTGCATGGCAGCCTCTCCACTCTGTACCTAACCTTGCCCTGGCAGCCTCTCCACTCTGTACCTAACCTTGCCCTGGCAGCCTCTCCACTCTGTACCTAACCTTGCCCTGGCAGTCTCTCCACTCTGTACCTAACCTTGCCCTGGCAGTCTCTCCACTCTGTACCTAACCTTGCTCTGGCAGTCTCTCCACTCTGTACCTAACCTTGCTCTGGCAGTCTCTCCACTCTGTACCTAACCTTGCCCTGGCAGTCTCTCCACTCTGTACCTAACCTTGCTCTGGCAGTCTCTCCACTCTGTACCTAACCTTGCCCTGCATGGCAGCCTCTCCACTCTGTACCTAACCTTGCCCTGGCAGCCTCTCCACTCTGTACCTAACCTTGCCCTGGCAGCCTCTCCACTCTGTACCTAACCTTGCCCTGGCAGTCTCTCCACTCTGTACCTAACCTTGCCCTGGCAGTCTCTCCACTCTGTACCTAACCTTGCCCTGGCAGCCTCTCCACTCTGTACCTAACCTTGCCCTGGCAGCCTCTCCACTCTGTACCTAACCTTGCCCTGGCAGCCTTTTCACCACATCCAACTCATTATTCTTCCAAACATGGCTCCCCTCAATCATGAGCAGGCCTAACCCTCACTGATCTCTGGGAAATGGGAGCCCGGCAGGAGGCCCTGCTGAGTGGCAACAAAAGGCCTCAACCCAAATTGCAGGGGATTAGACCATAATCTGTCTCCTCAGCAGAGAAACGAAACGGACAGAGGCTGTAGGGCAGATATAAAAAGAAGGCTAGAACCAAAATATCTGCTCCTCCTTATCTTATAGGTGAAGTCTCGTCTGGACTATGCAGTAGGTGTGTGTGTGTGTGTGTGTGTGTGTGTGTGTGGGGGGGGGGGGGGGGGGGGGGGGGGGTCTGTGGCGGTGGGCAGGGGCTAACATGGCCTCCGCTGCATTTTTAAACAGTGACAGGCGAGGTGTCTCTGACGATCACACACGGCGACTGTGAATTATTCAAATGATCCCCAGCAGCATCAGTGGGCCGAGACAACGCAGCATGATGAGAGAGAGAGAGGCTACCTGAGCCCAGAAGGTCCTCTGACACTCTGACACGTGTAAACAAGTCCTGTAAACCTGCAAAACCACAGCAGCTCACGCAGGCCCCTGTCATTTATTCATCCTTCTCCCAATGGATCAACTCTTGCTGCTGCCGAGCACAAACACACACATGAAAACAGACAATTTTCCACACATACTGCATGTGTGCAAGTGTGCATGTACACTATAAACATGGCAAACAACACAGACTCTGATGCGCACGCGCACACACACACACACACACACACACACACACACACACACACACACACACACACACACACACACACACACACACACACACACACACACACACACACACACACACACACACACACACACACACAAACACACACACACACACACACACACACACACACACACACACACACACACACACACACACACACACACACACACACCCCCCACCCCGTTAGGGAATCTATTTTATTGAAAGGATAGACACAAAGGAACAGGACAGTCTCACTGTTGAAACCCGTAGAAGTTGGAGTTTGCATTCCTTGATTTTGTCTTGACAATGCAATCTGCAGTAATTATGGAGTGAAACAAGTACGGCAATACAACTATATGGTTCCTGATGACCAGGCTATTATTACTGAACCCGAACTACCGGACTACTCCTACTGCAAGCTGCTCCAGGGAGCTGGATTGTGAACAACTAGCTGCTGCTTGCCTCCCGCCTCCTCACCACCATCACCCTTCTTCCTCTCTCTCTCTTTCATTTTCTCCTTGTCTACTTCTCTCTCTCGCTGTCAGCCCCTCTCTCTCTTATGATTAAGGGTCAAGCATGCCACCTCTTCTTCGGGCCATCATTAAGAGGTCGACAGAAAGAAAGAGAGAGGGGTAGATGGAGTGAGGAGCAGGAGGGGCTTAAAGAGAGAGAGAGCAAGGAAGAGAGTGAAAGAGAGAGACACAGGGTGACTAAGTGAAGAGAAGATTAAAACAAGTAATAGCGGCAGAGAAGGAGAAAGATGGTACAACAGAGAGAGGAGAAAGAGAATGAGAGCGAGAGAGAGAAAAAGTGAAAGACACGCGGGCACAAGTGGTGCTAATGAAAGTGATGCATCACGGTGTGGTCTTTAAAGAACATGTTAGCAGCATAATTAACTCTGCACAAAGGTCAGAGTATGGGGTGTACACACAGGTCATTCCGGAAGCTTGCTTCCAAACCCCATCCCTTCCTTGGCCCTACAGTAGCTGGTGCTGCAGCTCCTGGCGTGGCTGTGGGGAGGCGAGCGGCGGGGCATCACCTCACGATACCCTCCATCAGAGGTGCCTCTGGAGCCCCCCCGCCGCTTTGGGACTCGGTCCGGGCACTCATTAGGAGCATCATGATGAAATGAGCTGAAAGGGCCCCAGTCTGAGGCGTGCGCCAGCCAGCAATCACAGCACAATTGAACCGACGAAGGCTCATCTCACTGCCCCACAGGCGTTAAATCATGGATAAGTTTCTCTTTCTCTCTCTGTCTGTCAGACTCTTTTTTTATTTATTCCTCTCGCTATCTATCGCTAACTATCTGCTACCCGCCCCTCACCTACTAACTCACTCCCCATCCCTGTCTCTTCCTTGATTTTTATCTTTTCTGTCTCTCTGTTGCTCTCTGTTATTTTCTCACTCTTGCCAAGTTTCCCGGCTCGCTCATATTTCCACACTGTCTATTACCGCTGCTGGAGGACCACACCGTGCTTTCGCTCAGTGGAGGCATCAAAGTTTAACACCTACAACCAGCCGGAGCTCTCAGTCACAGCCAGCTCTCAGTCAGTACATTTCCATGTTTCTCTCCCGGCTTCAATTCTGCTCACTTCTTCCTGCTCCTTTATTCCTTTTTCTTTGATATATCGCTCCCGTCCTCCTTTGACCGGCTCAGTTCTTTCTCTCTCTATCTGTACGTCGGGCTGTCTGTCCACGCGTCCATCTGTGGGTCCGTGCGTCTGTCCGTCCGTCCATCCATCCCATCAATTTATTGGTCTGTCTGTCCGTCAGTCTAACTCATGGCAAGCCATTTGGCATTTATTGCATATTGATATCAGAGGTCAGTTTGCTACACTAGTTACGTAACTAGTATATTATGCGCGTGTGTGTGTGTGTGCGTGCGTACAAGCATTTTTTTGGGCGCTGCCCAACAGTGGAGGCACCACGACGCCCTCTACGTCGCTTACCGACAGCAGAGCCACCGCGGCGCCTTCGCCTGGAGGGCCCACATTTCCCCCTGAGAATGGCCAAGCGAGACCCCAAAAACCTAAGGCCAGCATATTTTCAGGGTAGGCCAGATCAGGAGACACAAGTTTGAGACGGGCAGAACAGACAGGCTGGAGACTAACAAAGCCGAGTGCAAGTGACTGTGAAGTCGGCTGGGCAGTATTAGGTTGGTCACCAGCAGGCTGGAGAGTAGAGGAGGCTGGAGCCTTCTGAGGGAGGCGACCCACATCACACTGCCACACACTGCCACACACTGCCACCTGAAGTTTGCCATTTGCTGGACAATTTCAGGAGTCTTCTTCCAAGATATGGCAAGGGATTCCATGAACACGGGGTCCTGGTGAAAAACCTCCCTTGTTATTCCAAAATCTTCCCAGGAAAATGGCAGGCAGGGTTGGTGGCTAACTGTTGGAACCACGACTGGCCAGCCATCCTCGGCATCAGACTGTTCAGACAACAGATCATCTTCCATGGCAGATGGCAGTCAGTACATTTATTCACTAACAACACAACACAGAAATACAACTTCCAAGATCATACAGAGGACACCTAACACTCTAGTTACAAACAGGCAAAGAGGAGCAGAACACAGAGGGTAATATCACTCAGGAACTAACTCAATCACAGGGTAGGGTGAGTCAACAGAGGTAACAGGTTACAAGGACAACAGGAAACATTTAAAAAATACATACATGATACTATAACAGGAAACACTTCTAAATAAACATACACAATAGTAACACAGCAATACGTGACATATCCAACTATAGTGCATACTGTAGATAGACCTAGTAGAGAAAATCGATGATACCAATGCCCAATGGTTTGCCATATTTAATATATCATTAGTCTATCCATCCATCCATCCATCCATCCATCCATCCATCCACCCATCCATCCATGGACTGCCTCTGATCTGCACTGCACTGTTTTTAACAGCCATCAGCAGCATCAGTTCCAGTACAGGCCTTGACTTCACTAATGATACGGCTCCCATCCTCTAATGGCACTGGGTTACAGGTCTCCTCCCTACCCTACATATTTGTGTTGACACTGAGGAGCCATGGCCTCCAGGTCAGTGTAGATCAACCAGAGGAATCAAAGGCAGGCAGGGTTCTTCAGCAGGAACTGAAGAGAAGTGCCTTCCATTATAGAGGACAACTAATGATATGATGGGACTGACAAAATATACTGAAGACATGGAAATGAGTGTAGCTTTCACAGTGTCAAATGTATCAGGTCGCTGATAGAAATAGAAAGCATTTAACAGTAATAGCGGCTTTCTTTCACTTCTGCAATTTCTAGATTCAAACGTTGCTAATTCCATACTGTTTCCATAGTATGTAATGTGTACAGTAAGTGACAGCATGTGCGAATAGCTAAATAAGTGAACATGCAAATGAACACTTTTGTCCCAGCAACCAAAATCACACAAATAAAATTACTTTAAAAAGTATTTTTTGTGAACAATGTCATCGGTCAATGTAATTTTTACACTATATTTGTCATAATGACAAATAGCAAAAAATAAGCAATGTGCAAGCTCACAACGCTACTAGCTGAAAAAGAAGAAAATGCTGAAATGCTTAAAGATGGAGTGCAGTGATTTTTTCCCCAGTTTTTCACGTGTTTATCAGATGACAGTACTTCGTAAGACCCCTTGGTGTGGTTGTTATGTGCAATGATGTCTTCCCTTTGTATTTAGGGTTTCTTCCTGGAGGCTGAAACCTTCACAGTCAAACGTGCCAATGAAAAGTCAGTGAAATAGTGACATCACAATATCATCCCCTCCCCTAACCCCTCCCCCTTTATCATACAACAGCTGTGGGTGCGGCTTCAGTTCAGGTGGATCACCACCCATCACCACCCACCAGGCAAGCCAGGCATACGTAATGAACTGGTGGGCATGTCCACATAAAAATGTCATTTTAACAAATACTGTACACTTTTTTCACAAAAATCTTCCTCCTTATATAATAATAATAATACCTGATGATCATGTTTTAGGAAAAATCACGGCACTCCATCTTTAAAAAAGTACAATCACTCTTCTGAACGGAGTGAGTGACAAGGTGTCACTTGCAGTGTGAAGGAACACAGGGCCATCAAAGGGACTTGGAATGCGAGTTACGGATGGCGGTAAGCATTATACGGCCGTAGGCTGAATATATGCTTGAATAATTGAGAGCCACTTAGTTCCATTTGAGTGGCTGAGTGTTGCGGATCAAACACACCTATGGAGGGATGAGGAGGTCAGCATGGCTGGCAGGGACAGGCCATTACGCTGCTCTCTGTAAGGTATTCATGAAAGCAAGATGCTCAGGTCCTAGCGTATGTCAAGACACATGGCTTTGTGGGTAATTAAGAATTATCACAAGCATTTATTTCTGCCGGCGAAACACAATCATCTCTCTCACGCACGCACGCACGCACGCACGCACGCACGCACGCACGCACGCACGCACGCACGCACGCACGCACACGCACACACACACACACACACACACACACACACACACACACACACACACACACACACACACACACACACACACACACACACACAATCCCCCACCTTATATTAAGGTGTGGGAGTGAGTGTGTAAGCATAATAAGCATAATTCCATGATAAAGCTAGTTTAGGGAAACCTAATGTTATATTAAAATGGGCTTAATCAATGCAAGGGGGAGCCTCCTTACCATACATTACTATGCAGTGCAGAATGCTTTAATGTGCAAAAGCGGGGAAAAAATCCCCCACCCCCCTCCCCGTTAGCCAAGAGTAGACATTATATTACTACAGGTTAATAAAACTTTGGGTTTCTTAATTTTTCATAGTGGTTAGTGCATATGTAAATATTTAATGAGGTCTTTATGCTCCAGAAATTTCAACAAAAAGGTTAATAAGCTTCAAGATGGAGGAGTCTAATTGTGGGGCCGTCCTGCAGAGAAGGGGGAGGAGAGTGCTACAGTACTTTAATACAGCCAAGAGCAGGACCACGGAGAGACATTTAGAACTGCTGATGATGTAACAAATGACTATATAATGTTGTACAATACTGGTTTTATTTATTTATTTACATTGAATGTATATCTCTATGGAGAACAAGCTTAGACAGAGAAGGACAGTGGGGAAGCTGAGAGAGACAGACTGCAGGAAACAGGGAGACAGAAGAAAACTGAGAGGGAGAGAGTGTAGGAAAGCAGAGACGGAGACAGACACTAAGAACTTGTAGGACGGCAGAGAGGGAGACCAGACAGTAGGAAAGCCGAGAAGGAGACAGTAGGAAAGCTGAGGAGAAGACAGACAGTAGGAAAGCTGAGGAGAAGACAGACAGTAGGAAAGCTGAGGAGAAGACAGACAGTAGGAAAGCTGAGTAGAAGACAGACAGTAGGAAAGCTGAGAGGGAGACAATGTGGAGCATTATTACTGAAACAGACATTTCTCTAAAAGAGAAAACCAGCACTCACGGAACTCATGTTTTAAGGCACTCTTAATTTATTTAATTGTTGACATGGTATGCTGCAGAGCAGCAGCAACGAACGCGTTTAATTCCTATATATGTATTTAAGGAATTTGATGTCTATGATTTAATGTCTGAACTGCTGAATATTTGCACTTTTGGTACAAGTTGGCTGTGTGTTCATGTGTCTGCACGGAACAGAGGAAGTTGTCTCACCTAGGGAGACTATATAATGTGACACTTCCCGTGTCTCCAGTAGACAACGCTGATGAAGGCTTGAACGCCGAAACGCGTTCCGTGAGTGCTGGTTTTCTCTTTTAGAGACATTTCTGTTTAAGCTATTTACCCGAACGCACACCCGGTAAGAATGTTCAATAAGTTTGAGACCGTTTGGAGTTGTGCGGGCTATACCTTGATAAAATGAGCATTATTACTGAACACTGTAACAAATGTGTTTGCTATTGCAGCCGTAAGCTTTCAACGACAAAAAAAATGCATTATACAGATTCTACGGATTTCAGTCATCAGTTTCAACAAACTCTTAAGGCTCAGGACACATGTATGTCGCGCACTACCAGAAAATGGGTGCAATAAGTGCGAGTTGTCTTGTCTGTTTCTGGCTCAATGCATGCAGTGTTAAGGGGATAAATGAAAACAAGTACGGATGGGAAGATAATCTCCATACTTACTGACATCAGCCTGGAAATGACGAAGCCAAGTGTCACTATGACTCAATTCATCTCCCTCCATTACGGCAGGCAGTGCACCCTGACCCGTCTAAAGCATAGCTTCTTCCCTTAATTAACACGCACGCGTGCGCACACACACACGCACGCGCACGCACGCGCACACGCACACGCACACACACACACACACACACACACACACACACACACACACACACACACACACACACGCACAGTTGCAGTATTTGATGAATATTTCAGCGCCCACTTCATTCCAGGGCACTCCTACCATTTGAATGGATCCTTAATAGAGTGACAAGACCTTCCCACAGACCCCCGCCTCCATGAAAAATGCAACAAGCCACTTAAAACCAATGGCCAGTCACACGAAGACACTCAGCCCCTCAAGACAAAACCATGACTTCTTCCCCCACAACGACGAGGGTAGGTGGAGGCCATATTTTAAAACACCCAGCGTGGAGAAACTAATGCTCCTGTCCTGCCCCGGCATGCGCTTAGATCTGTTATGAAGATGAGATGAAACGGTTTGATAGTGAAACATTAGCTTCTTTTAAGTCTCACGCCTGCTGAGCATTCTTCAAATGTAACGTGGGGTTAATAATTAACGCGGCCCTGCCAGCTCCGTGATATTCATCGTCAGGGCCATCCGACATCGTTCTCGTTGACTCGCAGGGAGCTGCCGATGCGTCTTTTGAACGGAACATTTGGACACGGACAAATCATGCACAAATTCAAAGTCCTTTTCCAGACTCAACTGCCTATGTACAGTGTTTGAGAGATAACGAAGATTGACAACTAGGCTAATCATATTCGATTTTTTTTTTGTAAAATATGATTATAACATTACAAAGATTTTAATCTGTGTCAACTATGAACTTAATCAATTAAGTTATTGAAAGTAACATAATGAGACGTATGGGTGTACATCATATTACATTTTGATGTTACACACCTTTAAGTACAGTGCATCTTTTATGTATAGGGTTAATACTTTATTGTGTACATTATTTTGTAGGCCTACTATTAGCTTTAACAGGCAGGTTAATAGGAAAAGAAAAACAAATTTGAAAGAAAGACTAAAAAGTAATAGAGCATATCTTTGTAATAGAGCAGCATTGGCCAGTATCATTATCTGAATTTATTCTCTGTCAACTTTCCATTTCAGTGAGAGCAACAATACTTCCACAGCATCTAAATACAATTTGAAATAAGAACAAAATTAATTAAATGAGTAAATATTACATGACTGTAAAAAACATACTCATAAGGCGTGCATGCGTGCGTGCGTGCATGCATGTGTGCGTGCGTGCGTGCGTGCGTGCGTGCGTGCGTGCGCCGTGCGTGTGTGTGTTTATCCGTCTCTCTCTTCAGATTGCGCAGCATCATCCCAGTGCAATCAGAAGATGTTCATAAACAGAATGCTGTTTAAAGGGGACATTCTCTGTTTAGGCACGCAAGGATTCCTGGACCTCTCACTGTGCAAACTACTGAAATATTAACACTATTAACAGTGAAATCAAGTCTGAGGGAGGACTGGGAGGGGAAATGAAGCGAATTTGGAGGAGTGGCGGCAGAAACCA
This sequence comes from Electrona antarctica, assembly GCF_951216825.1. Lineage (NCBI taxonomy): Eukaryota > Metazoa > Chordata > Actinopteri > Myctophiformes > Myctophidae > Electrona > Electrona antarctica. The sequence goes on from NC_136809.1 coordinate 26,410,645, forward strand.
TGCAAGGCACCCACCAGCACATCAGGAGCAATTTGGGGTTCAGTCTTGCTCAAGGACACTTCAACACTAACTCTGGGGGAGCCCGGGTTCGAACTGGTAACCTTGCGGTTACTATCCAGCCACTTCAACCCCTGAGCCACGGCCACGGCCACGGCCACGTGCGTGCGTGCGTGCGTGCGTGCGTGCGTGCGTGCGTGCGTGCGTGCGGCCACACAAGATACAAAATAAACAAGTGAAATTGAAAACACACACACACACACACACATACACACACACACACACACACACACACACACACACACACACACACACACACACAAGCCACCTGCCCGCACCTCATCATCTAAGCACTGAAGCAGTACTAATGTAATGGACCCTCCACCCATGCAGACCAGTGATAATGAGAGTTCACCTCCACCTCTCTCCCTCCCTCTCACACTCACCCTTCTCTCTCTATCTTTTTAAGCTACCTTCTCATGCTCACCATGTCAAGGACACTCACTCACGCAAGTATGCTAACACGCACATACAAACACACCCATACAGTATATGCACACATGAGGACACATGTCCCGACATTTATTTACACTTAAAGCGTGCACAAACACACGCAGACACACACACAGACACAGTTTCTCTCTTGCACACGTGCATGCATGCACAGTTTGCACACACACAGACTGTGGTTACCCATTACAGTTCCCAGAGGTCCTGGAAGGCAGCCGGTTGTCTCTAATGGAGAAGAGTAATTACTGGTGTACTCCTCCCTCCCTCCGCGTTGGCAAACTATCTCTACAAGCGCAGGAGTTCACAAAACATGGCAGGAAGGTGAGAAGAGAAACCAGAGAGAGAGAGAGAGAGAGAGAGAGAGAGAGAGAGAGAGAGAGAGAGAGACATCTGAAGTATTCACAGGGATGGCTAATCCGGAGTGATCAACCCGAAGATTTTAATATTTAAATAGCCAGCAACACACCATGAAGTTTCTAATTAAATCATAAGTCATGCTTGAAAAGCAAAAGTGCATGTGTTGTGGGAGCGTGAATAATTCAGTCCCGGCCTACTATATCTCCTCTTTCTGTTAACCCGGAGACAAGTAGTGGCACCAGCTTTAGACAGGACGAGGGGGTTGGCGCTTGTCTGCAAACGCAGAACAACAGCGGTGCTTGTAAAGAGCGGCCCTCACCCGTCAGGGGGCCCTCCCTCCCCCCACCGCCCGCTTGAACAACTCTTCCCACCCAGGGAGTTAATTTAGTTAATTAATTAATTATTAATTGCCATAAAGGCCATGTGATGTTGAAAAGGAAAAAAGAAAATACGTCATCTTTTATACTATTCTATCCTATTAAAACCGGAAAGGCAAAGGAAATACAAAACATGTTTTTTGTTTGCATTGGCTATTCAAAAATAGCAGATGTAGCCTACAAGCTTGCAGCGTGTCACTTGGTACATCTATAGCTACCGGTATATTTTTACCTTTTTTGAAAAATCGTGAAAAGTGTGAGAACGACATTTGTAGAATCGTGCAGGTCTTAATGTTAACAGACATCTGAACTTCTACTTACCTGTGTACCTGACTACAACCTCCTGGCTCACTCTATCACTCCACCTGCACACTCTTTCCCAGCGGAGAAAAAAAAAAGAAAGAAAAAAAGTATACCGGTATTCAATTATCAGAAAGGAGTAAATGAATTAACAGTCTACTGAAGGATGTATGAGGCGTTCACAATATCCAGGAGACTTGTGAAATATTTAGGCCGGTAACATTCATATTAATGGCAAAATTACACGTACATCTCAGAAATTAAATTAGAATTCGACTCAACATTGATGGCTGAGTCACGTCAAGCATATAAATGTGCTATAGCTCCGGGTTAGAATATCTTTCCATTATTATTTTTTCTCCCCTTGTTCTTTTCTTACCCTCACCGCCAGCCAACCAGGTAGCTTGGCTTTGGGCCACTCCGACCGGCCCTTGCGGCATAATTCCAGAAAAGGAATTACATTTTTGATGGGAACTAATTAGAGGCCTTCACCTAAGATTCTTTCCACAGTGCCACGCTCAGGAGTTGGGATGGCAATGTGGGGGGTAGAGAGAATACCTGTATGACTTATTGAGGGACACCAAAATACCCCAACTTTTGTTGAGGGATGCTGTGACAGGGAGAGGGACAGAAAGGAAATTAGGAATAGCAAGACGGGAAGAGGGAGTGAGAGAGAGAGAGAGAGAGAGAGAGAGAGAGAGAGAGAGAGAGAGAGACACACAGAAAGAGACAGGCAGAGTGAGACAGACAGAGACAGAGAGAGACACAGACAGAGTGAGACACACAGACAGAGACAGAGAGACCAAGAGGAAGGCGGAAAGACAGAGAGGCAGGGAAAGAGAGAGGAAGCAGAGAGCAACAGAAAGAGAGGCAGGAAGACAGTGCTGAGGTCTGTTTCAGATAATAACCTTGTAGCTGCCGCATGCGTATGCCTCGGAATAGAAGAGCTTCTCTAAAACAAACTCCCAGAGATCAAAAACGCAACTCTCTGCACAAAAGGCGCTTTTCACTCTTTTAACAATGAGACAAGAGAGGCCCTGGTTAGACTGCCTTCCTCGTCTTCATTGGCAGGTTATACATGCCTCTTGTGTGACACAGAGACAGAATTACGAATTTCCTACACGGCTCTGTAAGAGAGGGGCGAACGGCTCCGTGAGAAACACAACGCCTACCGCGCAACTGGGAAAACACCTTGTGCATGTTTTGCTGAGCTATTTCTTCACTTTAACATGCACCTGCTTTTTGCCCTCCCTCCACTTTATTCCCATCTTTTTTGTATTTGTTAATTCCGTGACACAGGGGGTGGTAAAGTGGCGAGTAGACAGAGAGTATGGGTGCGGCAGCCAGAGGCATAAAGTGCATGGCGAGGAGAGTGTGGAAAATGACCTGAAGACCATGAAATGAAGCCACTTCAAGCCAGTGTGGCTGCACGCCTCTATATTCCTCTCTTCCAGGTGAGAAGGAGACGTAGAGGTATAATAGAAGCCATGAGAAGCCTGTCGGCTCTAATAGCTTTCAACACAAAAAGGGAGACCAAACAGAATCACAGAATCGGCATGGTCGGTTCCAAAGTGGATAGACAAGGGGGCTGGGCTAAACCCATGTTTATTGCATGACCCATTGAGTGTTTGAGGAAAAAAAAGGTACATTTTTTTGTACTCCGTGGCGTGGACCCATGTCCATGTGGTTCAGAGGCTTCGGGCCCTCAGTCACTTTCTTTTCCCCCCAAGATATTTCTGGGGGCTTTTTCTGCCTTTATTGATAAAGATTGTAAACTGACAGGATATGGGGAGAGAGATATGGGGAGTGACATGCAGCAACGGTCGTCGGGATCGGGAGTCGAACCCGCGACACGCTGTCAAGCGGCATTAGCAGCCTAGGTGCCCTGATGGCTACGGAAGCCGTCCGGGCCGCCCCCCTCAGTCTTCTAAACCTTGGAGAGCTTAGCCTGTGACTAATGTGAGTAGTCAGTCAATACCTCTCATTCAGATTACCAACTACAACAAAGTGGGAAAGCGTTTTAAATAGATATATTTTATTTTGTATGCATGACTATGTGTTTTGTACAAACAAGGCTTCATGATGACCTGCAAAAGCCGCTAAGTTCATAATTGCTCTGATTATAAAGAAATACCTTCCAAGAGCTCATCTTTTTTCAGGATAAAAAATGAGGAAAAAACTGAGCCTGATTAAAGAATGCATGATACTTCAGTGACAAGACTGTATTATTAATTCATTGCAAACAGTGGAATTTGGGGGTGTTACTTTGAAAAATGTTCAAAACTGGCGGCCTGTAATAAAAGCACAGAGAAAAATTCCAACTCATTAACTTTTAATCACAAAATTCTCTTTCATATGAAACACCCAATATAGGCTGTCAGAATCAATCAGCTGTCCGGCAAAAGGGATACGACATGCGAGAAGGATGGGGAACGTGTCAGTTGTGGCACTCGCTGTTTCTTCTGGCTGTCACGTTGCCAGCGCGCGCGCCTTTAAGGCCCACGACAACCGCCAGAAAATGCACCGAAACTTTCCGTCACAGGAGAGGGGAGGGAAAGAGATGTAAAGAAAGAATGGAAAAGAAAAGTGAAAAAGAAAAAGGAAGAAAACGTGCTTCCACGACACAGGCTTTGCCTGATGCCATTGAAGGTTGTGTCATCTGGTGGTGTGCGAGAGGTGTTCAAAGACCAGGCTTGTAACGCAGGGGAGTGGGGGGGGGGGGGGGGGGTCTTTGGGAGTCGTAGGAACCTCTTCTCTCATAATTTTATAATTGGCCCTCCTTCCTTTCCCAGCCTTCCGTTAGCAATACTGCTGCCTACACCTTGAACTTCAACTCTTTGAAAAGCCTTATAGGTCGGCCCCTGTGTAACGAGGACGTAACGGCAAAGGACGATACGGATTTCCCATGACGCCGCGGGACTGTGTGTTTGTGTGTGTGTGTGTGTGTGTGTGTGTGTGTGTGTGTGTGTGGGGGGGGGGGGGGGGGTAGCCTGAGTGCTACTTAACATGAGTGTGTGGGAATGAGGACGGGTCTTCAGAAAACAAAGTTGAAGTGCAGAACATTATGTTTAATTATCATATGCATGAAATGTTGATGAGATGCAGCACGGACCCAAAGGATGATGACTTAAGTGAAATGAGAACAAGAAGAAAAGGGTTAGAGATTCTATTTGAAAGGAGTTTTTGAGCGGTGCCTCCGCTCCATTACGCAGCTATGTGTGTCCTTATGTATGTATGTATGTATGTATGTATGTATGTATGTATGTGTGTGTGTGTGTGTGTGTGTGTGTGTGTGTGTGTGTGTGTGTGTGTGTGTGTGTGTGTGTGTGTGTGTGTGTGTGTGTGTGTGTGTGTGTGTGTGTGTGTGTGTGTGTGTGTGTGTGTGTGTGCATATATATATAATGTATGTATGTATGTATTTGGTTAAAATGGGTAAGGTTTTAAAAAAGGCAAAAGCATGCTCTGTTGCACTGGCCTAAAAGTGGGTCCTCTAAAACTGCTTCAACTTCTGAGAATGTGTGTTTGGTTCATTAGCCACCAGATGGCATACCTTATAAGTATGTATGTATGTCTGTATGTCTGTATGTATTTAAAAGGGGGGCTTTTTTGTAAAATCCCAGCCTACAATACCTTAATATATTTAAAATCCAAAGTAAGGTTACCAGTGAAGGGCAACCTGCCTATTCACTGGGGACTATGCAAGGCAGAGGCGTCCATTACGCAGCTATGTGTGTCCTTCTTTATGTATGTATGTATGTATGTATGTATGTATGTATGTATGTGTGTGTGTGTGTGTGTGTGTGTGTGTGTGTGTGTGTGTGTGTGTGTGTGTGTGTGTGTGTGTGTGTGTGTGTGTGTGTGTGTGTGTGTGTGTGTGTATGTATGTATGTATGTATGTATGTATGTATGTATGTATGTATGTATGTATGTATGTATGTATGTATGTATGTATGTATGTATGTATGTATGTAAAAAGGGGGGCTTTTTAGTAAAATCCAAGCCTACAACACCTTCATATATTTAAAAACAAAAGTTAGGTTACCAGTGAATAGCAACCTGCCTATTCACTGGGGACTATGCAAGGCAGACGCATTCACCCCCCTGAGTCCAAGTTAGACTAGACCGCATACTGTACCTCAGAAAGTATTTATTTAAAGACCTTTAAGCCTCGGACAAAGCCAACTCGTCTCCTGACAAATCATGACAATTAACACAATTCTTTGGGCTGAACAAATAATATTAGCGCCCTTAATAAAATAAGGGCGCTGCCCTTTTTTTCTTTTTTCTCTGCTATATCAGAGCTGCACACAGTGGCTCTCAGTTTTCAGCCAGGAAGACAAATATAAGGTAATTAAACCTGGTGTTTCCTGCATTAGAAACCACAGCATGGAGGCTCAGCAGTATTTGTGCTTGTGTCATTATATTTCTTTTCACTCATTCCAAGTTGCTGAGAAACACTGTGGCAGATTGTCCCAGATACTGTTGAGAGAGAGAGAGCACATGTCCCTAACACACACACACACACACACACACACACACACACACACACACACACACACACACACACACACACACACACACACACACACACACACACACACACACACACACACACACACACAGTAGTATCATAATATTATTTTTGAGGGGCGCTAGGCCCTCCTATATACAGCTTTTGTCCCCACACGTCTCAATATTTTCTATTGACAATGAAAGGAGAAATTAGGTCAAATGTCCGCCAAATATGACGTAAATTTGTACGATGACAAGAGTGCCCCTCACTTCACAACACGGGTGTGATTTAAAAAAACATCTGTGCTGATTTGTGCTGGTGACAACAATCTCACCATATCTCACCAAAATACATGCAATGAATGCCATACATACAGTGACAGTACTGTCCTCTCATGCTGGTGTGGTTAAAGCACCTTATGGCAGTCCAGTCCAAGAACCACGTCATTTTCCATAATGCACCACATTTACTCAACAGTCGATTCCATTCATTTCAGTATACGGTATGAAAAATAAATGCTTGAGAATAGGTAATCCAACTCAAGTGAACTGAATTGTGACTTTTGGGGGATACTTTGACTATCATTGCTTTTTAGTAGGGGTGTAACAATACAGTAACTGTATCAATGCATCGATTTTAATGAAATTCATCTGTATGGATATGCAAACAGCAACAAATCATATCGTTTGACTTTGTATCGTATCGTTTTGCAATGCAAATAATCAATTTTATTGATATGAAACATAATTTTAAGAAGAAAAGAAGAAAGAAATTACTTTTCTATTCCATATCGCTACACTTGGAATATCGATAAATGTGTGTAATCTCTGTGTTCATGTCAAGGTGTGCGTTTGTCCATATGTGTTAAAAAACTTCAAATATTAAAATGTCCATGTATTTGCCAGAGAATCACTGTTTACTAAATTTCCATTAAAAAAAAATCACTTTTCTCACAAATTAAAATATTTTGCAAAATAGTTACTGTATCGATTTTAAATCATTGAATCGTATCGTATTGCCATGAATTAACCAATATTGTCTATGTATCGTATCGTTAACCATGTATCGTGATCCGTATCATATCGCTGTTAAAATGTATAGTTACAAAATTACACCCCTACTTTTTAGTGCATCTCTGGATTGATTTGAATGGTCTGGCCTCAAATAATCCCTAAATAAGCAATAAAGATGGGTTTATGAACGAAATGTCCATGATTTAACCACACAATATTTAGCCTGTACTGACTAAATTATTCAGGTAGGTTCAGTGACGTCTATTTTCATCCATTTCTCTCTCTCTCCTCACCAATCTCCTCGTCTCCGTACTGAAATACAGCAGGCAGCGGCTGATACTTTTCAACTGTTTTCTTATTTCTTAGTATATTCTTATTAAGGATAATGATAATGAATAATGATAAATAAAAAAAAGTATATATAACGGTATACTGTATATCTTTTTCTGGTACCTCTCATCCCTTCAAATTAACCATCGGGTACTCAATGCCCAATGCAATAGATAATCTGGCCCAGATCATTAATTATTTTTTGAAACTCAATGATGAGTTGCTCAGCAATATTCTCTATCAAGTTGAATGTGAGTGATGTGTTGAATTTGAATGAATTTTGATTGCAGGCAGTGTGTGCGTGTTGCAAACCAGCCTATATGGGTCAATCTTATCTAATGCGTTCTTTAAATAGCGGGGAAGTAGCACTAGACTTCAGATGAGAGCTGGTCTAAGATGCAATTGCTTTCTGACTTTTCTCGGAAATTCACCAGCAATTCAGACTAACACGTTCATGGGCACACTGATGCACCCAAGTACATTTGGAACTTACTACAACGTGAGTGCTGGGCGTGAAAATGACAAAATGAAATTTGATGCTACGCTTTGAGGCATTTGCGCTGTAAGATAGGCTCGAGCCTAGTGTCCATTAGAGTCTGTGTCGTTACATCGAACTGGAACAAAATGTTTTGACTCTACCGATTGCCAGCCCATAGTTAGAGCCACACACTCTCACCTGTGGGGCCAACTATGATACAAATGTAGGCATATACTGTAGTATCACATCTAGAGTTCAGCATACAAGCAACATACAAGGCAAATTCCATGGCAACCTTGTTTTGTTTTGGACCAAAGTATTAGATGGAAGGAAGGACTGACCGACATTGCCATCCTTAGCAAGGCTAAAAACTATAACGAAAGATTAAGTATATATATTTTTTTACTGTATTTTATTTATTTATTTCCCCAGAGAGGAGTGGAGACAGTAACGGCAAATGGAGAGAGACAGGAAGGAGAGAGGTATAGGGGAGTGTCATGCAGACAATTGCCAGCTGGCCTGGTGACTCTCTGCCAGCCAGGCATTATAGCCTCTATATGGTACGCGGCCGAACCATTCTGCTATTGGGTCAGGGTGCCCCAGCCCAGGATAGAGGTCTTTCACATGGAGCAATTCTAGACCTTCACATGGAATGGACTTACGTAACTGCATTCCCTCTCTAGCTGAACTATACTGACCAACTTGACCTCAGTGATAACTTCCAGTCTCATACTGCACACACAGAAACAGTGAAACAGGCTATAGGTTAGTAGGCCCTTGAGCTATGTGGGAAAACAGCTATTACTATCCACCGTATGGGCTTGTTGCTCTCTGGTGGCTGCGTGCTGGACTATAATGGTGCTTGGAGAGAGTGGAAGAGGGAAGCAAACTGCAAAGAGGTAATCTCAGAAAATGCTGACCTCCGATCTGTGAAAAACAACAACAACAACAACAGTAACAGTATGTGTGAAGTGCTAATGACTCCCCGGCTCTTTCCAATGTTCTCCTTCATCACCTTTGGCCTTGGCTTGCAGGCTTTGTTGGAGAGTAAAACACCTTGCCTCCTGTAGGTACAGTACGTCTGTAGTTACTGTGACCCAGTGGAGATTAGGTTAAATGAAACCAAAGTCTTATGTACTTTGAAGACTGTTGTTTTTGGCAAGGAAACAAGAAGCTCACACACATAGTTTCTGATGCCACTCACACGTTCTGATGCCTTAATTGAGGCAGAGGGTGTTCGTGTTTGTGTTGCGTCCGTGCGCATGTACTGTATGACACAAAGACACTAATGTATTTAACTCCTCAGACCCACTAATTCAAATCTTAACCTTTCATAAGATAAACATAGGTTGAATAGTAAATACTAGTAAAAGTAAAGGTACAGGGAACAAATAAATGTTTCAGTATTACAGTAACTAGTAGTGTTGTAGTTGAGTCCACCTAAAGCGAGTCCAAGTAAAGACCAAGTCTGACTCGCATTGCAATGTAGTGACTTGTGAATCGAGTGGACTCCTGGGGGAAGAGTCTCTTGGTCCGATTCCAAGTCAAGTCCTGCAAGTCATTTAAGGGTGAGACCGAAACAGAGTAAATGAAAATGTGGGCTTGAGACCGGACTCGAGACCAGTCAAGAACTCGAGTACTACAACACTAGTAAATAGACTACTGTTGTGTTGTTGTACATTGTGCTTGCATCACTAGGCATGTATTAGTTGGCTTCTTCTTTTTTTTTTTTACTATTATGATTATGAAAATCAGCAAAAAAACTCAGCTTCCCATCATGCACCTGTGCACAGTGTGAAGCTCAACAGTGCCACTGTGTCACCTGTACCCTAAACATACTGTACATACAGATAGACATATATAGGGAGGGACATAGGGAGGGACGGACATAGCTGGGCATTGGAGTGGCTGCACCACTCAAAAAAATCAAATGTAAAGTATACGGTAGGAAAAGAGGTAGAGACAAGAAAGACAAGAAAAGGTATGAAAATTTAAAGAAAAACAATGTTGTAGAAACAAAAATGAGCGTTAGGACAGCCTTGCAGCATGCATCAAATCAAGTCTCAGTGGTCCTGGTTGGCTGCAAACCAGAAGTGACAGTTGCCTACTAAACAGCTCAAAAGTCCTCACTCCTCAAACACTCGTACTGTATCTTCCCCCTCCCTCTATCCCTCTGTCCCTCCCTCCCTCTGGCTATAGGGGGAATAGGCCCTGCATTAGGGGAGAGAGGAATCTGATGCTTGTCAATGTCATCGGCTGGGAAGTCTGTGACAGGACGTCCACTCAGGGAACAGTGGGTCCAAGCATAGCCGCTGATATAAGCAATCCATTCGATTTTGGGAGTTGTCTTGGGGCAGTGGTTCTCAAACTCCCAGGTGTCCTTGAGGGGGTTCCAGAGAGTCCCCAGCTAAATGATTGATAGTTCATTTAGCTGGGGTCTGTAACTCAGTGTACAACGTGTTACCAAATGATTCTAAATGATCACTTATCATCTTATAGTGTATAGGGTTCTGGCCTAATGAATATCAAACAGGGCACAAGAAAAAGTTTGAGAAACACTGCTATAGGGGTTTATACTGTTTATAAGTGTCAGAAACCACTACTCCTCTGACAGGCATGGGTCCTGTGATTGCGACGGTCGCAGGTTACTATGAAAACCTTCAAAACCTGTCAGTCTGTCCGTCAGTCAGTCAGTCAGTCCGCCCATCTGTCCGTCCATCACGCCACCATATATGGCCGTCAGTCTGTCACGCCTCATGACACGCTCCATATATGGCCGTCTCCATATATGAAGATCACAACACTGACTTCATCAACCCTGGATAACCATACATGGAGAAGACTGGATCATCACCTAGATCTGCATATATCGCCGGCCAGCAACTCTACATCTGACCTCAAACCTCAAACCCTTAGATCTCCATATATGGAGCTGACCTGTACTGACATTCCATATGTTGATCCCACCCCACCCGTCCTTCCTCTTCGATGTCTCCCTTTTGACTTATACCTGTCCATTCAAACTCTAGACGGGCCCGCCCCAAAGTTATCAGTGCAGCCACGCCCGGCAGTCGGCGAAAACTAGAGTTCTCAAGAGGCCAGAAAATGAAGGCTCTACCTGGGCCCTAACTGGGCTGGCCCGAAGCCCCACCTGGCCTTACTAATTAGTACACATTTTACACCATACCGGCCCGAAAACATTCCCAGACCTGTTGTTTCAGCCCTCAGGGCCCTCAGGGCGTCTTACTGGTTATAACATGCTATACGGTCTGTTGAAAGTTTTTCCCTATAGTCATATTTGGGGCTTTTTGAGTCTTCATTTGATAGGTACAGTGGGAGAGATAGGAAGCATGGAGAAAGTAAGGGTCAGGTCCAGTCTGCGGGGAATCGAAACGGTGAGTTGCTGGCATTGGATTCCATGTGGTATGCATCTTAACCATTGGCTATCTTGTCTCACCAGAGTCTGTTGAACACCCAAACCCCCCCCCCCCCCCCCACACACACACACACACACACACACACACACACACACACACACACACACACACACACACACACAAAGGGACATTCTCAGCGCTTCCCTCATTACATCCCCCGAACCCACCTCACCCCTGCCCACTTCGACAGGCTGGAATGGCTTAGGGTCGACGACAGAGTACAGCATCTTGCAATGGGTCTGGTCCACAAGATTCGATACACCACCAAGATACCCATGTACCTGTCTAGATACTTCCTTAATGTTAACGAAGTCCACACCCACAACACCAGAGGGAGTGCAACGAACCATGTACAACCCAGATTCGGCACAAACAAGGGACTAAATTCTTTTCGCTCCTATGCCACCAAAATGTGGAACGCCCTACCAACTGTCATTAAGACATGCGAATCCCTTGACTCCTTCAAAACCGCTCTCAAAGGGCACCTACGGATGGCTGCAATTCGAAACTGGCCCCCGTAAAATCTGAATCCCCCCCCCGCCCCCCCCCTTTTTTCCCCTCACTGTATATATTTCTTTTCCCTTTTTACCTCCTTTATGATGAATTCCTGTTCTGTCTATAGAAGTGTCTATTTGTACGTCTCTAAATGTTTTGATGATTTGAACATGGTGGACCCTATTGGAAACAAGTGTAATGCTTAATTGGGTCGTCCACTCACAGTTAACAGCCTTTGTATTGAGTTTGTGCTTGAAATGTACTGTAATTCTGCAAACTGTTAATAAATTCTTCAATCAATCAATCAAACAACAAAATAATGACTACCCATCAATGCGGTGACTCTGTTGCCAATCTGAAAAAAGACAGAATCTACGTGGAGAGATCTCTGTTGCTAATGGTCCAGCAGCAATCAAAGAAAAACAAACAAATGACGATCACCACTGATAAAAGTCAGAGGGTGCAGTTTTTCACCTGAAGTGGGATTGATACATTTGTCAGTAATACGAATTGGATGTCAGTTTTCATCTTTCAGTCTATGCGTGGGGACTGTACTGCACTGTGTGTGTGTGTGTGTGTGTGTGTGTGTGTGTGTGTGTGTGTGTGTGTGTGTGTGTGTGTGTGTGCGCTTATGCGCACGTGCATGTGTATGAACAGGATTTTTTTTTTAAACTGTCGCGATGCCGTCATGCCTGGTGGGCAAGTATTATTCCAACTGTATATCATTAGTTGGGGTTCGTTTTCTAATTAGCAATAGGGCAGAATAATGAATACAGCTCCATTAATCAAAAGGTAATATATGTAAAGGCACTGTTATATGACCGTAGGGGGGACGACCGGGAAAGGTAGGAGAGAGAGAGAGAGAGAGAAATAGAGAGAGAGAGAGAGACCATAAAGAAGAAAACCTGAGATATAATGTGAAGATAATTTTTTTTTTACCAATTAATGCACTGAACTCAACAGACCACAGCTTTCTCATATTCATTTATAAACATTCTTTTATGTAATTTGGATTGCTTACACTTGCAGAGATAGAACCGGGGCTGGTTTTGAAGTAAGGAGGGTCAACTGTGGAGGTGAATTGCAGTCAGCACAAGAACTGCTTTAAATAATGTTATTCAAATGATAGCACAGATTGTTGTATTAGATTATAATTCACTAAAGAAAGATTTAGACATACTAGTAATGATAATAATATGTATGGCTGCGGTGCTGGTGCCTATTGTATTTAGTGAGTGCCTGAGGAGGGTACATGCAACTAAATCACTGTAAAAAACCTCCTTTGTTCTCCACTTCCAACCTGGCATGCCTATTTTTGGCATGTCATTACAAGGTGAGATTATTCTTTTAACATTTTCAAATATAGCTGATTTATAAGCTCACAACATGTTGCACTGTGACATGTTGTGAGCTGATAGCTCAGCCACATTTGAGATATTGAAAATATTTACAATTTAGCTTTCAACAATGTAAGGGGAAAACAAACAAAATAATAAAACAAACAAAAATCATCTTTGTATCTATTTTGATGACAGCTGAGGACAGCCTGATTCCCATTAAAACTGATATATGATACATTTCAGGTGCTTAGTGATATCAAATAGTTTTCGTCCATAATATTGTGAGAGAGATTGTTTAAAGTCACATTGCCCAGTAGCTACTCACTGTGAGTGTGAAGATTTATGGGTCAATTTTTACACTTTAAAGTGGATCTTACTGTGCATGCTGAGATCATAGCACCAGGGCAAGGCTCTGATCCCATGATCCAAACAATGAATACCATTATGATGTTACATTCTGACACACACAACAGCGCTGAACAAGTCCCCTGGCTAACAACACAGCAGGCCTGGTTCATTTATTAATAATAGTACAGCAGCTGAGGTCAATGCCATGAGGTCAATGCAAACCTCTCTTGAAATTACACTACTTGTCGTCATTACGTCTATGTTATTTTCAAGTCTAAATTAATTTACTTCACCTATAAAGTGAATTCTGATTGTAAAAGAGGGACCATCTTACAGCAAACAACTCAATACATACTTGTTGTTCATCAACTGAACAATCCAATGTAGAGATACAGTAGGTAGAAAGATGTAGGAAGTTAGGAACATGTATGTAAGAGAGAGAGAGAGAGAGTTAAAGAGAGAGAGAGAGAGAGAGAGAGAGAGAGAGAGAGAGAGAGAGAGAGAGAGAGAAAGAAAGAAAGTAGAGAGATAGAAAGATGGGGACAAGTATGTAAGAGAGAGAGAGAGAGAGAGAGAGAGAAAGAAAGAAAGAAAGTAGAGAGATAGAAAGAGAGAGAGAGAGAGAGAGAGAGAGAGAGAGAAGCTGATAGCTGTGACTCCGGGAGCGTGTCTGAGAAAGCATTCAAGTGATGTGTGTTTTTTCTGTTGCTGCCACAACAATCCTGGCTGACTCGCTGAGCCTACAACTCTGGCCTTTCTTCATACATTTGCACCTCGCCATCCAGAGCGAGCGCCTCCGCGTGACAGCAGCCGCCCCGCTTCAGAACGCACCCTAAGATAGAAATAAAGTTTGCTGAGCACGAGAGCTGCAAATGTATTTATCCATCCTTCCGAAAAAAGAAAATGGAATAACGACAAGATTCTCAAGTCTGTCCGGGGAGAGAGAAAATAAAAATAAAAGCCCAACCCTCCCCCCAAAAATGTCATTAAATTGTGCTGAAATATAGATCACTTTTCACAGGGAGAGTCACGCTGAAAGCCAAAGTCACTCAGAGCTTGTTTGTCTCTGCCTCGAGCTCACAGAGTTCTCTGTTCAGTGGTGAAACAATGAGATTGATCAGAAATGTATCAGGTGAGCATAAACAGAATAGAAAGCTACACAATTAAATAACAATAATAAATACAATTAAATATTGTGTGTCCTGCCTTGTGAGCATGTCGATACAAATAATGTGTTATATGATAATACACTTTCCTCTCGATACCATTTCCATTTTGGCATTAAAGCAGCAGCATCAAATAAAACAAAATGATTAAAATAATAAAAACTACACTATAAATTAGATACAATCTATTGATCTTTGTACACGTGAACAACAGAACAAGTGAAGTCTATGGACTCAGAGTTTGTTATTCTTCAGGCTGGAGTCTTGGAGAGATCAGGGGGGTCAAGCATGACTTGACTGTGGATCAGCTCTTTGATCAGATGATTTTCTCCAGTAGTTTGTAAAAACTAAAAATCCCTACCTCCTACTGGACACACTGTAACACATCCTGGAAATTACCACAATATTACAGTATACCTACACCTTGTACAGTTCATATAAATGTCAATACAATATTCTGAATTAAATCAAGAGGAGAGGTGGCAGACTTATCGACAAAACAGCTAGTTTTTCTCCGGGTTGAACAAAAACAGAGAGGGAGATCAAATTTTAGAAGGGGAAACAGTGAGAGACAGTGAACGCGAGAGAAAGGAGCAGCTCACTCTTGACGTGCATGGGATTGGGGGTGATCTGACATGTTGTCTCAACCATGATTTGCTACCACTCCCAGAGGATGCCAGTTAAAAGACTGGGAGTGACTGGGAGGAAGACGTACGCTTTAATCACGTTAGAGAAGTTTCATGAAAATTTCACATCAAGATGCCAACATCTGCTCTCCATTATTAATCACTGTTGTCACCACGGAGGGAGACAAGATCCCAGCAATGTGATCCACTCTCTCTGACTTCACAAGTGACTCACTCTGTGGTGGGGAAACGCGGGTGCTGCTGCATGCACACAAACATGCACGTGTGTGCGCGTGTGCGTGTGTGTGTGTGTGTGTGTGTGTGTGTGTGTGTGTGTGTGTGTGTGTGTGTGTGTGTGTGTGTGTGTGTGTGTGTGTGTGTGTGTGTTTGTGCGTGCGTGCACGCGCGCACAAAAGACAAGACAATGATCCAAATGAAACTACAAAGAAAAGAGAAACGAATGAAAGCAGACTGTGTAAAGAAGGTTGCGGAGAAAAGTCAGGGAGGCAGATAGAATGAAAGAGAATCTTAAGAGTGGGCTTTTTCTTATTATCTTTTCTATTTTGCGTTGCATGTCTCACTTTAACATGACACTCCTGCCTGTACTTAAAAGGAGGCCGTCCGTGTCTCTTTTCCCATTCTATCTTATCATTGGCATTTATCAACCTAACAAGCATAATGATAGCAGTAGGTATCAAAGTAGCACTTTAGTCATGTTGCATTAAGCTCGTCTTCCCCTCCCATACCTGCTTATCAACCTATGATCTGCAATTGTTTGCACAGATGCTGATTATTTGTGCATGGGGGAAGAAATATCCTTCCTTCCACTAGTTAAAAAAATAAAAAAATAAAAGAAGTATTGATTAAACATGAGGTTCCATTTTACACTTAAAAGCACACTCCAGATGTTGTTGTCTACCTCATCTCTTACCTCTTCTCCAATCTTATTATTATTTTTCACTATTTCCCTGGTCATTCTGTGATCAAAGGACTGTTGATGGAGGACTATGCATCTCCGCATCTCCGCATAGTGCCCAACAGTTCCAGCATAAAAGAAACAGTTCCATCATAAAAGAAAAGTATAGTCCGCACACTGGTTCCGCTGTGTTTTATTGCACTCTCAACATCATCATGAATTTTGTATATGGAGCTTACCCATGTACGGTATTCTTAACTAAATGATGTGTTGCTCAAAATATAGGTGAACAAGTAATTGTATGTCGTCCTGTTGTTGTACAAGTAACAGTGAGTGACTTACTGTTACAATAAGCGGCTCTGAATTACTCATCCGCTAAATTTCTAAAATGTATTCAATAATCTATAGGCCTACCTGTTTGAGATGGAGATGGAGATAATATATATGGGATCAGGTCACAGGGTAGGATTCAATCCTATAAACCAGTTGTTCTCAAAATGGGGTCCTGGGACCCCCAGGGGTCTCCAGCAACATTTTGTTAATAGATCATCAACATCAGTTCAACCACTTTAACCCTTTATACATTGGCTTTTGGACAATGGCTGATCTACACATCACATTGCTACACGTTGTGCACTTGTAAAATTGCTTTTTATTAAAACATCTTTACAAAAATGTCAAATATGTCCAATATGTTTGAAACATATGCCTGGTTGACATATTTTTGTTGTTGCTGTTAAAGGACCACTGCTATAAGCATTTGTGGTTGCGTGTTATTCACTAAAAATAGTTTAAAATCTGGTGTGTGTATAGGCAAAAAGCATGTCGACAACATCAACAACAGAAGATATACCCGCACACACAGGCACCATGCCTGAGGAAGGTCCACACGACCGAAACGTTGGTTCATTAAAACCTTTATCGTTGATGTGTCTCATTCACACAATGCAAAACACCTGAATGCTTTGTTCTTCTTTTCTTCATTATATCTGCTCAGGCTGCTCTCTCTCTCTCTGGGTAAACAGGATTACGTGATCAGACTAGAAGAGAAAGCGTTGGGGCCACGTCTGACGACTCCAATTAGACGGCTGCATGTCCTGCACGTGTACATATAACGAGGCTTTTGTGTATGGTCTTTACAGTGAAGGTACGGTATGTACTGTAGGCTTCAATGTTAAGAGTGCAGCTTTTCTTTTCTTTTCGTCCTTTTTGGGTGCAAAGTGAGCTCGGGAATGAATTGTAACGCGGAGACATGACAGTTTAGCGTACATGTCAGATTTAACATTTAATTTAACATTTAAATACATTAATACAACCTAACCCTCGGATTTGTCATTTAAATAAAGTGTGACTGCGTATTCCACAGCATTGCGCAGAGCTTTCAGTGAGCAGTGCATCACAGCACTACAGTTATATGATATTATAAAATATAATATAGTTTGAGAGCAGCTGCACCGTAGTGCAGGGGGGGTCCAAATCTAAACGTCACACATTGATTAAGCTCAGGCTCATACTGCATGCACCCCAAGGTTCCCTGTGGTCTGACACAGTATGTGCTTCCCCCAAGAAGGTGTCCTATCTGCCTCGGTCACAAAATACAAAGACAAAGGACCACACACTGTTGTTCCCAAGTCAAACTTACAACTAATCATGCTAGGAGCCAAATGTATTCACACACAGGGTATTTTTGTTTTCATCGTCCACCCCTGGGGCGAACACTGCATCAATACCAGTTTGATGTTGATGTTTGGTGTTTATTATTTCCACACTCAATGATGAAATATACAGATCACATTTTTCCCTTTTTGGCTGTTTTATTTTCTTTTCTTTTTTTCTCCAAAAGCATTCAAAATGTGCAGGAGAGATGCAACCCAATTGGGCTAACTAAGGCTTATACAAAGACCTCCCCTAGAAAAAGAGAAAATAAATCAAATCAGTTTGACCTGTGAAAATAAATAAATAAGAGACATGCAATAAAGATTGGACTGTTGCTCTTAGTTGTAGCAACAGTCCAAATGATGTAACTCTGTGTTAGGTAAGGTTTCGGGATCCACTCAGATTAAACTATCTATGGAAACAATATGCGTTTGGCCCAGGAGTCATCCCTGCTCCTCCTGAGTCCTGATAATGAAGAGGTCATGTGTGTTGTGTGCACAAAGGGACACATGCTGCTTATTGCAGCGCTGCATAACATCACCACCAGATGGCGCTTCAGACCTTCTTTTTTTTGTAGTTCAACAGGGTTTAGCTGGATCACATACACTTGAATTGAAGGTATGTACACACTCTTGTACTGTAGGCCTACATGTATATGAATGCATCCAGGCTATATATATATATATATATATATATACTCACACACACACACACACACACACACACACACACACACACACACACACACACACACACACACACACACACACACACACACACACACACACACCTCAGAAGATATTCAGAGGGATTCAGAGTTCATAAATAGAAATATATTTTTGAAAATGACATGTTGTAAATTAATACAAAATATGCAGCTAATGAACTATTAACAAAGAGAGAGGAGAAACGCACGCACGCACGCACGCACGCACGCACGCACGCACGCACGCACGCACGCACGCACGCACGCACGCACGCACGCACGCACGCACGCACGCACGCACGCACGCACGCACGCACGCACGCACGCACACACACACACACACACACACACACACACACACACACACACAGAGAGCAACACTTCACCTACTTTATGTGATAGTACCCATGTGTGTGTGTGTCTGTTGGGGGGGGGGGCCTCACAACGCACCAGTGAAGCGGTTGGTTCAAGGAAACAACGTGAGATCGATATGCATGTGCCGCTCTCTGTCTCCATGGTGTGTGTGTGTGTGTGTGTGTGTGTGTGTGTGTGTGTGTGTGTGTGTGTGTGTGTGTGTGTGTGTGTGTGTGTGTGTGTGTGTGTGTGTGTGCTTGTGCGAGTGTTTGCACTTTAAGTACTGCACTCTTTGGAATGTGCAGGCCTCATTACCGCTCCGCATCAACAGGGGGAAGGAAGAGGGAGAGAGAGAGAGAGAGAGAGAGAGAGAGAGAGAGAGGTGAAGCGTGGGGATGGTCCGTGAAGGGCTATAGTAAGTCTATCCTTCATCTTCATCAAAATGAGGGAGATGCCGCAAGGCTGCAGAAGACGACTCAAGGAACACCACCAGTCTCTCTCTCTCTCTCTCTCTCACACACACACACACACACACACACACACACACACACACACACACACACACACACACACACACACACACACACACACACACACACACACACACACACACACAGAAGAAATGGATAGGAAGAACTGTTGTGTATACGGGCGATATTTTCAGGAATGTGAAATTACTGTCTTATATACATAAACCATGTCAATATTAACAAAATTAATATAATGACTTCAAATAATAGGCATATACATGTTCTGGCTATCTCTGAAAGGCATATTGATCAGACAGTGTCTGATAATGCTATGAAAATACACTGATATAGTATTTATAGAACATACAGGAGCATATATGGTGGAGGGGCTGCCTTATACATTCAGAACCAGCTAAACTACGGTATAGAGGGTATGCGCATGCTTAAAGTGAATGGCACATCGAGTGGCAAAGCAACAGGCAAAGTGAGTTTAACATTGTTTAATGTTGTTTAATGCAATCAGATAGCACTTTTCTGTTTGGATGCATGGGCTGTCAAGGCCAGAAAGTAGTTTTTTGCCACTAAGTAGGCATTCCTGCATAACTTCCGGGTTTGAGGATGATGTCGCGCGCATACTCTCTATTGAGGCTGTGTGGTTGCAGGTACATTTACCACATGTCAAACCATTATTGATACTGTTATCAACCAACAAACTTCTATAGAGTGAATATTTAGATACATACACCTACACCTCACCTACACTACACCTCAAGAGACAAATATTATACTCTACTAGAAGTATTTGAAAACTTTAGTTACTAGTTACTTTGTAGATTTGGATTATCATTAAAAAAACATGCATTAACCACTTCAACCCTATATATACATTTCAGTCATTTGAAAATAGCAGATCTACAAGCTCACATTCTAGAAGATGTTTTTGAAAACTTGAAATAGGATATTCTGCATAACGAGTAGGTACTTTCAACTTTTTCTACTCAAGTATATTTTGATACCAATACTCAAGTACATTTAGAATTCCGGACCTTTACTTGTAACTGTAACAGCTAGTATAATATTGCAGTATTGATACTTTTACTTGAGTAAAATGTGAGTACTTTTTCCACCACTGGATAAGCCCTTCACGCTCTGGTGCATATAGCCTCTCTCTCTCTCTCTCTCTCTCTCTCTCTCTCTCTCTCTCTCTCTCTCTCAACCACCCAGGGAGCAGTGTCCTTCATGGAACCTCCACCCTGAGGCCTCCCGGACAGCCTGCTCCACACCTCCGCCTGCCTGCTCCATCCTCCTAGAGGGAAGCGGGGAGACGGGCTCGGGTGGGGGCTAATTGGGTGATCAGGGATAGGTGTCACCCAGGGTGATGGCCTCTTGATGACGGGACCAAGGGGTCGGTGTGTGTGTGTGTGTGTGTGTGTGTGTGTGTGTGTGTGTGTGTGTGTGTGTGTGTGTGTGTGTGTGTGTGCGCGTAGGGGGGCAAGAGTCGGGGGATGTATTGCCACTGACTGAATACGAATGATAGTCAGGCCTGACAGCAGGGCAGATTTGCACACGTGAACATGAACACACATGTAAGCATACGCGCGTGTGCACACACACACACACACACACACACACACACACACACACACACACACACACACACACACACACACACACACACACACACACACACACACACACACACACACACACACACACACACACACACACACACACACACACACACACCTTTATGACCACTTTATGGAGCAGAAACACAGTGATAGAAAACAGTCCTTTAGTCCTTTCACTCGCTCATATGAAGTACAGCCATCTGCATGGAGAGAGAATATGCCTTTTAGCTGGAGACTCAAACGTGTCAACATGCACATTTTGTGATTTTGTAGTCGTAGATCTGCATTGTCACTACTACTTTTTTTTCTTTAATTCATGGAATCTCTCAAAAAATGTTTGACATTAAGTTTGTTTTATTTCTGATTACTTTTTTTAAATAATAAAAATTAACAAAAAAGAAAGTTGATGTTTACTCGCGACCCATACACATTTTCCCACGGGCCAAAAATGGGTCCCGAGTCCCGACCCACTGTTTGGGAACCAAGCTGATACAGAGAGAGGACATCGGAGAGATGAAACCCCTCCCGTGTGTCCGCCCTTCAAATGAGCAAACAGCTGTGTTGCTCCTGGAGTCGAGTGGAAGTGTGGAGCCGCGCGGACCGGCGGTCTTACTGCCCTTTTTCCCTGCCGCCTCGCTTGCCGGTAAACAGGCCGCGTGGCAGGGAGGTCGGGGAATCAAGCCGAGTAGCCCACGCTCCTCGGAGGAAGGCTAATTACAACAATAATGGAGCCTGATCGGGGGCCCTCGCAGGCCAAGACTCCCTATCAACTCCCACTTTGTATGCTAGCTAGCAAATACTGCTGTTGTTTTTTTCTCCCCTCTCCTCTCTCCCCCTGTTGTTGAACATTAGCACGTAGGCTGTTCTCTGCTCCCCATTAGGGGGATGCTGAGGCTGGTTAGAGCATGCTAAAAAGGCGAGGCCCACAGCAATGGCGGCACCAGGCACCACCACTAGGCCCCTGGCCCATGCGTGGTTAGGCCCTAATGAGCATGGCGTTAGCATAAACACGCGCTAATGCTGTGGGGAAACAGGCAGGGTCGGGTCAGGCTATAGTGGTGTTAGCGGTGGGGTGGCTAGCGCGCACGTGAGAGCTGTGGGTCCTGATTAGTGCTCATTAACAATTCATAACCCTAAGGCTGGCGGGAGAACAGGATTGGCTAAGCCCAGGGTGAGTCTCTATAACGATGACAGGGGACCTTTGTGAGGTCACCATGAGTCAGGCTCCGCTGGTATAAGCCTATGATTCAATTGAACGAGATATGAAACAATCGACAATGTGACAGTCAAAGCCTGTGTTTACTTAACAAAACATATATCGTCGCTGTCGGGTGGAAACCTCATATGTCCAAAAGCGTTCCTTGATGCGTCACGTGAACTTGTAGATCTGCTATTTGCTTTTGTGCTACACTCTTGTATGATGATGTAGTAGGGTATTCATTTACAGGGGGGGGGGGGGGGATATAGGTATAACCAGTTAAAACATGCTAGTATAGTTGGAATATTGCCTTATTCATGTAGACCTATATATTTTATATTATGCATCAAAGAATACCTGAGGATAAGGCTAAGGTAATAGAGAGTCAGGCTCTAGTGGGAAGGCTATGATGCAAGTGAATGTCATAAAATACCTTAAAAATACTCTCTGTGCCAAATGAGGGGGAAACAGAATGGCTTAGAGGTTAGAAAGACTGACAACATGATATATTTGGCCACGGACCCCCATCTGAAAATGGTTTTTGCCAGGGACCCCCAGAAGAGAAGCTTAAATCAATCTGCTATTTTCTGCATAGCCAACGCAAAAATATAAAATTATACTGTTAAAATGATGCTTTCCCAGTTCAAGTTTAACCGATTAAAATCGGGAAAGCATCTGTGTTAACCGTTAAACCCTCGACTTCTCTCATCGTACCAAACATTTAACATGTAACTATGACATGCAAACTATGCATGTCATAGTGGCCTGTGTCATAGTAACATTCACTATGTGTTGTGAGCTTGTAGATCTGCTATTTTCATCGAAGAGATTCTGTGTAGTAGACCCCCGGGGGACCCCGGTCAACAAAGTATACAAGTGGTTAAATCCCCCTGGATGACATCAATGACCCGGTATTCTGGTTCAACAGAATACCGGGTCATTGATGTCTCAGGAGTTAATGAACAAAATGATCTGTGTCACTAATTATAGCCAAATTCCAATGCCCCAAATCTCGGTCACTCGCTCACTCACACTCCAGCATGGATGTGTTACGGTGAAAGTGGTGACCTGAAATATGTGACAATATGTCAAATATGTGACAATCGCGTAGACAATAACATAATGTCATTGTCCGAATGTAAATCGTTGCAGTTTGTTTATTAGCAGAGTTCAACCGAGCGGTATTCAGGCCACGTATGACCTCCATGTAAGTTGTGTGAAGTCCACAAGATGGTCACAAATTCGGCAGGTCACCAATTTCACCATAACACCACCATGGAGTGAGCGAGTGTGAGTGAGTGAGTGATTATAATTTGGCTTATAGCTATGTCACTATGTCCTTCCTCCTCACTCCCTACCCTTCCTGTTGCTCTCCACTCCACTATCCAATAAAGCAGCGATACTCAACCTGTGAAAAAAAGCAAAATTGCATGAAACATTAAGCTCTAAAAAAATAACAGTAGGTCTACTCGGGGACCAACGGTGCGCGAGGCACCGGCAGAGGTCCCGCGGAGACGGCCGGTGGTCCGTGCCCGGGCGGGGGCGCTCTGGGCCGGGAATCACTGTCACTAATCCCCCCTCTCCCCACCCACCCATTGATGGTGTTATATTTTCCGCGCCTGCTCAACTCCATGACATATGCCAGTCATGGAGAGCTGATCGTTAAGCCCTCATGTGGCTGGGCTTCACCGGACAGGGCTGCAGGCTACAGCCAGCGGTTTTCACACTTGCTCCATGTGTCACCGTGGAGGGAGGTGGGAGACGAGGGTCAAGGTTCAAATCCATTATGGGGGATATCGGGAGGGGAGTCTGTTGGAGGGCAACGGGCCATATGTTGCCATGGGAACGGGGTCTAGGAACTCTGCCCTCTGTGAACTTTAGTTGCAAGGCCAGTGGAGGATGTGAGACTGACACAAGTCTATTAAAACCACACGATCAATGGGGACAGAGAGATGACTGACAGCTTTGGTCAAACTCATTACTGAATTGGTATGCAAAATGCAAACGTTCAAATCAGTCACATGGAATTTTGAAAAGTGTCTATGTACAGTGTGGTGCTTTGGAAAGACATCTGACTGACATTATTGTGCTTACAGTAACAGAGTACTACTACTGGTAACCTATTACTACTACTACTACTACTACTGTACTACTACTTGAAATACTAAGAATATGTAAAAACACAAGCCATACACTGGAAAGGATGGACTCTTAAAACAAAACTTAAACAAACAAAAATAAACTTTGCAACAAAGCACAACAAAATAAATCAAAAATCACACTCGTGTGAAGTGAGGGTCAGTCTTATCATCATACAGATTCATCAGGTATGATGATGATGTATGATTATAATGATTATGTATGATGATCATACATCATCAGATTCATCACATTCCAGCCAAACACCTTTCTGTCCACGCTTTTTATCCTCACATTCCGTGCTCAGCCAATCAAATAATCACGCGGGACACACAAAAACACACAAAGCTGGACATATGAGGGCATATGCTATAGCATATGTGACGATATCAATCAATGTAACTCAACTCCTATTTATTATTACTGACAGGGTGGCAGTGACTGTGTAGAGCGGCCGTTTTGGAACCTGTTCCATGCCTGGCTTCATGTCCAAGTGTCCTTGAGCAAGACACTAACCCCCTAACTACCTGTTCCATGCCTGGCTTCATGTCCAAGTGTCCTTGAGCAAGACACTAACCCCCTAACTACTCTGTTCCATGCCTGGCTTCATGTCCAAGTGTCCTTGAGCAAGACACTAACCCCCTAACTACCTGTTCCATGCCTGGCTTCATGTCCAAGTGTCCTTGAGCAAGACACTAACCCCCTAACTACCTGTTCCACCATGGCTTCATGTCCAAGTGTCCTTGAGCAAGACACTAACCCCCTAACTACCTGTTCCATGCCTGGCTTCATGTCCAAGTGTCCTTGAGCAAGACACTAACCCCCTAACTACCTGTTCCATGCATGGCTTCATGTCCAAGTGTCCTTGAGCAAGACACTAACCCCCTAACTACCTGTTCCATGCCTGGCTTCATGTCCAAGTGTCCTTGAGCAAGACACTAACCCCCTAACTACCTGTTCCATGCCTGGCTTCATGTCCAAGTGTCCTTGAGCAAGACACTAACCCCCTAACTACCTGTTCCATGCCTGGCTTCATGTCCAAGTGTCCTTGAGCAAGACACTAACCCCCTAACTACCTGTTCCATGCCTGGCTTCATGTCCAAGTGTCCTTGAGCAAGACACTAACCCCCTAACTACCTGTTCCATGCCTGGCTTCATGTCCAAGTGTCCTTGAGCAAGACACTAACCCCCTAACTACCTGTTCCATGCCTGGCTTCATGTCCAAGTGTCCTTGAGCAAGACACTAACCCCCTAACTACTCCTGATGAACAGGCAGGCGCCTTTTATGGACGACTCTGCCGGTGTGTGAATGTGTGTGAATGTGTGTGAATGTTAAAGCGCAGAGGATGGAATGAGGAAAACAACGGGCTGCTACTGTATCATTTCACACACACACACACACACACACACACACACACACACACACACACACACACACACACACACACACACACACACACACACACACACACACACACACACACACACACACACACACACACACACAAACACACACACACACACACACGCACGCACAATGACACACAAGGTCCAGAGTGCCAAAGTAACCCTGTTCCCTCAACACAGACTGAGCGATGGCTCAGAGACAAGTCCAGGCGAGGGCATGCATCTGAAACTGGGAGAGAATCCATATTACATGTGTAGTGTGCTCTCCGTCTGGGTCTGGGTCATCAATTATGAATAGAAATATACAGCCTCCCCAGCCCGGGCCCCACTGTCTCGGTGCTTGTAAAGGATTTCTTAAAAGGGGCACAGAAACACAGGTTTGTCATTCAGATGCATGCCCTGGACTTGGGAGACAGACAAGACACCAGGAAGGTTTCGCTGTTCGCTTGTACTGTAACTTCCCCTTGCGGGGAACTTTCCTATATTCGTTTCACCGGGGCCCTCGTCTTTGCTTGTCTGGATTGTAAGCGAGGTGCCGAGACCAATGCTGTGAAAAGGATACCATTTGAGTTAAGTATGACAGAGCAACGCCTGTCAATGTTCATGTGGTAAAAAAGACCACTGTCTCAAGGCCCAGATGTACCATTAACTGGATCGAATACCACCAGTACCGTCCTCCTGTGGCCCCCTTGACTGTCAGTTCGCTGTCTATACAAATAAAGGGACAATACAAGATACTATACCTGTCGAGTCTCCTGTGTGACTAAACATATTTGGGGTGTCCTTACGGACATGTGGTTTGGCTCATAGGCCTCACACCTGTCTGGGTGTATTTTTATATGGCCAATAGCCAGAGCTTGTCTTTCCAGCATGGGTGCAACTACTGAAATAGAGGGTATGTGCATGCATAAAGTGAGTGGAAAATCAAGTGGCAAAGTGAGTTTAACGTTTAATGTCGTTTAATGCAATCAGATGGACCTTTTCTGTTTGGATGTATTGGCTGTCAAGGCCAGAAAGTCGTTTTTCACGGGTATGATGATGTCACACGCATACCCTCTATAAGAGAGTAGGTAAATCTTAATGATGAGCTGTTAGTGGAAGCAAGATTCAATTGCAGCACACCGAGTGTAGCTGCATTTAGATTCTTCTCATTAGCGATGTTTCGACAAGCTGTCTTCATCTGATGATGATACGCTGATGAAGAAGACAGCTTGTTGAAATGTTATTAATGAAAAAGCTCTAAATGGAGCTACAATGAGTGTGCGGTATCTTATATTAAAAGCCACTGACTCAGACATAACCATAAACAAACCTGATACACCCATATAGGCAGGACCACGGCTACGTCACTATGGTTCAGAAAAAGCATAAAAAACAATAAGGCCATAGGCCTGTCACTATGACTTAGACACAACCATAAAGAAACCTGAGACTCCAGTATATAGGCATATATGGAGACCCTGTTGTCCAGGACCACAGATTCAACCGCTATGTCCAATTGGCCATATATGGTCATGTGCATATGGGACTGACCAACTTCACTCGAGGGAGTGCACTGCCCGCTGTCAAGACATTCGCATATGCGGGTGTCCAGAATTGCCGATCTGTCCATTATAGGCAAATATGGATATCCATTTGTCCAGAACCGCAGATCTAACCGATATGCCCATATATGGGCATGATAATGGCTATACTGGTGATAATGAATTGCATTTGTATAGCTCTTTTCCAAATGCTCAAAGCGCTTTACAATGGTTCATTCATTCATACATTGGGAATTTGGGAGGTGAAGCGGCGAACAGTCGACGCCAGCGTCCTCATTTCCCACATTCACACACCAATGGTGGCAAGCTCACACCGACCAACTCATTGGGGGCAATGTAGGGTTCAGTGTCTTGCCCAAGGACACTTGTGGACAGGAGGAGCCGGGATTCAAACCGCCGACCCAGGGATCATTGGACGACCTGCTCTACTTCCTGAGCCACAGCCGCCCATGATGATGACATCATGGATCTCCAATATGGGCATAACATAAAAAGGACATGGCTTCAGTGGCCGGGAGGTGCTCCTTGCTCAAGTCGAGTGCAGGTAATGAAGACCTAATAGTTTTTAGTCTGCTGAAATATCTTTCTGCCTGCATGTTATGCTCCGTTGCTAAAACATCGCTTATTATTTATAGACACACGCTATTCTAGGGCAAAGTTTAGATTGTTGGTCATGGATGCATGACACCTGCCTGGATGTGCTTACTCTATGTTCATAGAATCAGCAGCACGTCATTGTAATGCAGGTATGGCAAACCATTTCAAAAGTAAGCCATGCCAAATTGCAGCAAGTATCAAAACCGGCACATGATGTCCCAATGCAGTTGCTCAAGCGAAATAAACAACAGCCAATCAAATAGCCCAATGGCACGCGTCATGTTTCTCCAGCTGAGAAGTCATTAATCATCACTAAACACCCCAAAATCTCCCCAACAAATAAACAAAACACCCCATCTTTATGTGTTGTGTGTTTGTTTTTGTGTTCTAATCTAAACACACGGCACTACAATGCAGCAGCCAACGAATTACAGAGCACATGTAGCTGGCAAAACAAATTTGCAATTCTCCTTGTCTTCTTCCCATGTGTAGCGCACATGCCCTCTAGAGACAGAACAAACAGCGGTTTAAGATGTTTAAAAGGCGTTGCTCTCTCAGATACCTGTGCTGTTTGAATACCAATAGAGCACATAGTAAGGAGGTGGGGTGTTGGGCTGTGGGTATGTGGCAAGGGTACAACAGTCAGAGCTATCAGGGAAAGCCTTCTAGAACCCTCAAGGGCAAACATGTGCTTAATGCCTGATGTTATGAAGGCATATCTACTGTATGTGTCTCTGTGCTGCTTATTCATGTGTGTGTGTGTGTGTGTGTGTGTGTGTGTGTGTGTGTGTGTGTGTGTGTGTGTGTGTGTGTGTGTGTGTGTGTGTGTGCGCCGTGTGGTCCTTTCAACTTGTGGGAACTATCCCACTGATTTCTAAAAGGTCACTATCATTATTGTTGCTTAGCAACCTTGTGTGGCGAGCCGCAGGTGTGCACTGTACAATAGGCTAATCAGTATTATTGTATGTGTGTTGAAATGAGACAAAGAAACATAGTAAATACATACATTTTAAGTTATCTTTAAACTGTAGAAAATGAGAGCAAGATATATAATATACAGGCCTATTATATATATATATATATATATATATATATATATATAAAATAGTGATTTCAGTACAGTATACAGTACAAGTACAGTACAAGTATTTGGGTTCATATATATCTTCTTCCCAAAAGACTTTCAAACTAGGAAGGGTATGGCCTGGTCAGCATGCATAAGATCTGGTATAATCTGGTCATCCCAGTTTAGTAAAATGAAAAGTAAAAATATTTAGGACAACCGTTGAGCCGATTCTACTCTATGGCTCCGAGACATGGACACTTTCAAAGAAATTAGAGAAACGGTTGGATGGCACTTACACCCGCCTTCTAATGAGAGTGCAAAATCTGTCTTGGAAGAGCCACCCATCGACTAATCTAATATACGGCAACCTTCCCCGTGTTTCTTCACCAGTCCGATCCAGAAGAACACAATTTGCCGGCCACTGCTACAGAGCTGACAATGAGGTAATATCTTCCCTTTTTCTCTGAAATCCTGCCTCAAAGCAGACCAGAGGTAGAAAACTGTCGTTCCCTGATGTCATCGCTAGGGACACATGCATCAGTAAGCAGGAACTGGGGATGGCAATGAAGGACCGGAAAGTCTGGCGTGGCATTGTGAAATCCATGATCTCGACCGCTGTCGAAACATGATGATACAGTACAGTACAGTACAGTACAGTACAGTACAGTACAGTACAGTACAGTACAGTACAGTACAGTACAGTACAGTACAGTACAGTACAGTACAGTACAGTACCGCTGGCCTAGAGCCCCCAGTAGTAGTAGTTCTAAGACGGCTTCAGAGCCAGTGTGAGGTATGTAACACAGGTCGCTATAGAAGCAGAGTGATCTGGGACTCATGTCCCATTTGTGGAGGTTGATGGATTTCCCACCATGCTCCGCTCCCCCTCCCCCCCCACCGCCCCGCAGCTCTGTGGGGAGAAGGCAGGCTGATAAGGTGATTTATCTGCACCTTTCCACCTGCCGTAATGGATGGCACATCCACCTCTCCCCGAAACTTCATCATCTCAGAGCCATGGCCGCCCCCACCCCCCACGACTATCACCGCCATCCACGAGGACGGAGGCCAATGAGGGAGAGAGGGAGAGAGACATGGAGAGAGAGAAAGAGAGAGAGCAGGAGAAAGACAGGGCCAGAGAAGGGGGAAAGAGATGAATGAAAGGGATGAAGAAGACAAACCAAAGAAAGGGAGAGTGAGACACAGGGTTTGAGACACGCGCAGACGCACACGCACACGCACGCACGCACGCACGCACGCACGCACGCACGCTCGCACGCGCGCACGCACGCACGCGCGCACGCACGCACGCACGCACGCACGCACGCATGCACGCACGCACGCATGCACGCACGCACGCACACAAAAGAGAGACAAACCAAGAAAAGTAAACATGGAAACATGACATTAAATATGGTATATTAAATATATACCTGGTCACTCTGCTTCTACTGACCGTTAAACAAATGATCGTAGAATCATGGACAGATATGCAAGAGTGTAATTAAATGTGCCAAGCCAAGGGTCAATTCCAGATTCTGACATTATGTGGTGATTATTATTATATTGATTATGAACCAGGCATGTGGCATTTTGTTACTGATAAAGTAGCATATTGTTACAGTACATTATCTGTGTATTACATCATTTACATTAACAGGTTTATTACAGCATGCCAGTCATTACATCATTATTTATCACAGTGTTTTATGGTATATTGTGATATTGGTATATTTTGTATAGGCGCCTATCTACTGTAACGTATGTACACTGCACACACAGTGAGCAACAGGCAACTAATAACCTACTTACTTGACCTACTGAGGCCTGTATATGGCTGTCTATACTTTCAAATCCCCATCTGTAGTCTGCTTTTAATCCACCTCTGCAGCTTCCCTTAATAAGTGTAATTATGACTTGTCATGTCTTGGAGAGGATATACATTTTACCCCAGTGTTAACCATCAGAAATGCGAGGCAGCAAGCCTCGGGTCTCTGGCCTCTCCCTTCAGAGAGGGTGCAGTGCGCCCGCCGGCCGACTCACCCACGTGTTTGACGGGGAGCGAGCTCGGGAAGAGGGGGCGGAGAGGAAGAAGGGTGGAGGGAGCAGGAGAGAATCAATAGCAGATCAAACTGTTTTAGCTTACCTTGGGCTGGAGAGCGAGAGAGGCGCCGTAATCAGCAAAGACATTGTTTACCCGCCGAGGAGACGAGGAGAGGAGAGGAGGAGGGGGTGTAAACTCGGCGTTAGGTATCTATGATGCATTCACCACCTTATCTGAAGAGAGAGAGAGAGAGAGAGAGAGAGAGAGAGAGAGAGAGAGAGAGAGAGAGATGAAATGGAAACACAGCGAGACAGAACAACTGGCAGTGTAAAGGCTGTAAAATGACGCAATTGCAGAGAAAAACGAATTAATGCATTCCCTGGCACTTCTTGGCAAGATATGCAAGAAGTTCTTGCGCCTCCAAGGCTTCTAACTATCCAAAGATCACCGCAGAGACACCAATGCGAACATCGTGTGTGAATGGTCATAAGTTCAAGGCGCTTGTGATTTTATAATACTTTATTTCCACAATCTGCTGGATGAGGAGGTTAGGAGTACAAACCTCTATGATCCGTTTCTATGGAGCGACTACCAGCACAATTCATTCATTATTGGAGAGAGATACTGTAGCACATCACAGTCCACTACGGTATGTCTGTCACCACGAATGGCAAAATCTCCAAGGCCGGTTATGTCAAAGGACGTCGGAGGCTGATGAAAACAAACTGTGGCGATCCAGGTGGTGAGATTATCATCCAGCTGTGTATACTGTACAGTGGGATTTGTCTAGGCCTGCCTATTATTTGAGATAATGGCAATTAGTTTGGATAATCATCTAGTTCCCATGTTGAAAAATGTTCACACATTTTCTGTTTTTTTTTTTAAAATAGTGGAAATAACATCGATCTACAAGCTTCCAACACGTCACATCGGCTATTTCCAGTATTTTTGGAAAATGTATTTTAGTTATTATATTTCTGTGTATGTTTAAGTTATCTGCCCTGTGCATTTTTTTTATTATGAAGAATAAAAGGCAAGCAGAAATGTAATTTAAATGTATGTTCCAATGTCCAATGGCAAAAACACAATTAAATCGTAAGTCCCAATTATTGCGTGACAATTAATCGTCAAGTAAGATGTCATGATTGTGACAGCCCTAGGCATGTTGCATGTTCAGCACTCAAAGCGGAGCTGCATGTAGTATAAAACACTGAACTTGGTCTGCTCTTTTCCCCCTCTACACAGTCTACACTACAGTACACCAACACGTGGCTACAGAGAAGAGGCCCAGAACTCAGAAGTAAAGTATCTTTGGACTCACTTGCTGCAGTCGGAATCCAACATAAGAGCAACGTAGACTCGATCGGGACCGCCGTGACAAAAATAATATGAAAATCGTATTCCGCATCAAAACTACAATGCCTTGGCCTGGGCCGTGGCTCAGCGGTCCAGGCACCTTGGCTGGTAATCCAGTCTGGCAGTGTGCCAGTCTGGCAGTCTGGCAGTGTGTTCGACTCCCGATCCCGACGGCCTTTACTGCATGTCACCCCCCCATCTCTCCCCCCATTTCCTGTCAGCCTAGTGTCTGTCCCTCCATAAAAAAATATAAAATAAAGGCGAAAGCCACAAAAAAAAAACTACGATGCCTTTATTTGTGGTGTCCCGATTAAGAATTCTCTTTATCCACACGCACTATTGAATAAGTGGATGTATGAAGTGAAGACTGGCTATGTTTTGTGCAATGAGTATGTTGAGAAAAATAGTACTTTTTAGTAGTAGTAGTGTGCTGAGGTCCATCGTGGCAGGAGTCGTCGCACTGTCGCACAGGACAATAATAATAAGCTTATCTTTGGGAACTACATTGTCATGCATTGTCCTGCAGACAAGAGGCAGCTGCTGCTAATGTCACAGCTGACAAGAGGAGGCCTCAAGGAGGTGAAGGAGGTTGTGGCAGTCAGGCAGGAGGCCCGGAGGCACCTTAAGCCAGATTTATTTTATACCTAGTTGCGCACCACTGTCACACAACGAAAATAGCAGATGTGTTTCTCACAACACATTGTGTGTTGGTAGACTGGCTATTTTCAGTGCGCGACACTGGCACGCAACTTAATATAAAAGAGGCCACCCGCCATAGGCAATGATTGACTGACTGAATGACACTGACCCATGACACTTAACCTCCCTCCACCCCACACCCCCAGAGCTGTAAAAAGCATGTCTGAGGGGAGAAATACGGGGGGAGCAGAGGCGTTGGACTGTGATGGTGAGTGTCCGGTGAGTTTCAAAATCCGATGTTTCTGAATGTCAGATATGACAATATGATAGACATTGTCAAATTAAATGGGCAGTTGAACTTGTTGCTTTGTTACACACGGCACAATCGTAAGTGTTAATTTGTCTCTTTATCTCCACTGTTACTTAATTGTTCTTATCTCTCTCGTTAGGTTACTCTCAATCATTCATCTGTGTCTTCCACTGGTCATTAAAGGTTCGACTTGGCCAATCAGGTTCCCTCTCCCTCTCTATCTCTCCCTCTCCCTCTCCCTCTCCCTCTCCCTCTCTCTCTCTCTCTCTCTCTCTCTCTCTCTCTCTCTCTCTCTCTCTCTCTCTCTCTCTCTCTCTCTCTCTCTCTCTCTCTCTCTCTCTCTCTCTCTCTCTCTCCCTCTCTCTCTATCTCTCTCTCTCCCTCTCTCTCTCTCTCTCTCTCTCTCTCTCTCTCTATCATTTCACCACAACCTCTCTTTCTACGCCTCTCTTTCTTTCTTTCTATCTCTCATGTCTCTCTGTCTCATTCTCTCTGTCTCACTTTGGGGTTCTGGGTACACATGTGTCGCAGGCCTGCCAAGCAGGGGAAACCGGGCAGTGATTTAGCAAACAAGCACTCAATCAATGACGCGCTGGAGCGAGTAACACATGCCAGTCAAAACCCATTACGTTCAAACAGCCCTCTTCAACTTCCACTCCACTGGTCTGACCCTGCGGCAGACTGGCTGTGGGGGCAGTCTCTGAGTAGAGTGCATGCACACACACACACACACACACACACACACACACACACACACACACACACACACACGATGCATGCACACGCACGCACGCACGCACACGCACTCACACGCACACACACACACACACACACACACACACACACACACACAAACACACACACACACACACACACACACACACACACACACACACACACACACACACACACGAAATCGACCCTACCTGTACTCTGTGGTGTCATAGATCAAGATGATTGGACGTTATATGAAGACACAACACAAATCTGTCAGACAGGATGAGATGTGAGGAGGAAGCCTGGCTGGCCTAAAGACTCAATTCTGTGAACAGAATGTCATTCAATTGTAGGGTAAGCACAGGTGTTACCAATGATACTAATTAAGTTTCACTTCCATTCAAGGTCCAACAGAGTCTGGGTGCTTTTTATCATGCATGTTGGCTCAATAGAACCTTTCCATTAGAAATGTTTACCCTACTAGTTTGTCAATATGGCTGCCATGGAAAAATATGCATCAGACTTCACTGACTTCAGAAGTTTGTCACAAAGTTTCAACCTTCGTGAACCTTGACCAACATGGTGCTGCCAACCATTAGGTCAGAAGCACTGCACGTTGACCGCACATAGCAGTCATTTCGCTTCATGTATCATTTTCTTTCAGTGAGCCAAACACTCCAACCTAAGTCAAACAGCACAAGTGCCAACAACCTGCCATATTGTGGAAATGGGAAGTGTGATCATGCCCTTATGGTCCATGTAAATCCACAGTACAGAATTAACTGAGAGCTAATAGGCTAAGAGGTAGGCAATATGACCACTGGCTAGTGACTATACTCTAATGGTGACACTCAAATTTGTAGTGTCAAATGCTACTGTAGTTAAGAGTGTGCAGGAAAATACATGAATAAATGAATTAGTTCACAAACCTGTCATAGAGAGCCAGCTAGCTTCTGTCATTATGCAGAGCTATTGTGTCACATCCAAGTGACCTGCTGTAGCTAAATGCTATGCAGCAGCAGCAGCAGCTATCTATCTAGCTAGTATCAAACAGTAAAAGGCCTTCAGCCATGCTAATGCTAATGGCGTTGCTAATGAGAGCTATGTACAGTACAGTATGAGTCGCGTGATGACAGCCAGTCCTGCTGTCCCTGTCACTATTGCTCTCCCTCCAGCCAACATGTGTGATAACGAGGTCCCTGGCATACGTGCACACGTGCACGCACGCACGCACGCACGCACGCACAGACAGACAGACAGACAGACAGACAGACAGACAGACAGACAGACAGACAGACAGACAGACATATGCATAAGAGGCAAGGCTGTGAGCAAGTGAGTTGTGTGTGTGTGTGTGTGTGTGTGTGTGTGTGTGTGTGTCTGTGTGTGTGTGTGTGTGTGTGTGTGTGTGTGTGTGTGTGTGTGTGTGTGTGTGTGTGTGTGTGTGTGTGTGTGTCTGTGTGTGCGCGCGTGTGTGTGTGTGTAGCGCCACATGCGAATGAGGCTAAAAGAAGTGAAATGAACCCTTTGAGTGTCTGAGGAGCTCGGGGCGTGCTGCAGGCAGAGAGAGGGAGCTTGGCAGGCAAATGCGCCTTCTGTTGACAGCTCCCACTGACCGTCTAATGGCAAGAGATGGGGGGGGCCCACAACCGTTTTCTTCTAAGCCATTGGTTTCCCATTTCGCCGCATTTAGTCGCAGGGTGCCTCTCAGTGCATTTGTAAATGTGTCAAGTCACCATTCATATTTTAAACTTATTAGAATTGTCTCTCCAGTTTTTAACCCCCCTTTTCTTTGCTGTTTAGGCCTTCTTCTAACCCTTCTATTCTGTTTTTTTTATTTTTCTTCTCCATATTTCGAAGGATTGCTATTTGTTTCAGATCTCTTTCTCTGTTCAGAGTTAGAGAACAGGGCGATGCCATGGGAGACTGGGAGGGGAGGGGAGGGGCGGAATGCGGGAGGTTGGGGAGTGTAGAGGGGGTTTATGTATTCTTTATGATGTGATATGGAGCCTGGGAGAGGGAACGTTGGGTACGAACATACCAATGTCAGGCTACGTTCTCAGCATGATATGAGGAGAGAGAGAAAATGATACGTAAACCTCTGAGCTCTCTCTGTCTCGATCTCTCTCTATCGTATCTCGCTCTGTCGATACCTGAGGCTCCAACTCTGGGCGTCAAGGTGTTCGAGGTGTAGCCCCGCTTGATGTACTATTTGCTTTAGCTTTTTCTTTTTTTTAAAGAATTAAACAATGGAACAGTA
Source organism: Electrona antarctica (assembly GCF_951216825.1). Classification (NCBI taxonomy): domain Eukaryota; kingdom Metazoa; phylum Chordata; class Actinopteri; order Myctophiformes; family Myctophidae; genus Electrona; species Electrona antarctica. The sequence goes on from NC_136809.1 coordinate 26,446,939, forward strand.
AAGAAAATACACAAAATAAGCAGTAATAAAAGCAGTAAAAGTACAACCACATCTTTTATACCATGATCATCTATAAAAATAACTTACGAATAAATAAATCCTGAAAGATATTACTTGGTGTTATATATTGCGTACATAAAATAAATGTTTGGAATGAAAAGATTCAAATGGAAATGATTTCATTCAGACATTTCAAGAGAGATCACATAACTGCTTTGATGCTAAAACGAGGTTTGCATTCGAAAGCAGGATCGATTTAGACTTTCCCCAAAGGCACAGCCATGTGGAGTTGACCTCTGACCTTAGCGTGTGACTCATGCATATAGTAGTTCATTCATTGTATACTGTGACCATCGTCTCTAGAGGAAAATGTTTTGAAACGTTGAAATGAAATGGACTTGTATCTCGATCGCAGCTTACTCTTCTTATACCGGACTCATTCCTCAATACAACCTACCACAGCGATATGAACTGAGAACAAACCACCCGGACCACCCAGAAGGCTGACATCAAACAAAGATCAAACAAAGCACTGTGAGTTTCATTCTATTCTTTAACTCAGCATCTTTACTCTGTGCACATAAAGAATGGCATCATTACAGAGGGTACCTTATACCCTCAGCACTCGTCCTCTGTCAAACAACCTCTAGAAGAAAGGCCACATTCAATGGCAATATTCCAATTAATATTCCCCCCCTCTTGACGCTCTACGTACATACATCAACCTGATATGCAGACTGCTTTGAACGCGCTGAAGGAAATGAAGGCAAAAGGAGCACTTTTCTCTTTGCCTGAGAATGATAAACAAGTTGCTCCTTGGCTATCTAATTTGCTGTGATGGCATTAATCAGCGTTGCGCGGCGGGCGATGGCAAAGCAGAAAGGACAAAACGAAGCAGGACATTAGTCAGCGGGAAGAATGATTCATTACCTGCACCCTCATAAAGTCATGTGACTGGGGGGGAAATTAGAGAAAGGGACTTATTGTTCATGGGGCTTTTGGCTTGCTCTGCGTGGAACCAAACTCAGAAATAGGTGCTGCCGACGTTCTGGCAACTACCTTGGTTTTTTATGTCACCAGACGTATGGATATGCGACAGGAGACTATAGAAGTAGTAATGGGTCTTGCGGTAATGGTGGGCTAATGATAATGGTGGAGGTAGTGATGGTACTGGTGGCCAAGGCCTCATGCTGATATTTTAATAGTATCATGTCAATAGTAGCCCACACAGTCATTGATATCAAGTATAGCAGAATGGCCCAGTGCTAATAGAGAGAGATTGTCCCGTAACAGGAAGCTCACATGTTTGATCCCACAACACTGACAACAGCCTGTGTGTGTTCATCAAAAGTCAGGTGTCTTTTACCAAAAAGACAATTTGCCCACTGTGTCAATGCAGTTTGTATGCTACAGTACTCATGTATTACTTTTATATATAGCTGCCTACTGTATGTAGTGCATTGTAGTCCATTGCTTCTAGATTATAGAGACTGAGGTGTCTAAAGGAGGGACAGACATCATGGCCATGATAGGTGGAGGAAAAGTGGTCAGGATAGGTGGAGGAAAAGTGAGAGAGAGAGAGAGAGAGAGAGAGAGAGAGAGAGAGAGAGAGAGAGAGAGAGAGAGAGAGAGAGAGAGAGAGGGGGGGGGGGGGGGGGGGGGGACTGGAGGAGGAGAGAGGAAAGGAAGGAGACATGCATTGTTGGGCTGCCGTTAGGAGAGAGTTGGATGAGAGAGATGAGTTCCCTAAGAGGGCAGAGTGGCGGTGAGGGAGGGGAGAGAGAGCAAGGGATGCAAGCCAGACCTCTAACAAGTGATTATACACTGAGACCTCCTCCTGTCCTCCCTCCCTCCACCTCCCCCAGGGCACAGGGACATGAGAGCAGGGGTCTCTGTGTGTGTGTGTGTGTGTGTGTGTGTGTGTGTGTGTGTGTGTGTGTGTGTGTGTGTGTGTGTGTGTGTGTGTGTGTGTGTGTGTGTGTGTGTGTGTGCGTGTGTGCGTGTGCATGTGCAAGTGTGAGTGTGAGTGTGTGTGTGTGTGTGCGAGCACATGCATGCAGGCAGGCAAATGTGCATGTGTGTAAGTACGTGCTCACACATCATGTGGCGCATGTGTGTGTGCTGTGTGCACCCTGCCTGTTTCAGCATATTGTGCCCCCAAACACAAAAAGATGATTAGTGGGATTTTGTGCAGGCTGAACAGCATGCCTTTAAGACTGAGACAGCTGGTAAAGGATGCTGGAGATGAAACAGTCCTGGGGTCCCCTTGCCTTGCCTCGCAGCATCACACATGAAGTGAAGAAGAAACACTCCTTTTTGGCCTAATGCCGTGATGTAGGCTATAGCAGCTGGATCTGAACCAGAAGCAGACACATTTTGCAGCCTATACTAACTCACGTTCAAGGACAACCATATGCACCCACATGCACTATATGCCAGTGGTGGGGAAAGTATACTCACATGTTGTACTTAAGTAAAAGTATCAATACTGCAATGTAGAAATACTCTGTACTCTGTAAGTAAAAGTCTGTGTGTGTTGTATCGGTATCAAATGTAAGTATTGGTATCAAAATGTACTTAAAGTACCAAAAGTAAAAGTACTCATTATATGCAGAATGTCCCATTTCAAGTTTTCAAATGTATACAAATCTTTTGAAAATAGCAGATCTACAAGCTCTCAATACATTGCGAGCTTGTAGATCGGCTATTTTGAAATGGCCAAAATGTATATCGGACTGAAGTGGTGGTTATAGTGTATGTTTTGTAATAATAATACAAATCTACAAAGTAAATAGTAACTAAAGTTTTCAAATACATGTAGTAGAAGTAAAAGTAATGGAAATTATACCTCAAATACCTCAAAATTGTACGTAAGT